>NC_134861.1:11860000-12160000 GCF_049852395.1 Peromyscus maniculatus bairdii
TCATTAGAGAATGACTGGGCTCAGTTTTATCACCTTCATAGTGCCCGCAATGGCATCCATCACACAGAACATGCCAAATAGGAACATGTCTTTTTCAGCCTTGCCAGAAGCTGAGTTCAGGCACAGAACACTCTGGGACTAAGAGACAGAGGTAAGATGAGGCTGGTTCCCAAGAAGACCACTGCCTACATATGCAAACCCAACTTCCAACCCCCCGTTGAAAGGAGCCCCCGCCTCCATCCTACCTGGCTGAGACATTGGTGAAGTGCATGTAGGACGATATGACCAGTCCGATGCGTCCTTTACCACCCTGCAAGGAGACCACAGAGGAATCAATGCTCTTTCTATAGAATCCCACACAGAGACATCATGTGATGGGAGAGGGCTCAATCACGAGCAGAATGACGGAACAAGCCTCCCCTAATACTGGAGCGCCTGGCACCGAACACAGCAGGGCCTCCTCAGCGGGGAATCTTCACACAGGGGCCCTTCACAAGAGCAGGTGCTCGCTGGGTGTCTGTAGACGTCCCCAGAGGGCATATCCACATGGCGGCAGCCAGTCATTCACCACCTCCCAATTAGGTTAGGTGAACCGGTGCCAGGAACTGCAGCAATTAGCATGACTTAATTACCCAGGTGAAACAGGAATGAACGCCTGCCCAGGGGCTGACAGTGACAGGGCTGTGTATGTGTATATAGCTCTAAGTGGCTTCTGAATACGGTGAGCTGGTAGCATCCCACACCAGCGCCCAACACCGTACTTTACACAACAGGGGGGACCCCTTATACACAGGGAATCCACATCCCAGGCAGGTGCTATGGAAATCCTTCTAGACATAACCACATTCACAGGCAACGTCACCAGCAGCAGAGGAAGAAGCTCCACGGCAAAGCACCCCCACTCAGAGCCACAGGCTGAGCTGAAGCTTCAGGACACACTATTTTGACAGGGGTCTGCAAATGGCAACCCCAAAACCAGTTCTGTTTTGTCCACCAACTCTTTTCCTACAATCTATGAGCTAAATTTTATGATCACATATTTCCAAGCATTGCAAAGGTAAGAAAAGAAAAATCAAAACCGTTTGTGAGACATGTGAAAAATCACATGAAACTTGAATACCCTCATTGTCTGCCTGGAACCTGGCTATTCTGTGTCAGCAGCCCCCACCCACCCTACAGGAGCAGGCTTGAAGAACTAGGCAGGACCACATGGCATGCAGAGCCTAAAACACTACCTATCTCTTGAGAAACATTTGCCAAACCCTGATCTCAAATCACATAAAACCCAACTGGCAGGTCATTAATTTGTAGCTCCTAACTCTTTTCTTTTCTTCTTCTTTTTTTTTTTTTAAGTCAGTTCTAGAGATCAGACCTTATACACACAAGGTGGCACTTTACAGCTGAGCTACATCCCCAGCCACCAGCTCTATTCTTAAAAAACAAGTAAATGAACAAAGTTGTTATAAATCAACTATCATATGAAGCTGGGCATGCTGGGAGATACCAATGCAGATACTTGGCAAATTCTTGGCAGTGAGATCCTGGTTCTTGGCATTGTTAACTGTAAAGCTACTAATGCTCTACGAATGTACTTCTTGCATTAAATGGCATTTGTTTCAACAACAGAAATCACTTAGAAGGAAACACCAGCTCAGTCAAAACCAGACCCACACATGATGGCCTTTACTGCGGGTACTACCCATCATTTGGTGGCACTAGTCACGGGTGCAGAGGAGAGGTGAGGTGGGGGGTGGGGGGAAGCATTCCAGCAATAGTGAGGACCTTGACAGCTCACTTCACTAGCAGACAGATCATCTAGGCAAGAAATAACTAAGGAATTCAGACCCAAAGTACCTTTCGGATCACATGAACCTATTACACACATGGACAGAACATCCCACCACCACCAGCAGCAGGAGAACGTGCTTCAAGGTCACAAGGAACAGTCCCAAGGATAGTTCACGCATGAAGCTACAAAGCAAGTCCCAAGAGAGTCAGGCCTGAAATCTTATCAAATATCCTCTCTGACCACCGTGGTATGAAAGTATAAACCAGAATGGCAGGGAGGGAGGCGTAGGTGGCCTTACAAAATTCTCAAATACGTGGAAGTTAAACAACATGTTACAGAACAGCAACTCAGTCAAACAAGAAGTTAAAAGGAATGTTTAAAAATATATTGAGACATGGGCTAGAGACATGGCTCAGTGACTGAGCACTGGCTACTCTTCCAGAGGACCAGGGTTCAATGCCCAGCAGCTACATGTTGGCTTATAATCATCTATAAAATCAGTTCCAGGGGATCAGATACCCTTCTCTGGTCTCCCCTGGCACCAGGCACACATGTGGTGCACAGATATACATTTGGGCAAAATATCCATAACACATAAAATAAATAAACATATTGAGACAAATAAAATGGGAAAGACACACTAAAATTTATTGGATATAACAAAAGCAGTATTAAGAGGGGAGTTTATAGCAATAACTGTCCACATCTAAAAAGAGAGGAAAGATCTCATATTGAAGAACCTCAAATGTAGACTTCAAATAACTAGACAAAGGCCAAACTACTCAAAGCTAATATAAGAAAGAAAACAGAAAAAAAGTAGAGCAGAATAAAACAGAGATCCAGAAAACAGGAAAGATCAACAAACTGACTGCTTTGTTTTGAAGGTAAAATAAAATAAGCCAACCTTTGGCTAAGATTAAAAGGAGAGAGATTCAAAAACTGAGGACAGAAACAAAACAGCAGCGTCAACAGCGCAGCGGGCAGAGACTCGGAAAGGCTGCCATGCACAAGGGCAGGGCCATCCAGGTGAAATGGGTCAAGTCCCCCAAAGCACACAACCTGCCCGAACAGAACATCTGAGCACGGTAAGGGGATCCAGTGAGTACCAACTCTCCCATGAGAAAGCCCAGCTTCAGGGAGACTGCACCAAACATGTAAAGAAATGACAAGGCTAAAACTCTCCCCAAAAACTGAAGATGAGGGACACGGCCAAACTCATGGTAAAAGGCCAGCCAAGCATCCCGATGTGATACTTGGATGTATATCTAGGCTTCGTGGGCACGGTGTAGGTGCGAGCTCTCCATCGTGCAGTGAGTGTGAGCAGCTGAGGGAGGGAAGTAAGTGTGTCTTCATTCCTGTCAGACTCCAGGTGTAAACACTGTAAGAATTTTCACCTTCAGACCAGCTCTTAGCTCCCAGACTGTAGGAAAATGCATGGTAGGTGGGATGTACTCGTGGCCATAGTATAGGCAGCAGCCTTTTGGATTTCCAGCTCTATTTCAATCTTAACAAAAATCCTAGGCGCACCCCAACCAACATCTCCTGGGAATCTTCCTCAGCACAGACTTTCAAACAAGGGGTAAAATGTGGAAGAAAAACACTCCCTCCCTCCAGCAGCATGGCCTCTTTCAAGTTGGCTTGCGCATATGTTGAACACAGAACAAACAGGAGAATGGCTACCACAGCTCAGCTCTACTCTGCCCCTGCCCTAGCTGAGACATGTCTGTCTATTAGTCACTCCGGGCATGTGTGAAAGGAAACACTCATTGTGCGAAGCCAGCGGATTTCAGCCCTGCAGCCACGATGATGGTGAACTCTGGATGGCATCAGCAATCACAATTTCAAATTAAAAGCTTATGTCTCGTGGCACATTTTCTGGGTATTTTGAAAGTGGTTTAAAGCAATGCGTGCCCTATAGCGGGTAACGAAAAGGAATCATCACAAGTCCACAGACTGGACACCCACACAAAGAGAGGCCAGACTCGCTTAAGGAAGGAGAAGTGGAATAGCTAGATGATGTTTTCATCTTCGGTGACCCATATGTTTCCAGTCATATTACAATCCATTTCAATTTTATTAATATTCAGAGTGAACAAGTAGAATGGAATGGCTAGAAGGGGGTTTTAAAAAGTCTAGTGATACCAGAAACCTCAGACCTATGAATTTATTCTAAGCCAAACTGTGGGCCTGGGGATTCTTTTTATTTTATTTTATGATGAAAAGGAAATCTAAAATGCATACCTACATGGAGCATGTCACACCAGATGACCATCACCTTGGAACCACAGTAGTTTCCAAGAAAATCAGCTGGTGCCTGTGACCAGCACCGATCTTAACCCATGTGGCTCCTTAAATGCTAGAAGTCCAGCTGGACCTCCAGAGTATGTGGGAGCAGGAACACTCACCCTGCAGTGGATGACGACCACATGCTGGGGGTCACTGTTCAGCCAGGACTCCTGGGCTTTACATATGGTACACATCCTGTCAAGAGGTGGTGCATGCAGCTCAGGCCAGCCCACATCCATGATCTGCAAGAGAGAGAGAGGAGAAAGCTGCCTCAGTTTCTACTTCTTAGACCTTTCTATGGTAATCTCATAGTGACATAATCTACTTGGGGGTCAGGGGGGATGTTGTGTAGGCCTCTTCTGAAAGCTGATGAGCATCTGGCCAGGTTCCTTTACAGGAAAGAAAATAATGGCCACCACATCGCCCACAGACCACCCGTCACCTAGGCACTGGTCTGCTCCTTTGTAGCTGGGTGACAGTTCTACAGAGGACTTTCAGAGGCATTAATTGTTCAAAGTTGACTGTAGAGGGATCCAAGAACCTCCAAGATCTAAAACAGCAGCCTGTGGCTCACACTTCTGTCAAATATTGTCCTCTCAAGCTAAAAAGGAGTCTGGCAAATATAGTGAACCCCATGTTTCCCATGCCATGCAGACCACACTTCGGAGACACAGGGTCCTCTGTGAACCCAATGTTTCCTGTGCCATGCAGACCACACTTCAGGGACACTGGGTCCTCTGTGAACCCAATGTTTCCCGTGCCATGCAGACCACACTTTGGAGACACAGGGTCCTCTATGAACCCAATGTTTCCCATGCCATGCAGGCCACACTTCAGGAACACAGAGTCCTCCAGAAGTGAGGAGGCTCCTTCAAGTTTTGCTTCTATTTTGGCACATGAACATAGAAAATTACTGAGAAGGGCCAAAGCCCCAAGCAAGAAGCCCTGCCTCTGGCCACGCACGTGGGAAGGCCATATGGAGATGTTGCTTCTCTTCCCATTTTCTATTTTTAGGGGATGGGATGAGTAGAGCCCTTTCGTGGATGAAAGTAATAGAAAGGAGTTCAATAGGTTGGACCACAGCAAAGGCAGCCAGCATGGTAGTTCCATGAAGCTCTGGACCCCTTTCCTGTGCACCCAGCAAAACTGAGACACATAAAAATTCCATACTGTACTCTTTACTAGTAGGTCTGGGGCCAGAATTAGCTTAGAGTTTTTTTCAGATTCTGAGTATTTGATAGACTTTACCAGCTGGGCATCGATAGTCTGGAAAACCAAAATGGTAAATACAACAAAACCTGAACTTTTTGAACATGACAGTACTCCAAAAGTTTTGAATTTCTGAGTATTTTTATTCCAGGTTATGGGATGTTCAGCCTATATTGTTCTATTCTAATGGTTGCAAAGCATTTCAACATACAGAATATATATGCAAACATAGTCACACAGTCCTGATTTTATCTCTAAGTTTTGCTACTAAGAATAACCATAGATGAAGCGGATATTTGTGACTATTAAGAGGTCTCAGGGGCTGGAGAGATAGCTCAGTGGTTAAGAGCACTCACTGGCTGCTCTTCTAGAGGTCCTGCATTCAATTCCCAGCAACCACATGGTGGCTCACAATCATCCATAATGAGATCTAGTGCCCTCTTCTGGCCTGCAGGCATACATGCAGACAGAACACTGTATACATAATAAATAAATAAATCTTTTTTTAAAAAAGAGAGAGGTCTCAGAAGAGACATCTTCACATCAATGGAAAGGTTCTCGCACCTTGGTTGTGATGGCCACACAAATCTACACACATGCTAAAGTGGCAGAGAACTACACGCAGGCACATGCGTATGCAAACTAGTGAGTTGTGAATGAAGGCTGCGGGCTCCAGGGAGGATACATACAGATGATACATACAGATGTTTTATAAATAAGTATCCCTTCTCCAAATCACATTGGGCCAGATATGGTTGGGGTTTTGTCTGTTTCAAATTCTGGGATATCTGCCCCTATATGTATCTTAAGAGACAGACACATACCTGAACACAAAACAAATCCATTTGCTTCATATGCACTATATGTACAGCACCTTGAGGCAACCTTATATAATATTTTCAATAGTAGTGTGCAGGGTATGGAATTTTCCTTCCATGGTGTTATGTTGACATGCAACAAAGTTTTGCCTTTAAAAAATAGAGTTATTTTATTTTTTGTGTGGGCGGGGGGGGGGGGGGACGACATATGTACCCATAAGTGCAGTGCCTGCATCCGGCAGAGGCATCTGATCACCCTGGCGCTGGAGTTGCAGGAGCAGTGAGCTGCTGCAGTGGGTGCTAAGGATCAAATTCAGATCCCCTGCAAGAGCCCTGAGTGCTCTTAACCACTGAGCCATTGCTCCAGGCCAAGGTTTAGCGATCGAGTAGCTAGGACTTCAGATTGTCAGATGAGGGATGCTGGGCCTGTATAAGTATTACAAGTTGCTGCCACTGATGGAGCCAAAGTGGAAGGTATACAGGACCTCACTTCCTGTGGACCTATTATTTTTAATTTTAAAAGTAACCAAAGGATATAAATAGTAGTTAATATTCCTTGATACCAAGCTATATTCCACAAAGCCGGTGAGAACTACGTTTATACAAACAAAACCTGCATCACTTACATTATTACTAAGTCAAACTCTGAAGAAATAAATTCCATACCTTTGGATTAAGCTTTGTAAGGTCGTATCTCCTCTCTGAAAGGTTTAATACCTACAAAGGGAAACAAATAATTGTAGACAAAGCATGGTTCCCCGAGAGAAAGGAAAACACACAACTGCATTTAAACAGTTGCCTCTGAGGGTCAAGGACCAAAAAGAAATTGAATTGCACAGATGTGTGTGTGGTCACAGGACAGAAACAAAGCAAGATTTGGACGGCACTCGAACTTCTGTAAATCCAACATTTTCCTTTTGTTAACCAAAATGAGCATTTTTGTTAGCTAAGATGAGCAAGGTAAACTCTTCCTTCTTGTTTGTTTTGCTTTTTTTTTTAAAAAAAAAAAAAATCTGCAAACATTCTAAAACACAATGTCTGTGCACACAGATCTGTAGTAGCTCTTCCTGGTCCTGCCCAGCACAAGGGGCACTCTTGGGGCAGGCAGTAGTGGTTTCTCAGTAGAGGAGCCAGGTATGGAAAAGCCTGAGCTGGAAGCTTGCCACTAACAAACCACAGCTTTCTGGAATCAAGGCCAACACAGGACACATGGCTCCTCCTTAATTCAGCCCCAGTGACCTCCTGGGCCCACTCAGTCTCAGCCCCACTCACGTCCTGCTTGAATCATCTGCACTCAACTCCTCTTCCTTGAAGGGCACAGGACACTGGGGCCTGGCCAGCTACATCACTGTAACTGCCTTCCCTAAAAGGTTTCTGGGTTTGGAATGCCCTCAAGCCGTCTCCTTGGGAAGTGTGGGAAGAAAGGGATTGGTGTGGGCCCAGCTTCCTACTAGAGGAGCCCTGGTCCCGAAGAGGTTACACTGTGAAGGCAGAGGCAGCTCTGGAGGGGACTCATGAAAGGTGCAGCCATCTTGGGGGCTAGGATGCTACTCTCCTGCCCACAACCAGGCCGGACTTCAGGGAGTCCAAGTGCTGGAAGAGGTCACAGGCAGTTCATGAAGAGACTATCCTGGAAACCACGGCTCGTCCCCACTGAGCCTAGCCCTGAGTCTAGCCGTGGGAGAAGGCTGCTGAGGGTGACAATAACCTCCTTGTTGGCTTTGTAAGATTAGCTCTCCTGAGATAAGGCGGCAGCATGAGAGAAGGTGCTAGAAGCTGTCGATGTAATCTAAGCAGTGATTACAGCAGCAGAAAGAGGCTCTGTGGGGCTGGTAGCCCTGGAAGAGAACAGAGCCAATCAGAGAGGCGTGTGCAAAGCCACTCTCTACTTCTCCTCAAATACGGTCCCCCTCATAGCACACATGTTGTGAAATCAGGCTGCCTATACTTGCCCCCATGACCGCTCTTGTCTCTTGGGCACCCACCCTCTTGCCTGTCCAATGTACTGGAAAGCAGGAGGGGACAGGGCTGCTTCCTGACACCAGGGATACCACCTGTCATTAGCCATCGATAGCTGACTGGGAATGCCTACTATCCTAGGAGCCAGAAGCCGTGATCCGTGCTGGACAGGGGCAGCAGCCACCCCTACAGTCAACTGTCACAGCCCATGGCATGACCAATAAGAGCAAAGCTTACAGTGGATGGGCAGAGCACATGGCCAACTCCTACTTCCTAGACTCTTGAGTTGGGGTCCAGACCCCAAGACCATCCCCCTTTGTTAGCAAGGCACATACACATACCTGGCCCTCACATGCTCCCTCCCCAGGACCCCTGCCTCGAGCCCCTCTGCCACGCTGTGGCTGTCCTGCCCACTCACCAGGTAGTTGTCTCCATGCTTAGACTTGAGCATGCGTGTGACTTCCTGAAGGCTGTGCAAATAGGACTCCTCTGAGCAACTGGCAGGGAAGGACACTGCGATGATCCTCTCCGTGACATATGTAAGGTCCAGTTCATGGCTGTCCTCCATGGCTGGACTCAGGACCAGGGGCCTGCAAGAGAGGAGGAGGCAGTCAGTAAAAGGGTAACAGGAAAAGGGATGAACACTCCGCCTAGGATTTTCAGGACAGAGATGGGAGCAGCAGCTTCCCGAGAGTCTCATTACAGTCCATCTGCACTGTCCCCCACGCACTAGGGTACACAGATCTATGGCAGGTCAAGACTGAGCCGATGCAAGGCCCTAACTACTGGGAATATGCAGAGGAGAAGCTTGGAGAAGAGTGCAGGGGCACGGGCAGAAAGCGTGTGGGTACACCGGGAGGCACACCAGGCTCTGCCGTGTGCCCAGATTTGCTCTTGGAGAAGGCGCACAACCCTGACACCAAGGTTTCAGGGTCAGCATGAGGCAGCCGGAGGAAGCACACCTCAGACAAAAAAAGGATGGTGGAAGCAGACACCACAGACGACTACAGAAGCCAGCAGCCACCCTGTCTACATGCTACTCCCGGGGAAGAGGCTAGTGAAAGAGACTGGACAAATTGTGGGGAGGGGGAGGGACTGTGCCAGAAGCCAAGAGATGAAGCTAGACCCCACGTTAGAAAGTGGGTAAGCTAGGACATGATGAGAGCGACTCTTCTGCCATGAAGGAGGCCTTCCCCCTACAGGCGCTTTGGAGAAAGCCCCATGCGAACAGGATGCAGGGACCCACTCTCAAGACCAGGATGCAAAAGCGATCCAAGAGACAGGTCAGAGGGCCAACCCCAAGAGGAAACACTAAGTGAAATCAGAGCAGAGTATGCTGCCGCCACTCCCAGGCTGCTTGCCTGGGTTTATTTTTCTTACTTTTACTGTATGTATTTCTCTTGGCTTTGAGGGAGGAAAAAAAATCAAAATCATAAAAATGGTTCAGCACACCTCATGCATCCATCCATCCTTCGAATCACCTGCCCTCAGTCAGTTTTGTCCCTATTCACCCCTTCACAATCACCAGCACCCTGTAATCTCCACCCAACACTCGCCAGCTTCTGCTCTACAGTCCTCTACTCTTGCAACTACTCTGAAGCAAGTCGTCTTTAAAAAACCCAATAGTGGCCGAGCAGTGGTGGCACAGGCCTTTAATCCCAGCACTTGGGAGGCAGAGGCAGGTAGGTGGATCTCTGTGAGTTTGAGGCCACCCTGGTCTTCAGAGCGAGATCCAGGACAGGCTCCAAAGCTACACAGAGAAACCTTGTCTCGAAAAAGCAAACAAGCAAACAAATAAATACCAATAGTGCCAGGCACGATGGCATGCATCTTTAATCCCAGCACTTTGGAAGCAAAGGCAAGCAGATCTTTGTGAGTTCTTTTTTTTTTTTTTTTTTTTTTTTTTTTTACTGGAAATATTTGGTTCTTTTTAATCAGCTATTGATGGTTATAATAAAATAATTTCAAGTGATACTTTGTGAGTTCTTAACTAGCCCAGTTTATATAGGACTGACTTTCAGGCCAGCTAGGGCTACCAGGTGAGACCTTGTCTCAGATAGATGGATGGATGGATGGATGGATGGATGGATGGATGGATGGATGGATGGATGGATGGCAGGCAGACAACCAAGAAAACCTTTATAGTATAGATTTCTGTAAGATTTTATCAAATCATCTATAATGCCATTATCATTCCTAAAGTAGAAACAACACCAAGTATTCAATACCATAATTTGTTTTTCACAGTTGACTTGTTTAAGCACTTTCAAAGATTTTTTTTTCTCTTCCATTTTATTCATCAAACATGGTCATAAAAGTTTCAATTATTTTTTTAAATGACCCAAATTAAACACTAAGAACATTAACAGTAGTAACAGTAATAATAATGATAGTAATGTGACCTCTTACAGCTATCTCAGACCATAAAGAGGTGCTTTCCAAAGGTTCTGCAGCTGACTGGGCTGAAGGCCACCTCTCCTGGCCCCTGACAGCAAGTGGCTGTTCCCTGAGGTGTGCCTACCCATTCCTCACTACTGACGTCATACAACCAGATGTCAATATCACTTTCTACCAAAAGACAAGATGTTTCCACAATATAAAATCAGAAATGGTGACAAATGAGATGTTTTACCTTTGATGATTCATTCTTAAAAACAGTAGTTAGGGGGCGGGCTGGGTGCTCCGTGGTAGAGCACTTGCCTAGCATGAACCAGGCTGTGGGTCTAATCCCTCACATGCCTCCAAAAAACATGATTACAGAATAAGTAATAATAGAATGTCCTAGTCTCCTCTCTGGTAACCACCCCCAAATTGTGGCCAGGGGCGTAGGAATGACCTTTTTTCCCAGAGGAACACTCACCTTGAAGGCTTGTCACAGCGGAGAGCAGCAGGTGGGGTGGAACTATCAGGAGCCTGCAAATATCAAAACAAATATCAAAACACGAATCCTTTTGAGATTAATTTCCTTACATACCAGCCCATATGGCACTTAGACCAACTACCCAGCCTTGCCACCACCACCATTACCAGGAGGAAAAAAGACAGCTGTCCCACAGCTTAATCATCAATGGTAAGCAAACATTGTCACTCCCACCTCCCTTATCACCCAGGAAGGTGTGTAGCGTATCAGAGGATTTGGGGTTGCCCAATGTCACAATTCTATGGAAGGCCATCAGGCAGGGGATGGTGAGACCACCCCCTCTCCAGGACTGGGCGGCCACAAACTCAGCACATACAGAAGGCGGGAACTGAACTCGGGACTCAGACAAGATGATCTCAGGACAGAATTTGTATTTATTAGAATACAAGAAACAGAAACTTCTAAGAAGATTTTGTACAAGTGCTGCTGATTTGTCAACTGGGTCCTGATGTGAGGACACTGTGAGTGGATATGACAAGTATTTAGGACCCATCAGTTCTCAAGAGGGATCCTAAAACAATCAACCCAGAGTGAGTGGCACAGGACATGTAGACAGCTTTCTTGTGGTATAGAAGAACCTCACCCCATCAATGTCCACCATGGCTGCTCATCACAAATGTGTGCAGCAACTCTCAGTAGTGATAAATCTAAACACACACCAAGAGGAGAAAAAATCCTCAGGTTCTAATCCCAGTTCACAGTGGGCATATAAGGGTTGTGTTACACACCTGGGTCACATACATGCCTAGGCATCCTCCTCCATGGCACTCCATGGCATTGCCAAGTACTCTCCCTGCCCCATTATTTGGTGACACGAGGTGACATTGTACTAAGAGGCAGAGAGCCTGTTTGGGGCACAGCCTTGTGAACTTCCACCCCACAAACAATCAGAAACTTGATACATCCTTAATTCTAATTTATATCTGGATTCCCCAACACACACACTCAGTGTGATTGTAGGGATAGAAAATAAATGGTACAAACAGATCAAGAAAGCTGTTTTCCCAAAATCATCCCAATTCAAAGCCTTCAGGAAACCAGAAACCCAAAATAGGAAACCCTTGCCTCCGGAGCAGAGGCCAGAATCCACACCCTATGTTGGACATCAAGGTATCCAGAACATTCAAGTGGCTGTACTCCATAGCACCTTCTCCCTAGGATAGTGGAGGCTGCTCCTCTCCTTCAGATGACAGGGCCAGGGCCCCACCCTACCCCCAGGCCCTTAGGGGTCACTGGCATGCTCCATATCATAGCTTGGAACTCTGTCTAGCCCCAAGTAACCACAGTCTTTACTGTACACATCCAGCCCAGGGAGTCCTTCGGCCTCCAGAACCTCCCTTCTTGTCCTCCCAATCCACTCTTGTACCCTCGAATCTGTGAAAGACTCCAGGAAGAGCCTGATGTCCCTCAGAAGGCGGGAATTGAACTCGGGACTCAGACTAGATGATCTCAGAACAGAATTTGTATTTATTAGAATACAAGAAACAGAAACTTCTAAGAAGATTTTTGTACAAGTGCTGCTGATATGTCAACTGGGTTCTGATTTGAGGATGCTGTGAGTGGATATGACAAGTATTTAGGACCCATCAGTTCTCAAGAGGGATCCTAAAACAATCGACCCAGAGTGAGTGGCACAGGACATGTAGACAGTGTTTACAAAACTACAAAGGGCAAACGGCAAAGAGTTGTGACTGTACAGTTGTGTAGGTGCCATGGATGCTCTACAGTAGAAACACATCCTAGGTAGATGATGACCAATGGGTCCTGTCCAAGCTCTGGACCTCACCTCATTAACAATGGAGCAGGTCCCCGAGAAACCCACCCGAAGTGGAAATACCATAAAACAAAACTGAGTTTAAGGACTGGAAAGATAGCTGAGCAGTTTAGAGAGCCTCCTAAGCTTCCAGAAGACCTATAGTTCCCAGCACCTGCACTGGGCAGCTCACAACTCTACCTCCAGCTCCAGTGACTCCACAGCCCTCTTCTGGCCTCTGTGGCACCTGCACAGGCATGGCCTACAGACAGACAGACAGACAGACAGACAGACAGACAGACACACACACACACACACACACACACACACACACACACACACACACAATTAATAACTTTTAATTAACACATCTAACCTGGAGAATAACTTGGCAGCAACACCAAAGAGGTCCCCATGTCCTGTTGTGACCACACAGCTAACCAGAGCAGAGGTGGCTACCACGGTACACTTTAGAGATATACCATATAGCACAAGTCCAGAAAGAGATCCAAGTTCAAATCAATACAGTTTCCACTGAATGCTCATCAGTTTCCAAGCATCCCAGGGTGGAGGGGCTCATCGCTTTCCCACCATTGGGGGTGGGGCTCAAGTTCAGTCATTCAAATCAGGATCATGGAGACATGAATCAGTCACACAACAGACACCCACATCCATGCTGATGCAGACTGGTTGCTGAATATACGCTGGAAGAGAAGCAGTTTCTTTCTGGGACACAGTTCTGCTCCATTTCCCTCTTATAGTTCTGTAGGTTTGTGGGTTTTTTGTTTGTTTATTTGTTTTTGTCTTGTTCCATTTTCTGCCAAGAACTCATATGATACCTGAATAGGAAAGGAGAAAGCCACCATGTCTGTAGTCATTTTGGAGACACTGCCAGTCTCCAGGGTGACATCTAGGCCTCTCCCCACCACCCAAAGAGCTGCTCCCTGTCTTTTGTTCCAAATGAGATGATGTCAGGAACCACAAAAGGTGGATCTGAGGCTCTTGGACCTGGAGCAAGGACCCTACCAAACTGCAGTTGCTCACAGGCAAATCTGGCCAAAAGGCTATGGAGGCCTCAGGGGAGCCCTGCACCTTCCCTATAGGTGTGGTCTAGCCACATGGCCTGGACCTGCTGCCCAGGACCATCCCACCATCCTTACCCTCTCATAGGCCTAATTCCACCCCCACAGGAGGTTTGCAGAAATCACTGTGTCTCCCTTTGGACTCCACATCAATCTCAGTGGGTAATCAAAATCACTGACATTGGGACAGGGTCTTGTCATAGTTCCAGGTAATGTGGTGACTGTAACCACCACTCAACTGGAAGGCATCATCACCCTGCTGGAGGATGTCACCACTCTGCTGAAGGACTCGTGACCCCACATGTGGGGGCATCACTTTATAACTGCAGAATAAATACATGAATGAAGGCTTGGCACTAAGACTTTGGCTCTGGAGATGCTGTAAGCCTGGACTCCGCCACTGCCCTAAGCACCAGTTTCTTCTGTAACAAGGGCAGGATTGAGGACTCTGTTCAATCCATCCACATGGAGCCATTAGCCTCAATTGCTAACCAAGAGACCAGGAATCTTGTTAAAACACAGGCTGGATTTCTCACTGCTTCTTTTGTGATGCAGCAGTCATGGGGCCAAACAGAAAGTGAGCTCTCCAAGAAGGCAGAGAAAAAAACAACACATAAACCCTATGTGTGTAAGACTAAAATTACGGCACCTCAAGACAGGCTTCTGCTTACTATAACCAGGAAGGGCTCTTTGCAAACTATAACAAAAAGAAAAAATGTTCCATCTATCAAGATTTCAACAGACCTCTGAGTGGAAAATGTCATGGTTTGACCTATGTTGCTCATTGATGATGGATAAAACTGTCCTGGTCTCTACCTGACCATACCAACACCCCAGGGCCATTTGCTCACTTGGGTGCACCATGCTAGAACCAAAGCTATGGTCTGAATATGGCTTGTCCTCACTAAGACTCAGGCTGAGATTAATCCTTGCTTAAGTCTGGTCAGGAGAGATCATTACTCTGTCTTCATTTATGACTAAGATATTCATGGACTAAAAGGCTAACGGATCAGTCTCCAGGGGTCCTCCCATAAAAATCCCTTTACTGCTGCCTCGGGGTGTGTTCCTCTTACCGTGTGACACCCTCTGCCACTGAGAGACTGCAGAGACCCTACCAGCAAGAAGGCCTGTCAGTCCCACAGAGTAGTGGTTGGTACTTGACACTGTGAACTCCGCAATCCAAGTTTGAGGTGGAATCTCAAAAGGACCTTTCCAAAGTAGTCCCTTACTAGAACCATGAACTAAATAAATGTTCATTCCAGGGACAGAGAGATGATTCAGTGGTTAAGAGTGCTTGCTGCTCTTGCAGAGGACCTGGCCTTAATTCCAGCACCCACATGGCAGCCACAACCTGTAACTCCTGTTCCAGGAGAGCTGACGGCCTCTGTGGTCACCAGACATGCACACAGTGTACACACACATACACGCAAGCAAAACATGTACACATAAAATAAAAATAAGTATTTTTAGACTGAAATTCAAGAAGTAAGCAAGTGTTTGTTCTATATAAATTACCTAAGCTGTGATATTCGGTTATACCTAGCAACAAAAGCAGACTAAAACACCCCACACCCAAGGTCTTTAAGTATCCTATAGTTTTCAGAATTTAAACTGTACTTATCATTTTACCATGAGTCATACCACACAGCCTTGTCCTTTATCAAAAAGCACAATAAGGTTCACTGGCCAAACCACTTAGTTTTCCCACTGACCTTCATTTTAAGTTTACACCCACGTGGAGAATGTGTGACTGTTAGATGTGGGCACTGGAGCCAGGCATGGTAGGCAGGCCTGGAATCCTAGCCCTGGTGAGGCTGAGGCAGGATCTGTTGAGGTCAGCCTGGGATACAGAATGAGTTACAGGCCAAGAGGAACTATTACTGAGACCACTCCTCACCATTACCACCACCACCACCCCACAAAAAAAATAAAACAGAACTAGTATCCACATGACATGTGTGGTGAGCTTCACCCTCCCTAGTACAAGGAGGCTGGAAGAAAGGATGATGGATCTCTAGATGTGAGGGTGTCCATGAGGACCCAGGGCCCATTCATACCAGAGTGAGGAAGACGTCTGAGGCAGACAGTCCTATTCCAGCACGTATGGATTCAGCATGGTGCCACACACATTGATCCCATGATACAGTAATTGCTCACAATCTGAAATCTTGCACATTACAGCTACAGACAATTTTTTTTAATTGACAACTATATAATTTCAGAGGATGATGCCAACAGGAAGAGACTATTTATTACACCATCTCCACGCCCCCAAGCCCAACCTGAGTTTAACTACATAGATTTCATAATTTCATAAAATGTCCAACCACTTGAAGTGCCACACAAGGTCCCTCCCATTGGGGACTCACCACAACACACAAAGGAACATCTTCCATCACGTCTATCTGAGGGAATGAGGCAGGAAGGAGAGGCTCAGCTGGGCCCCCATCCAATTCTAATCTAGTCCTAACATACTTCTGAACCACCATCTGCGGTCACAGAGAGTCAATGCACTCGGATACCCAAGCTCCAGTCCTGTGTATGCTGCCTACTTGCATCCTGCTGGAAACCCAGCCCAGGCCTGGTTGCCTGCAAGCCGTGTTCAGTATTCAGCAGCTCCTAGAGCCCAAACCAAAACCTTTTCAAAGATACCACCAGCCTCATGCTCCACATCAGCATGTGAAGTTTCTATACCTAGAACCACACAGGGAAGCCGCGGTCACAACCCTGGGATACCCCTGTCCTGAAGACATGCGTGGTAAGGTCTTGCTCTGGCTGCTACTCGGTCCCCAGAAACTTCATGGGGAAGACTGACCATGGCAATGACCAGATCTCCCACAAGAGGCGTGCACAAGGCTTCCTGCCTCAGGTGGTAACTCCAGTTGGGCAGAGTCTCTCACCTGTCTGGCAGGTACTTAGCCCAGTCATCACCATTCACAGGTGCAGAGAGAAGGAAGAGTGAGGGAGGTAAGACAGGATCCACAGTGAAGGTCAAACCTGTGCCAGGCAGCCTTGCCAAGGCCACCCTGCTCCGGCTGCTCCGTCCTTTACCGCATTCTCCCCAGCCCAGCTCCAGGGCTCATCCCAGCCCAACCACTGTGGTCCACCACTATCTTCTTATAAAATAACAGCTGCTGAGAAAGCACGTGGGGGCCAGGCTAGCCCAGACACCCACAAATAAGATACAAAGAAGAATGTGATAAAGAATTTAATTTGAGCACTTGTAATTTGTTTTAGGGGGCTGGAGAGACAGCTCAGCAGTCAAATGTGCTTACTGCTCTCCCAGGACCTAAATTCAGTAGTGACATCAGGCAGCCTGAAACTGCCTGCAACTCTAGGTCCAAGGGATCCAATGTCCTCTTCTGGCCTCTATACATAGTGACACATAAACACCCATGCACACACGTGTGTACAACACACACACACACACACACACACACACACACACACTTTAAGAATAAGTAACTTTTTAAAGTAATTCAAACTGATTTCTTCTGTTAAAGGTGATATTTCTTGGATATGATAAGATAAAAAAGGAAATTATGGAACCTACTTTTAAAGAGGAACTACTTGTTGTAAATAAGATAAGTAATGAAAATTTTTTGGTCTGAGTTTATCAGATGTTACTGGACTGGACATTGTTAATATATATAATGGAGTTTTTATCTGAATCTGTCCAATGTTAATGGACTAGACATCATTAATGTAATTTTTGGCTGTATATATTGTATATACTTATTGGATAGTTTTTCTTATGTTAGTTATAAGCTTTCTTTAAATTTTAGACAAAAAGAGAGGAAATGTGGTGGTATTGTGTTCCCCAAAATATTGTGTACCTTAATAAACTTATCTGGGGTCAGAGAACAGAAAAGCCACTAGTTAGGCAGTGATAGCACACGCCTTTAATCCTAGCATTCCAGAGACAGAAATCCCTCTGGATCTCTGTGAGTTCAAGGCCACATAGGAAACAGCCAGGCATGGTGACTCACGCCTTTAATCCCAGGAAGCAAGCCTTTAATCCTAGGGAGTGATGGTAGAAAGCAGAAAGGTATATAAGGCGTGAGGACCAGAAACTAGAGGCATTTGGCTGGTTAAGCATTCGGCTGGTTAAGCTTTCAGGCTATGAAGCAGCACAGTTCAGCTGGGATTCATTCTGGATGAGGACACAGAAGCTTCCAGTCTGAGGAGACAAGATCAGCTGAGGAACTGGTGAGGTGAGATAGCTGTAGCTTGTTCTGTCTCTCTGACCTTCCAGTATTCACCCCAATAACTCGCCTCGGGTTTGATTTTATTAATAAGAACATTTAAGGTTCCTGCTACAATTTCGTATCATCTGAAGCAGATGCAGCAACAGCAGCTTCCCAGCCATAACTGTAGACCCAGGTACCTCTCTCTCTCAAGAGAGGACAGTGACCCTGAGGGTCATGAGATTCTGTGTGGACACATCACAGGATCTGTGCATGCTACATATGTGTCAGGCAGGACAGGGGAACACAAGCCAGATGGCAGGAAAGCAAAGACATCCTGCTATAGGATAAACCACCAGTCCCACCTTCAAGGATGCAGGCTCTACATGGGCCCCTGTACCCCCAAAGAAAGCCCCTCTGGCCACACTGTGATCACCATCCCAAGGCAATGCCTAATCAAACCTCACTTTAGGTTAGGGATCCACACAGAGCCTGGTGGGGAAAACAGCTGTTCCCAGACTGACCACCCAGTGCACCGGCCATTGCCCCAGGCTACACCGTGGTGCCCTGCAGTGTTGTCCCTGACATTTAACACCTGTAATGCAGCATCCTGTAATGCACAACATCTGAAGTGAATGCCCATTCACCCTGCCGTACCCCACACACAAGGCCAGAGAGTGGCCATCTCAACTGGCATGGCAGAGTGGAACGACCTCAGTGACTAAGGTGGCTTTTTCTGCAAGGTCAAACCATGGCTCCGTTCCCAGGAAGAAGGAGTCCAGATTCAGATGTCTCACATTTGGTGCAGACCTTGGGAGAGATGAGCACATCCCTTGTAGGAAGAGGAGGGTAGTGTGTATACATAAATCCATGACTGCTGTCTCTAGTAAGGATTTCTCTAGGAATGTATCAGTGCCCCGGAAAAAGAGAGGGACTCTCAAAAAAGTCTCAGTGGGCAGGCACCCTCCTGGGAGGGGAAGGCCGAGGAGTGACCGCAGGGCCTTCAAAGGAGTCTTGGAAGGGTACACTCAACTGATGGGGGATCCACTGGGAAGCAGCTCACCCACAGCACACAACCCGCACAGGGCAGTTAATGATGATGTGTTCTAGTTAATGACTGTGCACACTTCCAGCAAAGCATCTTTCGCAGGTGAATGTCCTGTTGCCACAGGGTAAAGAGTGGACACTCAGTATGGCCACCGAGGTACGAGTGAGCTGTCCCCCTGAGGGTAGTCCCCAGCCATTCTGTGCTGCTACCTCAGTTCTCTGCTTCTCCTACCCCAGGGCCTTTGCACACGCTGTGCATAGCCTCTTACGCTCTAAACCCACAAATCCAAGTTTCACTGCTAACTCCAAGAACTCTTTGAGGGTTCATCTCTTCAGCCACACAACATCTTCACAACAAAGGGGTTCCTGGTCTCCCTGTCTTAACAAGTCAGGGTTTTGTTTGTATCTTCTCATTTACCATAGTCGTTTCTTACACTGACTGTAGCTACATGGAAATACTTTGTGATTCTGTGGATCTGTGGACCTGTGTGTGTGTGTGTGTGTGTGTGTGTGCGTGCATGTGTCATCTGTCTGTCTGGGTATAGAATCCAGAACCTCACACATATTAAGCACTTTCCACCACCGAGCCACACACGCCCTCAAACGCAACTGTGTAAATTCCTTTCTGCACACTGCACTTGCATGCTGACATTGCAGAGGCATTGAATGTGGTCCCCTGCAGCCTCTCAGCCTTTGGCCAGTGCGCCTCATCGGCCCACCATACACACAGGACCTGCGAAAGAAAGAGGAAATGGACACAGACCCCAATATGCCCGGCCACAGACCCCAGTGTGCCCAGCCACCCAGCCATTCTAAGTGGCATGAGGACGCTTTCCCATTTCGGCACTGGACACCAGGCAGCTCAGCAGAGCTGTGTGACGCAGGTCAGTATGCTGAGGCTACTGGGGGCTGGCTGCAGGTTCCCCACCCTGAATCAGGCTGCCTCGGGACTATTCACTATCCTCCTTGGTAACTGTCTCCCTATGCAGTGCAGTATCCTCGATCATAGTTCATGGTCCCTCTCCGCTGTGCTAGCCCAAGAGGCACCAACCAGGGCAGATACAGCAGATTCCGTCAGAGCCAATGGGAGCTCAGGACAGCCAGGACCTGCTATGTCTTCCCCACATAGTTAGGAAGAAGACAAAAATTCCTCTGCTTGATGCCTGCAAGGAAATCTGGGCTAGGCTTGAGTGGGCAGCAAACGGCACATCCTGTGTCCTCAGGCCTCTGCACTGTTCCCAACAGTCCAGCCGGCACAGACAACCGGCAGTGTGCATGGCTCTGTGAGAAGGAACAATGGCAGCCATGGCCAAGAGTACCAGGAAGCTGGCTACACAGCTGGTGACCGGCACAGACCACAGTGTTGGGCTGGGGGTGGGGGGACTTACTCAGCGTCTGGGCTGAGACACTTCACCACCCCACAGCTGCTCTGCTTCCCTAGCAAGGGCAGGAACCACGGCCAGCCTTTCCCAAAGGCCCCAGCTGCACTCAGAATTAAGGCACCCACCTTCACCTCCCTATATGCAAGACACAGGATGTGGGGGCAAGCTTGGGAAGCCAAAGGGCTATCTGAAGCCGGCTCTCCTATTTAACTAGCTGCCCGAGCTGGTGGAAAGCACTCCCTCTGTGTGAACTGGTTCCTTCATTTGTTAAGGAAAGGCAAAACTACCTTGTTAACATTAAATAAGGGAAATCACAAGAGGCTGTGGGGTGCTAAGTGCACAATACCACTATTAGCATAAATAATATTTAAGCATGAGCTACATACAGACCCAGACATTTCACTCACATGCCCATCAGGTGCTGAGCTCCTGAAATGCATTTACCCATATTAGGTCTGGTGGTCTAGTGGACGTTCACTAGTAATCTAGCAGAAGTTCACTAGATCAGCCTTGACCACTGTCTCCCCTTCTCCCTCAGAGATGATTTTATGTTCCACTGCCAATTAGACTCTCATTTCTATTTTCAGGAGAGCACAAGAAGTGAGTTAACAGAATTGCCCAACTTCATTTTCTCCCCTGCCAGATAAAGTACACTCCTTCAGAAGCCCAGCTTTGTCTCTGAGTTCAACTCCCAGAAGCGGCTGGCTGAGATTACATGTATGAGCATTTGTAGCATTACTGCCAGTGAGCTGGCCACAGTCAGAAGGTCTACAGCCATATGGAACAGCAGTGCATAGGAAGACACACACGTGTGGAGGAGGCCAGTGCTGACCAGGGAGACAGAGACGGGTGTGTACACAAGACAACGTGCTGGTCCACATTCTCTCTGCCCTGAAAAACCTGGGGCTGGGGTACGGCTGGCAGAGGAGGGGGCAGCCAAGGACAAGGAACTTACTGTGCTCAGTCGTGGGGCCACGGGGCTACTTCTCCTTCCTGAGGCAGCTGCTCTGAATGGCATCACTTCTGGCTCCTCCTGCTACTCTGCCAATGCCCCTCTTCCCACTAAGGCTTCTGTCCTGAGCCTAGGGGAGGACACCAGCGTGGCCAGCAGGCAGGAGAGCCCTGCAAGTGTGGGAGGCTCCAGAACCTCAGCCAGGAGCTGTGGGCAAGTGTGTGAGGCGAGCATGCATGCTTGCACACTGGCAAGGACACTGTGAGCCTGAGGCTGTGGGCCAGCCTGCCAAGGGCCTACAGAACAAGATCAGTGCTGACTGGGGAGAGCCGGCAGACCAGGAAGGGCTGCCTGTTGGTCTGTGAGCCGCTGTGTGCCAGCCTCAGGAGGTGGGGCTAGCTGTGTCCTTCTACAGAGCCCCTCAGAACAGCCTACAGAGGAACCCCTCTCCTAAGGTGCAGGGGCAGCACTCCCCTGGAGAAAACTTCACTGGAAGTCTCTTGGAGGACCTAGCAGAGCCTGGTTGGCACCTGCCTGCCTCCCAACTGGCTTCCTTGATCCTCTTCTCCTTCCTTGGCCTCTGCTCCACCATACTCCACATAGAACTGGAGAGGGCTCATCAATGAACTCAATACGCGATCAATCAAAAATTTTTAAAGTAAAAACAAACCAAGAAAAAACTTCAGAAAACCAGGGTCAGAGACCAGGTAGTCAGAACAGAAAGAAAAGTCCTTCTGAAGCTTGGCTTAGGGCAGGTACACGCTCTGCTCATCCCCAGTTGCCTGCAGGCCAGAACACAAAGGGAGATCTTGGCCAGGCACACAGAGCTCGGTGACAGCTGGGACTTTAAAGGCCAAGCAAGGCTTGATCTATCACCTGGCTAAGAGCAAGACAGCAATCAGCCAGGTTGTCCTTGTCTGGGGCCGTCAGAAGTGCCGCGGTCAGAAGTGCCGCGGCAGCTGTTCAAACGACTTTTTATGGCAGGGTCAGTCACATCCCATAAGCCGACAGTGAGGGTTGTGTGTTTATTTCATAACCAATCTCCACGTACTACTGTTCTGCTTTAGAATTGCGTGGGAAAATAAAACACTTCACATAGAAACATGACAGGGAAGAGACAGGGATCAGCAGCCTCACAGGCTCTAGGGGGACGGCTCCCCTGGAAGGCACTGGATCTGCTTCCAGGGCAGAGGGGAGACAGGGGTGCTGAGCTAAGGTGAGCTGGGGGACCCCACCCCCTACTTCATGCAGGAGGCAGAAAGAAGAGCTGGGGCTTGGAGTTAAATAGGACCATCTGTCCCTCCTACCAGCCACAGTGTCAGACTGGGCACCAACAGGACACTGACTCCTCACAGTGTCTATGTTCACCTCCGGGAACTGGGTCCAATCCTAGAAGCCTCGATGGCAGCAAAGCCCAGGACATGGGAATCACAGCCAAAGGGTGCCTGACAGCCAAAGCACGGGTTGCTGAGTGTCCTATGGGACTAGAGCCCCAGGACTGCCACCAACCTTGCCATAGGAAAACCATTCCTATCTTTGGTCCTTTCCCTGGTTTCTCCAATGAGGAAACACTGAGGGTGTTCCATGGGGCTACAGACAGGGTGGTATATAGTCCTAAGGACTCAGAGGCTGCACCCCTAGAACGCCATCAAAACCTGATAAAAGGGGCACGGTGCTGTGTAAGCAAGAAAACTGGAGGCCAGGGGGATCTGGGGCTTGCTGGCCACCCTCTGCAGACAAACTGGTGATCTCTGGGCTCAAAGAGAGACGTCTGAAGAATAAGGCAGAGCAATAGAGAAAGACACCCGACACCAACCTCTGGTCTGCTGCACAGGCACGCTTACAAAATTGTGTGTGTGTGTGTGTGTGTGTGTGTGTGTGTGTGTGTGTGTGTGTGCGCGCGCGCGTGCACGTGCAATCACATATACGGGGGAGGAGGGTGACAGAGAGAGAGAGAGAGAGAGAGAGAGAGAGAGAGAGAGAGAGAGAGAGAGAGAGAGAGAGAATGTATTTGAGCAAGCCTGGCACAAAATGACAGATGGCAAAGCATAAGTTCTAGAATTCCAGTGGGGGGGGGGCAACAGCTAATAACAGTTCACATTTATTATGCGTCAGAAACAAAGGAACCTCAAAAAAGCATCCCCACTATAGTGATAGGCAGGCAGAAGCAGTCAGGAGGTGCATCACCCACAGCAGGACAATGCACAGAACAGGCGAATGCAACCATTTGCTTGAGAAGATAGGGAACGTCTATCTAGGTACCAGGGTGTGGACTCTGCTGTAGTAAGCAGGAGTGGGCAGCCTGGGCTGGGTCCTCTCTCCAATGGGTTGTTGAGAGAAGCATCCTGTCCTGTTGCCTAGGTGACCCATCACCCTAACAT
This sequence comes from Peromyscus maniculatus bairdii, assembly GCF_049852395.1. Taxonomy (NCBI): domain Eukaryota; kingdom Metazoa; phylum Chordata; class Mammalia; order Rodentia; family Cricetidae; genus Peromyscus; species Peromyscus maniculatus. Next base: position 11,883,766 of record NC_134861.1, read on the forward strand.
AGGTAGCCCAGCTCCATAGGCAAAAAAAGCAGGCATCCTACTGTGGACAGCCTCCCAATCCCCAGCCAGCAGACATAGGTCCTACCTGTAGGACATCAGAGCTAAGGGCTGGGGTGGGATAAACACAAGCTTACAGGTAAGAGGCCTGCAGTCACTGGCAAACATAGCCCGTAGATAATGGCCAGACCTACAGCTGGCTCCTGGACACAGGATCGATTCACTGAAGGACAGTGGCTGCAAAGCAGATGCAGCCCTCCAGGCACCACGAGCTATTCCGAAAAACTCCGGGGACCCACTGGGGGGCAGGCAGGGGGGGGGAGTGTATTCACATGGCAGGAATTCCTGACCCACTGGAAGAAGGCGCTGCCCAGGTAGCACTGACAGACTGCACAGGCAGTCATACACATTGGCTAGCACCACACTGTCCTCTTTCCCAAGAACAGAGTGGCAGAGATGTAGAACAGAGGGAATGAATCTACCCAAGCGGACGGCACAGCCTTGCTTTAGTCCAGGCTAGAGCAACCGTACTTATTGGAAGACTACGCACTGCGCACGCTGTGGCACTGGGGCTTTTACTCTACACCAGGCACAAAATAAAACCAAGCTGTGTGGGCTTCTAGCTATACTAGGGGAAGGGGTCCCCTGAGGCGGGGACTACTGGGAGCATCTTTCCTGTCCTTCCTACCTGGTCAGACCCCTTCCTGCTTCCTGCTTATCTTGCACATCTCTTGGTCACTGCCCCTTCCCGTATATCTCCACTCTCCTCGACGTTTGCTTCAATACAGACCCAGAAACACAAGGCCAAGTGATCATGAACAGTCTGATACTCAGCCCAAACAAGCTTTCACTGCTTCAAGTTGATATTCTCAGTATCCGTCAGAGTGAGAAAAACTGACTAAAAGGACACAGTCTTATTTTCCTAAGGGCCATCTTTCCCTTCCCCTACCTAAACACCTCCTTTCTCCAAAAAAATTTCCATCTCGTCTTTTTCCCTTTCCATCACATGACAAAACCCGAGGAAAGCAAGATTGGTGTGGGCTCTTGGCTTCCAGTGGGGAGTGGGGAGGGGTGCTCGGCTGGCTCTCCTGTTGGTGGTGGGGCACGGCATCATGGGAAATGGCCTGGTGGAACGAAGTTGCCCACTTCATAACAGCAGAGAGAGGGAAGAGAGAGAGAGATCAAGGATAAGACTCAGTCTTTCAAGGTACACCCCCGGCCCAGTGACCTACTCCCTCCAACTAGACCCCAGCTAGTTTCTACCACCTCCCCATGAGGCTGCCAAGTTGTGGCTATAACATCAGTGGGTTAACACATTGACTACTTTGGAGTCCTAAAGCCTTGCTTCCGATCTCTGCACTGAAAACCATGCCTTCTACACATGGGAACGCTGTGCGCAAGTCATAGCAATGAGTATCTCTTCTGAGATAGGCAAGCTGGGTTCAATAATTTTTCCCTGCACTCTCCCTGGAGATGTGTGGTAACAAATGCCAGCTACAGACTCTGAGAAAGAAGGGGGAAGTTGATTCTGAAATAACTGTGACGCTACAACATGGAGTCAGAATGCAGAAAGGACAAGAGGAGTGCACACTCTGCTGGATACTGATCAGCCACCTATTCTAGGGACAGTCCCTCCTGCCCCAACATCGCCTCGATGACCTGATAGCTGCCTCTCCTGGCATTCGCTCTCCTTCCCCTCTCCCCACTAACTTACCACTTCCCCAAAAGACACCTCTAAAAACCCATTATCATCACGACCTTCTGCCACTCAAGAACCTAGGAGGGGTCCTTAGGTATAAACTTCAGATTAGCTCCACTTCTCAGACATGTCAGCTCCTGAACACCCTCCAACTAATCATCACCATGAGAGCATGCCTGCACAGCAGCACGTGACCGTGGAAAGACCACCAGTGAGGAAAGGCACAGAAGCAAGCTCTGTCTCTAAGAACACGCAGTACAGGCTCATCCAGGCTGCCCCTTGTCCACTCCACCACCCGGTGTTATTTGACAAAGAACAACACTGACCCTAAGTTATCCCAGAAGAACCCTACACTTGCCCCATGCAGCACACAGCAGAAACTCCTGTGGAGACACACTATTAGTCTCCTGACGAGTATTACTCTCATGCCCCAGGAGAGCTGCCTCTGGCCCACACGATGCTCTGGCAATAAGCATCAAGCCAAGTCTCCTCCAAAGAATCATAGGAGATGTTACTGGTCAAGTCCTGCAGAATCCTGACACATATCAGAAACACGTCTTCCCAGATCAGCCTGGGAACCTATCAGCATGAATGAATCTCATGACAAAACAGTATCAACATGTGACAGTTACAGACCATAATCACGGGCATATCTACTCAATTCCTCTCTGAAAATTTGCCTTTTGGTCAGTCAAGGTTAACAAATCCAACTGTTCCCTAACCCATCACCACCGCCATTGTCTCCCACACACACAGGTGGCAGGAAAGGTGACTTTAAACACGGTGATGGTTATGTCCTCTGTACTCGGGGGCTTAGATCTGGAGCTGTCTCAAGAGTTTGAGGCCCACAAGGAGTATTAGTGATGACTCAGGAGTCGATCAACATTTCCCAACCTTCTAGAAAGGACCACTTCCCAGTACAAATTTGTTCTGAAAATAATGGTAACATGGTAAACTAGGATGATATTGGCGGCATCCACTGAGGTGAAGATTTGCAGAAGGCAACCACAGACACCATCTTCTGCAGGGCGAGCAGAACTATCAAGACAAAATTAAAGGGACCCAGAGTAGTCCTGTGGTAGTGCTCAGACCTAATATGGGCTGTGCCAACAGAATGTATCAGAAGTTACGTCCCATCACCAGGATGCCACATTAGACCTCTACATCTCCAGCACAAATCTCAGTACCAGGCACCACAGGCACTCACAAAGTATTTTTAAATTTAGGGAGAGAGCACTTCCTTATCCCACTAGTACCCTCTATGATTAAGATAATAATTCTAAGATGGTGACTTACTACACACACCCCGGCCCTGGAGACTGGCAAAGTCTGATCCCAATGGCTAAGGCTGAAATAGTCCCTTAAATATTCCAACCTTTAAGTCCTAACCCCAGGAACTAGGAATTTGACTTCAAGTTGAAGAAATGAAATGGGGTCATCAGGGTGGTGTCTTAATCCAAGCTCACTGGTGTCCATTAAAAATGAGATTATGACAGAGAGACACACACAGGGATGACTGTATGAGGACACTTTGTGTGCAAGCCAAAAAAAAGAAGCTGCAAAAGGAAGGAATCTGTTCATGTACTGAGCTCCAATATCCAAATATCAGAACCTGTTCATGTACTAAACTCCAATATCCAAATATCAGAACCTGTTCATGTACCAAGCTCCGATATCCAAGTATCAGAACCTGTTCATGTACTGAGCTCCAATATCCAAATATCAGAACCTGTTCATGTACTGAGCTCTGATATCCAAATACCAGACAGTGGGGGGGGGGGGCAATCTGCTTATTATTTAGGTCACACACCTTTAGTACTTGATTACAGCAGCCCAATTTGATGAAGATATCACCTTTAAAGCATATGAAATCCAGCAGTCATTTGGAAAGCGAGCAAACAAGCAGGGTACTCTCTGGCCTCCCACCATGATCAGAGGAAGTTGATACACCGTATTCCTCAACCCTGTCTCCCATTCTGTCCTCTCCTGCAGAGATGTCCTGGGCAGCTGAACCAGACCACTGGCTTAGTGTATGTTGAAGAAACGTCCCCTTCTCCCCATGAACAGCTCCCCTTTCCTTTGTGAACACTGCTCATGAGGGAAACAGCTCATAGGAGCATCTGACTGGTGTAGTTCTGAAGATCTGCCAGATCTCGGAAACGCTGAGACTAGGACAGACATGGGGGACACCGGATCTTTCACTACTGTGTGAGCTCTTCCCCCAGCCCTTCACCTCCAAGCCAGTGACTTGGAGCTCTCTCTCCTCTAATGGCCCCCACAGAAAGTTCTGGGTAATGAGTCAGATAACGAAGTGACCACAGTCGCCTTCAGAGAAAGCTGGTATACACAGCAACTCACATCACCTGCTGACTGTAACGAAGAGGACAGGGCACAGCACAGTGCATTTCCCACATCTGGGATGCGGCCCACAGGGTGGGGAGGGAGATAGTACATGTAAAACCTCAGGTAGCACCTTCCAGAAGGGCAGACAGATGTCAAATGAGAACTCAGAGGGCTGCCTTAGCTGAAGGACTACAAAACCACTCTGATGTTCCTTGCAGTCCGTTCTGTTATTAGTGAGAATAAAACTCTAACCCCAGGCTCCCAGAACCAAATAAGTGAAGTCACCCCCAAATGGCCTCTCTAGGACTCCAGCTGGTCAGTAACCTGTGGGTCACCCTATTAATTTTCCCAGACAAGTGCCTAGCTCCACACCAGAGCCAGCCAGCTACACTCTCTAATTAATTTCCTGTCGGCTTAGAAACTCACCAGGATCTGGGGGAGGGAGCACAGGACATTTGTAAACTCCTGGGTTTCCACTGAGGCCCCGAGTTCTGGACCACACAAAGAACCACTGGTCCCTTTGCCTCTATTGGGCCTGTCCTTAGGGTATTGACGGAGTCACACCCCTCAGTGTCCCCATCTCTTCAGGGTGGCCACTGTGGTGCATAGCCAGGTCCTACTTGAATAACACCAAGGAGAGGGTTGCCTCACGTGGTCTTAAACTCTCTTCAGTTCCCAACATCCCTCATTCTACCAAGCCTCACTGGACCTGGCCAACTCATCTTCAGGTTGATTCCCCTCTGAGGAAAGGAAAGAATTTTCCCATGAAAAAAACTTTACAAAAGCACCTTGCTGACCTGAAGCCATCCTTTATCCACATGATTTAGTAAATGCTTTAGGAAGCCGGGGCTGCCCATTTTGATGAATTGTGTGCGAGGACCCTGGCAGGTCCTCAGGGAGCCACTTCAGTGTGTGCCTGAGTGCACGGGGACACATGGGTGACTGCTTGTGTAAGTGCCCTTAGGTGCAGAATGCTGGGAAGGCCAGAGGCCAACCTCAGGTACTACCCTGTTCTCTGATACAGGGACTCTCACAGACCTTGGCTGGCTAGCCAGTGAGCCCTAGCAATGTTGCTGGTCTCTACCTCCCAGTGCTGGGACTACAAACCGGTGCCGCCATGCCTAGCTTTTCAGTTCTGGGCATCAAACTCATGTCCTCATGCTCACATGGGAGCATTCTACCGGCTGAGCCATCTTGTAAGCCCTTCCAGACTCAAAGGTCAAATGCCCAGGTGCTAAACCCTAAATAATGAAAGTTAACAGTGGCCCAGGAAGCCACAGTGGGAGATTCTGAAGGAAACCAACCAACAGCGAGGGGCCCTGGGCTCTCCTGACTGGCCTGAGCCCTGTGCTGGTTTGTATCATCCACTTCCTGCCTTGTTCCCAGGAAGTACAGGCCCACACCTGAAGCCCACGGAAGATCCCAGTTAACAACTCCACTCAAATGAACTGCATCCCACACCTGCCCCTCCCTGACGTGGATGTCACCACATCAACCAGAAATATCTTAGTACAATTTGACTTTAAAAAGAGAGCAAGAAATAGCGCTCTGAAAGGTAATTCCTCGATGTCATGGGAAGACCTCTCCGGCACTTCAACTTCCGTCCCAGTCTTGTTCAATTTTGTTCTTGTATCTGTTTAAATTAGGAGCCAAATGCAGCCTGGTGACGTGGATTTAATACGTCTCTCTGGTTCCCTAACAAAATAGGTCCTTTCTCTTCTTTTTTGAATACATGTTTAAAAGACCAGCGTCGGGGCTGGAGAGATGGATGGTTCAGTGGTTAAAAGCACTGGCTTCTCTTCCAGAGGACCTGGGTGTGGGTCCCAGCACCCACACGGTGACTCACACCATCTGTAACTCCAGTTCCGGGGGGGGGGGGGAGACCCAGTGCCCCCTTCTGGACTTTGCAGGCACCAGGGATGCAGGCAGTGCACTACACACGTGCAGGCAAAGCACACCTTAAGACAAAAATACACAAATCTTTTAAAAACTGGGGTTCTTTTCGCCCAGAGGACTGTCCCACCTCCAGATGCAGCTGACCCTCTGGCACTATCTCCCAGATCACTCAACCCCCCCCCATTTCCTGTCAGCTGCCCAGGGACCTGAGCTGGATCTGATTCTGGTTCCATTTCTGGAAAGAGCTCGGCAGGGGGTGGTGTGGTCTTCCTCTGAGGCAACACATGACCCGCAGCCCACTTCCTCTTTGTGATAGTGCAGGCCACTCAGGATCAAGGCTGAGACCCGGAATCCCTCTAGCAATAGAAACTTCCCTTCATCCTTTCTTGGAAACCTCAAAACACAATCCTACAAGAAAGGAAGGGTAGTGAGGGTGCAGATCTCAAGGGCCAAGGCCCTAGGCGTAGGCCCCAGGACAGAAGGAAAAAAGTTAAATGACTGATTACTTTTCTTTATCAATTTTGTTTGTTTGTTTGTCTCTGAGACGGGGGGTTTTTTGTTTAACAGTCCTGGCTGTCCTGGAACTCGTTCTGTAGATCAGGCTGGCCTCAAACCCAGATGCCTGCCTCTGCTTCCTGAATGCTGGAATTAAAGGCATGAGTCGTCACCACCCAGCTCTTTATCAATTGTTAAAATGAGTTTCCCAGCATCATCCAAAATTAAGTAAAGAGTACTGCTGTTATTTAAGTAATAATATTTTTAAAGCTGGCTACATAGACTAAAATTGTGTGTCAACCTAAAGGAACAAAGCTAATCACTGTTTCTACCTGGGTCCAGAACCAACTGGTCCTGTTGAAGTCCCCTAGCCTGCTACCCTGAGCCTGCTCTCTGGGAACAGTTCTTTCTAGAAAGACAGTCCACAAACAGCCCCACATTTCTGAGGCTGGTGGAAAGATGCAGGTGGGGAGAGCCATCATCACCATGCTGGGAAACAAAGCTCTAGATGTATGCACGTTTTGCTCAAATGTAAAGCAGCTGTGGAATTAAACATTCAATTACACACAAATCTCCTTATTCTCCCTTTATAACTGAGCCTCTGACAATGACAGGTTCCAGTAAAGCATTAAAACAACTTTTCTTGTCCACAGAAGTCTTTGCTAGTCATGCAGGGGAAGTTCCCAGGGTACTAGGGGAACACAGTTATGACAGTGTATGCTAATATCTGCAAGCTCCAGGCTTCCACAACACAGCGGCCTGATGCAGCAGAGAACATTCAGAGGTGTTCTTGGTGAGCCAAGAAACTACAGGCACCTGCTTGTCTCTGTAATCACAGGAGATCACAAGACACGGTGGTCTACATCCCAATACATGAAGGAAGCAGGGTGGGAAAAATGGCCACCAGAGCCACATGTCAGTGAGGAAGGAGCTTGTGGTCAGCTCCTGGCTCTCAGACTGGCCGTTGATATAAATTCAGGGGACAGGGCATACTATCTTGCTGGACACCCCTCTTGAAGGTAAAATGCCCTCAGACTACTGAAATACTATGCCAACGGATGTCCCACCTGACCAGGGGTTTACAACATCATCAAGCCACATATTAACAGCTTCTAGTTCAGAAAATAAAAATTAAGTAAAGGGTCCAACAGAACTTGATGGCAAGGCCCTATGGCTGAAGACACCACACACTTTAGTTATAGGACATGGAGAAATGAAGTAGGCTCTGGACAAGAAGCTTCTTTCCTGCTGGCTAGCTTTCACGGTACTGGAGGGTATATGTAGGCTTCTGGGAGCCAGAAGTCATCAGTAGTCTTTCCCAACTGAGACACCTGGGAGCTACAAAAATGACCCTGATGAGGCAAAAATCTGCCTGTGGATGCAACAATAACAAGAATGTTACTTTTGCTTTCTAATTAGAGTCAAGGCCTACACTATGGGCAGAAAAACACACCTGGTACTGGAAATCTGGCCAAGAGATCAAGGCTGGGAGCTCCTGGGCCCCACAGGAGAACTTAGCATTATTCTGCTAAAACAGGCATAACTAATCAAACTGCCTCTAAATTCTGAGATCAGTGCAGCTCTCAGACCTCATCGGAGGAGGTGTCCGTGCAGTGGAGGACAGTGGTTAACACAGAAACTCATAATGGACGGAAATGCAATGGTGTTGTCAGCCACAGTTGGGACATCTTTCTCTACTTCCACCAAGGCTCAAGAACCATTACAGAAGGCGCGGGGGTGGAAAGATTATAAAAGCCAAGACGCTGGAGAGGTCTGGAGCAAGAAACAGTATCTTCTGGACATAACTGGATCCCTCCATTCATGACCTCACGGCAGCTGTGGTTGCCTGCACAAGACCTGGACAAGATCAAGCCAGTCAACATTCCAGCTTAGGAGTAGAAAGCAGTTCATGAGCCCCCATCTCTGATTGAGGAGCTACAGACGGCTGATGACTTCTGGGTGAGGAGAGCCATGTGTTTTTAAGAGTATGGCCCCTGAGAGGTTGCCCATGCTCCACCAGTGCATGGTCCCACACATAGGAGGATATGTATGGGTAACACAAACTGGACTTTATGAATTTATTACTTAAAAATAACGATAATGGTAATAGTAATAACTGAGTTTGAAGAGGACAGGGAGGTGGGGATAGATCTGGAAAGAGTTGGGGGAGGGGAAAGGTGAAAATGATCAAAATACATTGTATTTTAACAGGGGTAGGGGAGCAAATAAGCATTCGATTACACTCAGTAGTCATAGTTCCTTCCTTCAATGATCACACATGGCCACTGTCTTCAACTGTCCCCCACATTAACATGCATGGCCATGGCAAAAAGAAAGAAATCCCATTTGGCCAACTTGTCTGGCTCACTGCAGGGCAAACTAGCCACCGGATTTGGCAGCGTTCCCGTCACTCAAATCCCTGCTTCCTGTGAGTCCTTCAGAGAGAGGCTGGCTAGAGTACCCTGGGGATTCGGGTCAATATTTAAGAGGAAGCGGCTTTGGAACTGGCCCCCAGGGAATCAGAGGAGGGGAGGGGTAGAGGGCCAGAGACAAGGGCTGTCACCCTGCCAGCCTCCCTTCTCACTTTACAGTGAGTCCAGGGAGGTCTACCAGCCTCAGATCTACGCAGTGAGAGGACGGGGTGGGAGAACCCAGCAATCATCTCAAGTGTAACCAGGGCCTGCAGCCCAGTGTGGGCATTTAATCATTAGCTAAGGCTTTGTGCTCCCCTTGTGCGTAAGCTGACACCACCAAAGGTCAACATGTTCTGGCCTTGTCTCACAATCCCTCCACCTGCAGAGGTGGGACAATAGCTCAAAGCAAGAAGCAACCTGGCTTTCAAATGCAATGCGGGTGACAAAGGCAGGCAGCCTGTGTTTGGGAGGCTGGCATTGTTGGGTGTTGTTTGTTGGGGGATTTTCCATTTCCCAGTAGGATCTGTGCGGAGACTTGTAGCTCCCAGCTACAGATGACAGCACAGGCTGCCAGGAAGCTCCTCTCTGGGGCTGCCTTTCCCAGAAACCCTCGCCGCCGTTGGACACGGCCGAAAGATGGATGTTATTCTAGGTGTGGGAGGGGATGGTGAAATCAAAGAAATGGAAGGATCAAAGTCTGGCTTCTGAAGGGGTAGGAGGAGCCACAGACTTCCCAAAGATCTGTGCCTCCAGGGTCACAGCATGTTGGATCCTTTAGAAGGAGAGCTGAAACTAGACACTGGTAGGCAAAGGTCTGAGCTCAAGTCAGGCATCCCAGGGAACAAGCCATGAACATTAGCCTGGTTCTGGCTGGCCTACCAGGATCCTGCTCACTCCATCACTGCTGGTTAGATAGGAACCCGTGGTAGGATGGCTCTGCAGTCCTTCCCTGAAGATCCTGGGAGAAAACAGGTGTCACTGTCCTGCCCAATGCCCGACAGGTCATAGCCAAAGGCTGCATCTCCATTTCCATGGACTACCTATCAGTACTGCACCTGGCCTGTGCCTCGCCAGAGCCTTTCTGACTCCATACCCATACAGGCTATTCTTGGGAAGGCCCATGTCACTGTTCTGCAGTCAGAGTGGCTTCCTCTCCAATCCATCCACAGTTGCCTAGGAAACAACTAAGCAATGTGACAATGTCTCTCAGAGTATTGGCTTCCTGAGGCTATCAGAACAAGGACCCCATACTGCACACCCTAAAACCACAGGCATCTATTCCCCCCCCCCCCACACACACACACATATGGGGCTAGAAATGAGAGACTGAAGGGTCAGCAGAGCCTCTCATATCTCAAGACTGGTCCTGCCTCTTGCACCTTAACATGACCACTGCAGCCCTGGGATCTTGTAGACCCATCACTTCTATCTCTGCCGCCAGCTTCCCATAGCCTTTTCTCTGCTGTGGTGGTTTGAACAGGTATGGCCTCCATAGACTCATGTGTTTGAATGTTTGACCCCATAGGGAGTGGCACTATTAGGAGGTGTGGCCTTGTTGGAGGAGGTGTGGCCTTGTTGGAGGAAGTGCATCACTATGGGAACAGGCTTTGAGGTCTCGTTTGCTCAAGCTATGCTCAACGTGATACACTGTCTCCTTCTGCTGCCTGTGGATCAAGTTGTAGAACTCTCAGCTCCTTCTCCAGCACCATGTCTGCCTGCATGTTGCTGTGCTTCTTACCATGACGATAATGGACTAAATCTCTGAAGCTGTAAGCCAGCCCCAGTTAAATATTTTTCCTTTATAAGAGTTGCTGTGGTCATGGTGTCTCTTCACAGCAATAGAAACCCTAACTAAGACACCCATGTATTTCCCTATGTGGGTGTCCCTACATGTCCACATTCCCTGAGTTACAGGTCTGAGGAAGGTGTGACTATTATGGAACCATCATTTTGAGTTGTGCCTGTGCCTTCTAACTTCCTAGCAAGAGCTAAGGTATTTATAGAGAGATGTATGTCTCCCTCTGGCTACCAAACTATTAGGTCAATGGAATTAGATGTCAGAATTAGAATTTTTCTAGGAATCTCATACTAGAAGAAATATCTGTAGTCAAGTGTCAACCAGAGGGGAAGCTGGTCTCACAGAGATTTCACATGGTTCTGACTATTTGCAGAAGAAACTGGAGCCCAGACAATGATAGGTCAGTGATGAGCAGGACCACACCTTGACCAAGACAGCTTAGTTATGCAAACCTCTTGCCCTCTGTTTAAACCTAAGCCTTGTGCTAGGTCCAAGAAGATAGACTTGGCCGTCACTGAACCTATTGATTTGTTTCTCTCTCCCATGTGACCATATTGGGAAATAAATCTCCTCTCTGCTTTTCAGCATGACTTTTTCTTTAACTGGCTTATTGAGGACCAGTGGCTGACCATAAGTTGTTAGGACTGCCAGGGACCAGACTCAGACTAGAACTTCTCCAGCAACACCAGTATAGAGGTGTCCTCTGGAGCCCAGAAACAGGAGGATACCAGCCATTTGTTCCTTCCACCACACACATTTTTCTTACGTGAAAGGATGAGTGTGAGTTCGATTGTGAGGGGCAACTGTGGGCTCGTGCCTCATCACCAACATACGCCTTGCTCTCTTCAAGTCAGTCCTTCAAGGCGGTAAAAACAAAGCTGAGAAGATGAGCGTGTGAGAGGAGCGCAGGACTGTGGCTCTAAACCCTGCCCACCCACAGCCATTCCTACTTTAACAGTAATGAGGACATCCGGGCTTCCCTGAAACCTGCAGGATGAAGTGGGAGCTAAGAAAGGAGCCAGTAATCAGCGATCAACGAGTCTCCATCAGCCAGCACAGAGAGCTAGTCTGCTCTGTGCTACCCTCAAGGAGCTAGCTGTCCAATAGCAAAGGTTGGAACAATCCTGGGGACAAGGAGTCCTGCCTCACTCTGGGTTCTGTGCCTCCTTGAACTCAAGCTGAAACCCAGCCACCTGCAATCCACACTAGAGCTTTCTGGGAGGAGGTAGAACAAGCGTTCGATACCCACACCTTAAGAAAATGGAGAGGGTTGGAAGACCAGACCAGCTGGGAAGAAATGAGCCTGAAGCCGGGCGGTAGTGGCACATGCCTTTAATCCCAACACTCAGGAAGCAGAGCCAGGTAGATCTCTGTGAGTTTGAGGCCAGCCTGGTGTACAGAGCAAGTTCTAGGACAGGCACCAAAGAACACAGAGAAACCCTGTCTCAAGAGAGAGAGAGAGAGAGAGAGAGAGAGAGAGAGAGAGAGAGAGAGAGAGAGAGAAAGAAAGAAAGAAAGAAAGAAAGAAAGAAAGAAAGAAAGAAAGAAAGAAAGAAAGAAAGAAAGAAAGAAAGAAAGAAAGAAAGAAAGAGGCCTGAGGCTCTTGCCCAAACAAGGACAAGTGCTCCTCCCCAGGTGTTGGTGACCACACACCTTTCCACTCTCTAGCCTGGACATAAGCCTGCTTCCCTGGCTTTGCTTATCCCACCCCATTCTGCTTAGACTCCCCAGATCCTCTGTCCCCAAGGGTTCCCGGCTTTCCAATATGAAAAGCCACTCCTGTACCTGAGATCAGGATTCCCTGGTGACCAATGTAAACCTGTTCCCTCGGACAGCACTCGAAGTGAAAACAAGACAAAAAGAGCAGAACTGCCTCTGAGCTTCAGCAGAAAGCTCTCTGGCTACTGATTACAGCATGGTTAGGTCTCTGCATGAGGACCTGACCCTGCAAACTGGCAGCTACCAACAAGAGATGCACACACCTGTCTGACAGTCCTACCCCACGCCCAGGCTTCTCTCGTCCCCAGTCTCCATAGAGGAGGATCCACTGGACAAAAACATTGCATGACCTCCATACCCTTGCTCCCAGGAAGTAGAGGATTTCTCCAGAGCTCATCAGACTGGTTCTCCCTGTCAGACGCCAAAACAACAAGATAACACAAGGCAAACAGCAAAACCACAAAACTAAAAGACTTCATTGTCCTCTGCAGTTCAAGGAAAAGCCAGTCAGGCTTTGCACATTCAGCCTGTCTGTTCCGTGGAGCATGAGGACACCAAGAACCTTTTGTGTGTTTATATGTGTTTGGCTTTTTGTTTCGTATTGTTTTGTTTTTGTTTTGTGAGACCCTCACCGTGTATCACTCACTGGCTGGCCTGGAACTTGCTGTGTAGACCAGACTGGCCTTAAACTCACAGAAATCTGCCTGATTCTGCCTCTGCCTCCCAAGTGCTGGAAAACTAAAAGCATGTATCACCATGTCCAGCTAGCATTGAGATTTTAAAACATCCCTCAGTCTTTACAGGGACCCCACAGGAACTCAGATCAACATCATAGGACTCTCTGTGTTGCCATCTGGATAGGACCAGAGTAACTTTTAGTCTGGCACTTGTAAGTACTATTACATTCTGTGCCTATGTATACATGTGATCACATATATGTACACATATGTAGGTCTATAGAAGAGCTGAGTTGCATGCCCTGCCTCCAAAGAGCCTGTCACCTCTCTCATCGTTGAGGCTCCCTCTACCTAGAACAGACATGAGCAGATCATAAAACCACCAATGCCCTTCTACATTTCTGAGAACCCTATCATACTATTGACATATTGGTTTAGGTCTTAATGAAGTTTCAATGAAGCAAACCTTTGACCACCACATGACAGCTCTGGGTCAGGACATATCCTATCACCTGTATTTCCTATGTAATATATGTTCCCTCTTCTCCCACCTTACAGACAAAGTGCATGCCTCCAACCAGGCCTTGTGGCACAAGACTGTGGTCCTCACTGCCCCAGAGGCAAGAAAGGAAGATCACGAGTTTGAGGCCTTTCTTGGCAACTTGGTGTAACCCTGTCTCAAAGTAAAAATGAGTAAAGGGCTGTATCTTTACAGGCCTCTCGTAGCTCCTTTATAGAGTACCTGCCTAGCATGTACAAAACCCTGTGCTCAATGCCCCGAGAGAGAGAGAGAGAGAGAGAGAGAGAGAGAGAGAGAGAGAGAGAGAGAGAGAGAGAGACCAATCATTACAGTTTCCCTTTCACACAGACTCTCAGGGAACTCAACAGTCTGTACACTTGCCTCATCAACAACACCATCATTCACAAAGAGAGGTCTGCCTTCCAGCTCCTATTCTCAACCTCACCAACTAACTTTCAGTTCATGTTTTACTCCAACCTCACACCTCACTTCTCTAAGCCAGAAGGACAAACAGGTTCTGCCATCAGCAAAGAAACAGAAGGCCAGGCATCACAGGTAAATAAATGCCTAGCAGTCATGAAGGCACCTTTGTTCCCACAAATCAACAGTGTCCCTCGAGTCAGTCACTGATCAAAGACCGTCATTCAGTCCATCCAGCAAGGCTCACCATGCCCTTCTTACTGTCCGGGATAATGAAATATGCCAGAGTCCCAAACTGTCATCCCTCAAACCAGACAGATCTGGCGGGCGGCTCATAGAGCTGAACCATGCTAGATGCGGTGGACTCTGCAGGTTCCCGCCTACCAAACAGAGGCAGGCAGCGCAGGCAGGCAACGGGTGGAGGAAAGGCCACCAGCCCAGGACACAGCAGGAGGGCAGGGGGTGCAGGCAGTGGGACAGAGGCGCCATTGAGGCAAAAGGGCAGCCTCAGAAGCAACTGCCGGCTAAAGCTGCAAAGGGCACATCCGGAAGGCAGGCAGGCCACCTGCTCCCCAACCTGGAGGTCCGCTGAGTCACAGAACATGCATCACCAGGACCCCTAACGTCACATGCAGAAAGGGCCAGGAGTCCGCCGGAGGGACACCATGTGTGTCATGTCAGCTCAGATGACCCTGAGACCAGGAACGGCATAAGGGGCTCAGAAGACACAGGACAATGAAACTTCTGCTTGTCAAGTTCATCCATGAGCAGTGAGCCCTTGGACGGTGTCTGCAGCCCCTGATCCGAGGGTGTTCATCCCACAGACATGTTTTGTGGATTCGGGAGACAGTCACCAGTTCTGGAGAGGAAATACAGCAGCCCTGAATAACCACTAATTTCCTCTCCACTTTTACTAAGTGGGCAGTTTTGCACAAGACAGCTCCTTGTTTTACAAATGCGTTACACCAAATACTAGAAGCATCATTGTAACCATCCTGGCAGGAGGGAAGATATTCTAAAGACCCTGGAGTGCCCCTCCCTTTGCCTATCAGGCCATTGGGACAATGGTTCCCAAAGAATTGGAATTTCCCCCCAGGAAACTCATGCTGGGAGAAGACTAAAACTAAAGTCTGATGCCAGCCGCCCCCCCCCCCCCCCCGCCTCCCCCAGGACAACTGTCTCCCAGGAAGAGTTCACACAATTTCAGCAATTAGTCAGACCATCTCATAGGAGAGAAGAGGCCAAAGATGATGGGTAGGACCAACCTTGACCATGACTGCTCAACTACGTAAATCTCTGTTTAAACCTAGCCACGTATCAGTGCCCATAAAGACGGACAGGGGGTGGGGGTGGGGGTGTACCAGACCTCTGTGAGCACACTGGGTAAGTTTTCACTCTCTGGTTCTTCCTAGGATTTGTCTCTTTAATTGACATGTTGAGGATGGGTGGCCAAGCTTAGCTTGTTAGGGCTGCTAAGGGCCCAGGCTGTGACTAACTCCAGGAACAGACCCAGTGAGGATGACTAGCCTCAGCACATGATGCACAGCGGCAGTCAAAGAAGCCATATCGAGGTGACCTTGGGGAGCTTCTAGACTTTGCTGAGCCTCAGAGATGACCTCACAGGCGATGTATCACACACACAGGAAGTATTTAATGAATGACAAGCAGGAAAACAAAACCTGTTCTCAGGTAACCTGGCCAGTCACGAGGCCTCGTGTTCTCACAGTGACATCTGAAAGCATCTTCAAGCCAATTCAACTTCCAAGGCCATGCTAGAGGGCTCTCAGACCATGCAGGGCCAGGAGTGCAAGGAATATCGGATGCTTTCTGTACTAGGAAGCAACAGTGCAGACTGCAGGCACAAAGCCTCCGGTGCAGGTGTCACAGAGGGGAGATTTCGCCACACACCCCAGTGCAGGTATTAAGGACAGCAATGGTGCTGGCGCAGCCACCACCTCCACTCTTCCATGTATTCCCTGCCCCCCAGACCAACCTTCCCTGCTTTAAGGAGAGTCACACATCCGCTAAAAACCTGCAGGAGCCCTATCTCAGACCCCACACACTGCCAAGAAGGCTGGCAGCTGAGGAGGGTGGGTGCACAGCCAAGGACCTGACCAGAACACCCCACATGGGTCCCTGCATCAGCTCTAGCTCATAGGCATCATCTTCACAGTTCAGCTGCCTGCACCTCCCCAAGAATTTGCTGAAATGAATCGGGAGGATCTATCTCTTTGATGTAGAGAACTGTCTGACAAAGCAGTCTGAAAAGGGTCTGAGCACTTAATACAGAGTTGGCATGTGCATGATTACCTTGAAGAAAAGCACACCTATGGGGGAGGGCGGGGGGTGGGGGGTGGGAGGGGGCAGGGACAAAGACAGAGAGACAGACAAGAGAAAGGCATGCCACATAACATTTCAGTCCAAACACTAACCACATGACAGTAGTCTCATTATAAGAGAGCTTGCAGCTTCCTACCACCTGGAAACGCCACAGCTGCCCTAACATAGGGATTCATTGAGTCCCTCAGTGCTTGTAGTGAGGTTGGAGTGAGCTGACCTACTGCACAGCCAGTCACATGAAAATGTAGCACATTCTATGATGCCCAGTCCACAATAATTGATAAAAACAAGTAACAGCTGTGGAAATGTTGGAGACATCCCCTATGCTGTAATTTTTGTCAGAGTATATTCCTACTTATTTTAAGATTTCCAATCTAATTTCCTACCATATGTATAAGGGTTTACCCTCATGGATATTTATGTGTATCAGGTGTGTGCAGTGCCTGAGGAGGCCAGAAGAGGGTGCTGTATCCCCTTCAATGGTGTTATAGGTGGTTGTGAGCTGCCATGTGGGTGCTAGGAACCAAATCCAGGTCCTTGGCAACAGCAGTCAGTGCTCTTAACCACTGCACCGTCTCTCCAGACCCCTTGTTTATTTTTGTTTTTTAATGTTAACTATAAAACAGCCTCTGACAGATTTTCAGGGGCTCCAGCTACCACAGGAGGTGAGAGTTCCATGTGTTACTGCCTCTGAAGACGTCCTAGGGAGACAACACGTGGAGACAGAAGAAAATAGCAATGATGTCCTGACTGTGGGTAGCCTCAGCTAATATATGTGTGTCTGGGTGTCAGATGTTATCAAAAGAAGCTTAAAACATTTTAAAAAATTAAGCATCAGTTATGCCATTATGGTTGGCTATACCACTCAGTATGCTCAAATACCATCCAGTGGTGTATCTCTCAGAACTTAAGCAATACATGTTTTATATTTATGAATATATATATATATATATATGCACACAATCAAGTACATATAAAAATCACATATATAACAGACACAAATTAGTATATATACCCAAGTTATTTACACAAAAACACCCATGCAAATTCACAGGCAGAGCAATCAATAATCATACACAATACACATACACAGGAAAAGTATAAACAACAAATACATACAACATTTACAAACATAATACACATTCATATAAATACAACAAATACCTGTATAATACACATATTCATACAAACATAACAATTACAGGTAGGTATAATACAAACATCTATGTACCCATACACTCATAACAAAGGCATGCATAACACACATGCAGATGTATCTCAAGACCCTGACTATGCAGTTCACAGAGAAGTGAAGGGGGGGAGGGCTGGCAGTGCCCCTAGAAGCCCTGAAACCAGCATGGGCAGCCTGGATGTGGGTCTATGGTACTCTACCCTCAGTGCTCTGACCTGGTCTTTATAGTAGGCAGAAATCCCTCTGATGACGTCAGATGCATAGCTTACATTCCCAGAGGAAGGAGACCTTTGAAAGCATTCAAAGGGACGGTCTGTATGTCAAATTGCTCTGATTGGTCAATAAATAAAACACTGGTTGGCCAGTGGCCAGGCAGGAAGTAGGTGGGACAAGGAGAGAGGAGAATTCTGGGAAGTGGAAGGCTGACGCAGAGAGTCACTGCAGCCGCCGCCATGACCAGCAGCATGTGAAGACACTGGTAAGCCACCAGCCACGTGGCAGGGTATAGATGTATGGAAATGGATTAATTTAAGCTATAAGAACAGTTAGCAAGAAGCCTGCCACGGCCATACAGTTTGTATGCAATATAAGTCTCTGTGTTTACTTGGTTGGGTCTGAGCGGCTGTGGGACTGGCGGGTGACAGAGATTTGTCCTAACTGTGGGCAAAACAGGAAAACTCTAGCTACAACAGCCATTGTGAATGAGGCATCTGTGATGCACCAACCCAAAATCCCTTTTCTTTCATGTGGCTGCCAGCGAGGTCACGGAACACCACCACCCTCACTGGAAACGGAAGGAAAACTGAGGCTGAACAGTGAGGCTGGTATCTGGGCTTGGCTTCTTCAGGAGAACACGGCTGGAATGCCACCTCTCAACTGCGCCCTGAGAGAACGTTCTACCACCCTACAAGACAGCCAGCCAGAACCGGCCTCGTGTCTAGAGACCTCGGGGCTCTGTCCACAAAGACAGGAAAGAAGCAAAGACACCGACCGAGCTATCCGGTGCTGCATACGGGAAGAGCAGCATGGCAGCATGACCCCATCCAGTTTGCATAAGTCAAGCAACACTCATGAAAGGCACTTTGGAAGAAGTGGTAGCCTCACTGCTTTCCCTCACAAGCGAGGCTGTCAGCCTCAGGCAGGCAGCATCACAGTGACCTCCTCTGGGCCACTCCTGGCTACCTGCTCCCTATCTCCCAGTCCACACTAGAAGTCACTAGAGACAATGGATGGGGACCGAGAAAACACAGAGGGCAGGCTGTCATGACATTCAAAGCGGAATCACTTGAGAAGCAGGGGGAAATTTTACATCCACCCAATGACAGGTCAAAGAGAAAGTGTTGCCATGTTGACTGTCAGTGAGATAAAAGCACAGCATGTGTCAGAGGTGAATGTTCTGGCATCACTGGATCATTTACAAAGCCACCCTGGGACACTGGTACTGACACTGAAGACAACACAAGTCCCTTTAATTCAGGGGTCCAAGCCCCAAAGGTAGATGTTACTGATCCTAAAGGTTGCTGCCACAAAAGAGCACAGGGATTTGTCTTTTTGTCTGTTTTTCAAGACAGTGTTTTTCTGTATGGCCCTGGCTGCCTTGGAACTCACTCTGTAGACCAGGCTGGCCTCAAACTCAAAGATCCGCCTTGCCTCTGCCTCCGGAGTGCTGGGACTAAGGGCTTGTGCCACCACGTCCAGCAGAATTTTCTATCTTAATGAAAACCACCCTCAAGATAAGAAAAGTGCCCAGGGAGAGCAGAGCTTGAACAAGAAGACCACCCTACCTTATCACACCAAGTCCCAAAGGAATGTGACAGTCTTACCTGGCCCGGAGGGACGTGCACAGAGCAGGGAATCGCCACCTTGAAAGGGAAAAGAAACATGAGCAAGAGGCTCTCAGGCAATGGGCCCATCAGCCAAAGCGGGTTCCCCCAGGCTGCGTTTATGTCACAATCCCTGCAGTCCACAGAACCCACATTCTGCTAATTCTGGGGAAGTTCCGGTCCCTTTTGAAAATTTCAAGAGGAAAAAAAAAAAAAGTGGAGACACACCCATCCAAAAGGAAAACGAACAAATCTGCACATCATTCATAAAAACAGAAGTTCACCTTGAATTCCAAGCAACTGATGTACTCCCAGGGGAGTCCTTCCTCATTGGGGAGCATGAGAAGCGGGACCCAGAGAAGGTGGGGGGCGCTGAAGGGTGGTTCCAAGCTGCCCACAGTCTTTACAGTCACATTCAGGGATGACTGTTTTCTCTGCAAAATGGGTTGCTTTCTCTAGAACTATCTATGCATACGAAACTGAGAACGGAGCCAAAAATGTATTTATTCCTGTGGGCACACGAAGGAAGCGGAAAGGACTTCCCTTTGGCTCTCCCACAGTCAGCTCACTAAGCATTCAAGGGAAAGCCGTGAGACCTCTGCTACACCCCAAGAACAGCAACTGTGAGACAGCTGTGAAGGCCAAAAGGAAAGTGTTAACTCAGAGACCGCTGTGTCCCCGAGTTAAAAGTCCCTGGGTGAGTCAACACGTTGGACTTGCTTCTGGTTTGTTTGGAAGGCTGCTGAGGGACCTTGCCCCTGTGACCTGCCGCACTCCCCAGCTTTCTCCGGGCTCTCCCACTTCAGACCCCTGGCTCGCTCCAGTTCTCAAAGAGTGCTCTGAAACTGTGGAAAAGGAGGAGACACCAGGGGTCTGACCAGTCACTGTCATGGGCAATTTGGAGCAGGCGGCAGCAGTGTGACCTTGGTCCCTGATGTGGACACTATTTATAGGTCTCTTGCTTATCTTGCTCAGTAAGTTTCTCAAGAAATACGTGACACATGGCCACTCATCTGTCTGGGACAAGCCATTATTCCACCAGGATCCTGACTCATATACATAGTCTTGGCAGAGACAGGGGTCCTCAGTCTTTGCACCCACCCTTGCCTCTAACTCCATCCTCATCTCTTCTGTACTCCTACAGCAACTAGCAGACAGAAACACGAATTTTGGATTTGTGTGTCCTCAGCTCATCAGGTACACATTAAATTTTGATGGGTGGATGGGGAAAGAAGCCCACAAAAAAAAAATGTAAAGTGAAAACTAACACATGGCTTTGGAAACACAGGGAGCTGGTGATAGGACATTATAGTACAGTGACCACACTGGACCAAGGGGAACTCATGGTTAATGGAACACTGTGATTCACTCCATTCCAGCAAGCCTCCACGTGGGGCACGCAGGCATCCTGGTGCCTTGTGACACAGTCACGCTGGTAAGGAATGCATGAGGAATCAGTCTCTGCCTCTAGGATGTCACCTGTATTCCACAACACAGAATAATAGTCATCGGTAAGCAGAAATGGCCCCAAAGGACATGGAAAGGCACAGAGGCACATAAAAATGTATACCACTAAGAAGAAGCAGCAGCCAGCCTGAAGATCCTGCCTGCTACATGATTCCAACTATGACATCCTAGGAAATACACAATTATAGAAACAGTAAAGTATGAGCGGTTATCAGAGGCTGAGGGAAGAGATGAGTAAGAGGGAAATCAGACAGTGCTGAGAGCAGCTGAACTGCTCGGATTGACATTGTCATGGTGGGTACATGTCACTAACAACAGTCCAAACCCACAGAACGAACAACACCCAATAAACTCCCTGTGTACACTATGGGCTTGTGGACTTTGGTTAACAATGTATCAATATTGACTCATCAAGTATTCTGCATTATACAGATTTTTAAATACACCAAACGAATGCTTAATTTTCTATAATTTGAAAACTATCCTAACTATGAAGTTCATCAATATTTTCAAGTAATGGACCAAAAGCATGTATGGAAGGAGTTCCTTATGCCATACCAGAAACCAGTTTAACAGCAACAGTGAGGAGCAGGGCATGAGCACACATCTTTAATCCCAGAACTTGGAAGACAGAGGCAGGTGAATCTGTCAGTGTGAAGCCAGCCTGGTCTACTTAGAGAGTTCAGGCCAGGCAAGGATACACAGTGAGACCTTGTCTAAAACACACACACACACACACACACACACACACACACACACACACACACACACACACAGGGGGGTATCAGATGTTTTCTATATCCCACATCCCCATATAAACAAGTGGTGTGCAGGGTACAGCACCAGGAATGGCAAATGAGAGGAGAGGCTACTCAATCAAGTCCTGGACAGACCATCTACAACCAAGGAAACAATCAAGATGTGTCCATCCAATGTAGCTATGATCAGATGTCAGGACAGGAGACACCTGGATGTAACTGGTATTTCTAATTTACTCCCCCTTGTTTAGAATAAGGAGGGCAATTGCTGCCAGTCAGAACCAAGAATGAAGACTGCCTCTCTCAGGATGCCCATGTTCCTGCTTCATGCCAGTCTGCTCCGAACTAAGAAACACGTGGACACTCAGCAGCCCTGTGATCGGGCTCCTTGGCTGCTTTTGTGGGCTAGCAGGTCCCACCTTCCATCTGCCCTGTCTAGAAAGGCAGGACACAACTTCTCCACACTCCCTTCTCTTCACTGGAGCCCACAAAGCTCTGGGGCTCATCGTCACTACTGCTTTTGCCCCTGCCCACCTCCCCAACTTCATCTCCTGAAGATGAAGAGCCAGGTGACAGAGCAAGAGGGGGGACTGATAAGCTGACAGGAAGAGGATCTCTGCCCAGGGTCCAGATCAGAATGGCAGGCACCTCATATCATCTGCTTGTTCCTCATCTTCAGCTGCAGCTCTGGTCAAACACTCTGGTCCTTGGGCCCTTTTCACGTGACTGAAGGAAGCACTGTGTGCCTGGGACACCTCTAGGCTGTTCTCAGGATATCCATCCAAGGCCATGAATTGTACTGAATACTGAGTAGCAGACACCAACGCAGGGGACTGCAACAAGGGCCCAGTGCCAGGCCATCCTCAGGTACGGTCCTACAGGCGTCTCCACCCAGGAGTCTGAGCTGAGATAGCTCCTTCAGTGTATAGCTCCACGATATACACCTACCACCCAGGGCATAGCACCATGGAGGCTGAGCAAGCTGCAGAAGGATTGCAGTCTGTGTTCCAAGCATCAGGACACACCCTCAGGGAGCCGTGCATGTGCAGGCTCAAGTCAGCTCCATAAACACATCCTATAAGACACGCCTGTCTGCAGGTCTTGGTCCTGAACTCTACCAACACAGAAAGCCAACATATTCTGTCCTATGCCTGGGAGGCTGAAGCAAGGAGGACTGCTCCTCCGAGTCCCAGTTGCCTTCCCCTCCTCCTGTGGACAGCACCCACTGGAGTCAAGGTGACAGAAGGTGGCAGTAAAGGGAATCCCAGGAAAGATCCACAGACCCTGAGCTATGAGCAGTAAGATCTTGGGACCCATGTCCTTCTCTCAACCTGACCCAGGGCCCCTCTGAGAGACCTGCCTAAGAGCCACTTTATGGCCTTGACTTGGCTTTGTCTGTGGCCTAATCTGTGGTTACCAAGGACAACCACAAACAAACAAGGCTGTGCCCAACCCACACCTGGCTGTGTGGGTGCCTGGAGCTCAAGGCTGTTGATAACCTTGTCTCCAAGCCAGCAGGTCATCGAGGCGGAAGCAGGAGGAGCCTCCGGCTTTCCACTCATCATGACTGTCCCAGGAATGAGTGGGTAAATGTGTGAATGGCAGTGTACATATTTAAAATTCAAGGACTGAGAGCAATGTGAGGAGGTGAGCTCTGTGGTACAAAGCTTGCCTAGAATGTGCGATCCTCCAAATTGACCATTTTTTGAGAAATGTGTGAACTGTTATGACAGTCTGTATATGACTAGAAGTCTGTGTGAGCTCTAATGTGTGAGAAAGCAGCATGTGTACATGTGTACATGTGTGTGTACATGCATGCCTTGTGGGAATATGTGAGTTTGTGAGTGTGTTTTCTATGTGTCAGAATGTCTGCATGTCTGTCTGTGAGTTATGTCCATGTGTCCATGTCTATTAGTATGCTCACAGAGTCATGTAAGTCCTGAACCCGGGGCAAAAGGCAGAGCTTTGACCAACATGTGAGTTTACCTTAAAAAAGAAAGCTTCAACCACAGCCAGCTGCCTCTGCCCACCTCACCAAGGCCAGCAGGAGCCTCTGGTGCTGAGAAGACCAGGTCTACCATAACTACCATTCAGGACATCCAAGTCCCCAGAGAGAGAAAGGACAACCCAGTTCAACATACAGTTTGTAGACCATGTCTTCCTTCTCGTTCACATAATTAAACCGTGAATTCAACCCTGGTTGCCATGCTCAATTAAATTTCATTTTGGCCAAGCCATGTCAAGAGTGATTATTTTCCTACCAGTTTCTCTAAGAGATGCATGGTTGTAACCACTACATGCTACTACATGAACAGAATAAAGAGTTTGCATTCAACGTTTTGTGAAAAAATTCCAGTCCTGTTGGGTCCTATGAATGAGCTTCCTAGCACGTCACGGAACTCTGGAGGAAAAATGGAAAGACATGCCCCTCCAGTTTCCAGCATGTTTTTACTGGTTCACCCCTCCAGCGGAAGCCTGGGTCCTTGTTGGCCTCTTTTCTCGTTTGTTCTCCATTTAATTCTGCCCATGGGAGAGCTCTCTGAAGTTGGCATCACGTATGGATGCACTGGAGATCTGGAAAGGAGAGTCAACCCAGCAACATCATTCATCAGTCATGGAAAGGCATTCATTAAGTGCACACAGGGGCTGGGGTTGCAGTTTGGCCGAGCCCAGCATGCACCGCACCCTGAGTTTAAGCCCCAGCACTGAAACAAATGCATCGATAAATAAAAGCACATAACTTCCAATAAGTTCAACAACAACCTTTCAGGTGCCAAGACAAAGGAGTAGAGGAGAAAGGTGGATCACTGGTCGCCTCAGCACTGTGTCGGGGAGCGAAATCAATTCACTGCTCGAAGAAAGAACCATCCTGATGCTCAAGTTATATGAGTGAAATCACTTTGCTCAGAATAATGTGACTCACGGCTACACAAAACTGGAGACGAAATTTAGTTCAGCTTCGACACCAAGCCAGAAGGGCAACAATTTCCTTCCAGATCAGGGAAGTGGAAGAGATGTTGTGGCTTCCTGGGCTTAGGAGAAACCCAGAGAGAGGCTAGTGGCTGGCCACTGAGACCCACAATGCAATGGGAGTCAGGTCACTGCTCATCTCTGAGGAGAGCAGGATCTGGAGTGAGGATTTTTCCAAGAAGCCCTTTTATCACTTTACAGCTTTTACAGCTTATGTTAAATATCACTGACCAATGAACTGGCCCATTGTATTAAGCTTGAGAAAAGGTAAGTTGTAAATTTTTTTTTATAGCCAGGATTATCACTCACTATATATATGGAGGAGGTGAATCAAGAAGAACCGTTTCTCACCCCCAGTGCTGCCACTTAGCAAAGGGTCACTCTAATTAAATACAGTCTGTGCTAGACTGCCGGGGCCACAGGGAAGCCCCACAGACAGAAAGCTTACACAATAGAGGTTTTTATGTCCTCAACCCTGGCGCCCAACTGACAAACACTGAGGTGTCTGCAGGGTAGTTTCCTGCTCCTTGGCTTGTGAAGTTGGTCATCCGTGGTCATCCGCCTCCCTACCTGTATCTTAAGACTCTTCGCAGGAGGACAAAGGTCACGTGGGATTAGAACCCACTCTCGTGACTTTGCTGAAACTTCACCTCTTAAAAAGACCACGCCTACAAATCCAGTTCAGAGAGCTGGGCTTCGGCCCGTGAACTTGAGGGAACACAGTTCAGTCGAACAGCTATCAAAGGTTTCAGAGAACCAAAGCATTCTCCGAACACCAGTCCAGGCTAGACCCCCAAGCAGCAACAAGTCTCCTCATTCAAGGCAACTTCTGGAACAGCTCCAGCGCCTGAGGCCAGGGCCGGTGACTGTCAAGGTCAAGCTCCCCAAAGAGCCTGCAAGAACAAGGGACGCAGAGGGACTAGGGCATGAAATGCAGGCTGCCCAGACTTTATTAACCTTTCCAAGGACCGGAGCCCTCTCTACCTTTGCTCCTGGGAACTCTTTGCTAGGCATGACCCTGGAATCCCTAATTAGGCTCACATTCCTCAGGCAGCCCTGTTATCCACTAAGTGGGCAAAGCCCAATTTAGCTTCCTCTAATCCCCATGAGAAACAAGGCAGCAGGGCAGACGCAATTAAACCCCAGGCTGCCTGCCACAATCAAGGCATCAAGACGGGAGAAAAGGAGGCGAAATTACTGAACTGGGGCTTTCTGTTTCCCTTAAAGGTACCAGGGCTAGAGAAGATGATGCCTCTGGTACAGGGATCAACAAGTCCACCCCAGCACTCTCAGCTCTGGGTTGGGCTGGCCTGGGCCTGCAGCGGCTCTTAAGGCCTCAGTGTGTCCTTCTCTCCTTGCGCTTCTGAGTTTTAGGAGAAGAGGCTGTGGCAGGGCGCCTTGGGCCTTCTCTGACTTCAGGCCAAGTGTACGGGGCTCGTAGGGGAATGCACCAGACGTGAAACACCAGAGGCCGGCTCTACCCTCCCAACATGGGCCCCAGATCAGAAACCAAACGTGAGTCTCTTGTTGCAATGAGATTCTGAAATTCTGAACGTGCGTGAAAGGGGCTCCCTCCCGGGACATCCTGCATTCACCAGACTCAAAATCTAGTAAGGACCTCAGGACAGGACCATCTGCCCAGAGACAGGCACAACAGTCTGTCTCGAAGTCCAAGGTCAGGAAGGAAGGACAAGGACAAGGTCTGCATACTGGGCTCCCAGGCACACAGGAGTACGGGCCCATCTTAGATGCCCATCCCCAGGCAACACCAGGGCCCTGCCTATCAGCTCCTGGGACAACACTTACCAGATTCCTTTGTCTTATTGCCTAAACAGAAAAACAAAGATTACACATGGTAATGGGTAAAAACGCTTTCTAAAGAACCAGAAAGCCAATAAATCCAACTGCTTCAGAGAAAAGACTGGTTCTTTTAAAGCCATTCTCCTCACTTAAAATGCCAGGGATCAAGTTGTAATTGCTCCAAAATAAGCAGACCCATTTCCACGGGAAAATCCAGGTCTCAGACCACAGCCACGTTTCCCCGGTGGCTTCCTCATCAGCCCTGCCACGTGTCACCAGCAATCTCAAACGAAGAACACTGGCATTGGTAACTCACATTTTTTGCTTTTAAGAAAAGACTGCCAGGCCAGGCACGGCACTGCACGCCTTTAATCCCAGCCACTGGGGAGCAGA
Source organism: Peromyscus maniculatus bairdii (assembly GCF_049852395.1). Taxonomy (NCBI): domain Eukaryota; kingdom Metazoa; phylum Chordata; class Mammalia; order Rodentia; family Cricetidae; genus Peromyscus; species Peromyscus maniculatus. Next base: position 11,910,487 of record NC_134861.1, read on the forward strand.
GGCAAGAAGAACTCTGTCAATTCAAGGCTAGCCTGAGCTACTTGGCAATTGCTAGCCTGGCCAGAGCTATGAATGTAGTGAGAGCCTGTCTAACAAAAAAAGAAAAGAAAAGATTGCCGATTAGCTCTGGGACACAGAACCCTGCACTATTTCCATCATGCCCTCACGTGTGCCGGTTTGTGTTCAGAGATAATGGCGTCACCTGGGGTCTTTGCAAAGTCAGTCATCCCCCATCCAGAGGTACAGTCAGTGCAGATGGAGATAAATGACTCAACAGTTAAGAGCAATGGCTGCTCTTGCAGAGGACCAGGATTCTGTTCCTAGCACCCCCACGGAGGCTCACAGCCACCTGTAACTCCAGTTCCAGCAGATTTGATATCCTCTTCCGGCTTCCCTCCAGCTCTGTACAAACCCGATAAGCATGCGCAGACAAACACTCTCGCACACGTAAGGTAAAAATAAATAAACCTGGAGGGTTTTTTTCATTTTGTTTTTTTAAGAGGCCCCCATCTAGCCCTTCCCCTTCAATCGGACGTCTTCCTGGTTTGTTCTGTGACCTGTTGTGACCAATGAAATAAGGTAGTTTAAAAACACTTCTCTTCCTCCTCCTCTTCTTCCTCCTCCTGGCCTTCCTTCTTCTCTTGGGGAAGTGGAAGGGTTAAACTCACTCTGAAGCCCAAGCTAGGCTCAAATTCACAGCAATCGTCCAGCCTTGACCTCCTCAGTGTTTGCTAATAAGCCCAGCTTAAATAGGGTAGAGCTCTGGAAGTTCAGCCTTAAGGGGCTGCAAACCGTTGCTTCTACCCCAAGCCCATTCATGGATACAAGCAGCTGCCGTGCTGAAAGGAAGCCAAAGCCACCAGGTGGACAGACAGGCCTACAAAAGTTCATACTGGGCCATCCAGTCTCTTGTAAACCACTGGGAAAGCATGGGTGTGTCTGGCCAGTCTTGCATCTACCTCGTCTCTCTACCTTGTACCTCCTCTTGTCCTGTGGCAGGCATAGGCACATATCTCTCATTTCTTTCAACAACTATAAATAAAGCGGTCTGTTAAGTTCACCCTTCCCACTCTAAGACAGGGTGTCAGCAGGACATCTCTGCTGCCAGCGAGACAGAGATCCAGAAGTGCTCCTTCGGACCTGGTCCCACAAGTGCAGCATCCTTAGCCAGACACAACTGGCATGGTAAGTGCTATCTGTGTCCAGGAGGAGCTGTGAAGACGGGGGTCAAGAACGGGTACCCCAATTCCAGGACACAGTACATGTACGGTTTACAGGAGACTCCTGTACAAACGTCCTGACCCCTAACTTGTCATCTGCTAACACCCTTCTCCTTGCGAAGAAAAGCTCAAAGGAAGAAGCGGCTGTTTCTAAAGGCTTGAGAGTGAGTGGCATATGCAGCGTCCGCCAAGGGAGAATGTGTGGACTTCCCACCGCCTGGCTTCATGCTCACCAGACTGCCCGCCAGGACAGCCCCCCCCGCCCCCCACCACCCCAATAAGGAAGGGGCTGAGGCCCAGCCAAGCTGCAGTTCACACAAGCTAACGTGGCCCTCTTCTGCTTCTGCTACAGCCATGGAGGATCTGAGATTTCCACCTGAAACCATCAAGCAGGCTCATCTGGTCAAGCAGCTGATTTCCAATGACCAGTTGCTAATGGCATGGAGAAGGGACTAGGCTCTCACAAATAAAAGGCCTTCCACAGTGAAGGTGACCCCTTGCAGCCAGCATCTCAGAGACAGACAGAGCTCTGCCTATCACATCTCCAACTCTTCTTGGGTCAGTGGTCTTAACCTCCTGTCATTCATTAATTCATTTGTTCCCAACCATTCATCAAACACCATATTTCAGGACAGGGTACTCAACAATTAGAAATTGTCCTGCCTTCAGGCATTCAACTTAAAGCAGGATACTAAAGGAAATTTTCTTTCAGGATGCTTTGGTACCAAGTGTCTGAGAATGATGTAATGTAAAATAAATGGTAAGCAATAATAAGTAATAACAGCTCAATGGTGAAGGGCCCATGCTGCTCTTAAAGAAGATCTGAGTTCCATTTCAGCACCCATGTTCCAGTTACTGCCTCTCACTCCAATTCCATGGGACCCTACACTCTCTGCTGGTTTCTATTGGCACCCGCATTCACACGTACATACCCCATACACAGACATACACAAATACACAGAATGAAAAATAAAATACAGCTTTTTAAAAATCAGAGTAAAATTAACTATAATTTTCATATCCAACTAGTTAACTCTAGTTATTTCACATATACATATTCTGCAAACACCAACGAATTCATACCACGTGACATTACCCCACCACCTAACACTAATTATCCACCAGCGTCCACACAACCTTGTCGATGCCATCACTCTGTTATCTAGCAAACCACACATTACCCACAAACCCCATCTCTGTGCCACCTGATCAGGACTCCAGGCCCAAGATGTACCCCTTTAAAGGCACCCACAAAAGGGTTGGAGATAGAGTACAGTGCTGGCCTAACAGGTGGAGGGCTCTGGGTTCGGTGCTCAGTACTGCAAAATCAACAATAAATAACATGCCCTTCACATCTCTCCTCCGAAGCCCATTCACTGAAACACCATCAAGGTCAGGACATACACAGGGCCTCCTATGCGTCAGTGAACTACCCCAAGCTTTTTTTTTTTTTTAACGCAAAAGAAGGGAATTTACAGTAAAACTGGAATTTCAGATTTTACCCTACATTCTCCATTCCATTCATCAGGCTCTCCCATCCTTCCTTACAGCACAGCAAGTATTTATCGTTCCTCAGCTCCTGCAGGCAGGGTAACGCTTAGAGCGATGGGAGAGCTAAAACCAGGATTCTCCTATCCCCCTGCATCCTCGCATGCTTGACCCACCCGCTGTTTCAGAAAATCTTGGGAAATTCTCAGGGGAGTCGAAAGTCTGGAACTAGACAAAAATGAGTTCTGGCAGCTGCCCCTGGAAGGTAGGGAGAAGGAAGCTCTAGGGCTATTTCTGTGTCCAAGGGAACATGGGGGCGGCCACTTCCTGAATCCCTGGCTAAAATTAATAGCTTTACAGAAGTGGCAGAGAGACTTGATTTTGCAAGTTAAAATTCTGAGGACTGAAGTGTGTGCTCATTTGGACCCTGCTGCTAAAAATGAGGTGGCTGGGGCGAGGGGAGGGGGGGAGGCGTATAAGGGGGTGGGAAATAGAGTGGGATTTCTTCTAGAAAACCTCACTTTAAAAAAGTGGCTGGAGTAGACTATAGCAGCATCTGAACCAAAAACCTCTACATGGAATCACCTCATCTCAGGGAAGGTCACCCTAGAGATGCAACGCTGCCCTGAGCACACACCGTCACGACCCAACAAGCTGGCTGTCCAGAGGCCCATGTGGTCACAGCCAGAGCAGCACTGGGAGAGAAGGGGCTACCAGGAGACAAAGTGAAGCATTTGGAAGTCTCGGGGGGGGGGGGGGGGGGGGGGATAGAACCTCTCCCTGATCCATGGATAAGCCTACAGAGACACCACCAAAGTGTCCTGCCCAGACACGGCAGAAAAGCCCTGGTAGGGGAGAAAAAGGCTCAGAACATCTTTCCCAGGCTAAACTCTAGGTTCTGGAAGACAATGCTGGGAAGACCCTCTACTCAAAGACACAGCAAAGCCCTCTGACTGCACCAGGGGTGTATTCCCAAGACTGTCAGAACTTCTTTGAGATGTGTTTCCTTGGGGAGCACACTGACAGACTCCAAAGTATCTTAAATATGGAAGAAGGGCATTCTGGTGGCCTCCGAGCTGGGTTCCTCTCAGCCTGTGCCTGAACTGAGGGGCAGGGAAAATCCCCCCAACAGAAGAAGGAAGAGGAGGAGGAGGAGGAGGAGGAGGAGGAGGAGGAGGAGGAGGAGGAGGAGGAGGAGGAGGAGGAGGAGGAGGAAAGTAAGTGAGGGTAGATGTCACCATCAGTGGGCTTTTCGCTTGTAAAAAAGATGAGTGGAATCTGGGAAGAGAAGGAATAAGAGGTGTCATTGGACTAGGAGATGCCATGGGCTTGGGAGTAAGGGGGACACCCATAAGCATGGAGAAAGCAAGGCTAGCAGGGACCAAGGAGACATAAAGAAGACAAGCACTCTTACAGAGGAAAGCCAGTGACAGCAGGAAGACACTGGGGCAGATCTGGGGCAGGAGACACTGTTCCTGGGACCAGAAAGCAGGAGGGATGGGAGGCAGAGCTAAATGTAACTGCAAGAATTTCTCAAGCTGATAATTGTTAGGTCTCAAATCCTGAGACAAAGGCTGAGGTGCCTATTTAACATATCAAAGTGGATCCCTTAGTTCCCACCTGTTACAGGGTATGGCTGGTGTACCCCACCCTCTACCCTGAACTCTCCAGCCCCAGGGGCTGGGCTGCCCTTCCCCCAGAGGCTCTTCCCGACATAATCCAGCCATTTTGGTTACCCACCCCTTTTGTACCTTTGGCTTCCTGGCTACTGCACCTCATTTCCCTCTCTCCCTTCTCCCTTCCCCTCCCCCTCTCCCCATATGGCCCAGCTCAGTCTGGACATGTCCACTCTGGACTCTCCCAGATGTGTCTGCCTCTGACTACGCTCTCCCTTTTATTTACAGTAAACTTTCTCCTCCACCATATCTAGGAGCAGTCATGTCCTTTCCTTTTTATTTCTTTTTTGCATTCAGTAATGAGCACAAGCAGCTGACGATGAAGGAGGTATATTTTCATTATGGAAGCCAGCCAGGGTCACCAGTCAGTCTTCTGAACCCAGACACTGCAAACCTTCACCATGCAAGCCCAGTCAGGTCTACAGAGAAACGTCAGAGATACTGGGGACCACACAGCAGTATCACCAATAAGCAGGGTTGGCCTGGAAAACTGGGATGCAGGCTAGTCCCTGGGAAGAGTAGAGATGTTCATATGCATAGCAAGGAAGGACACCTAGGCAAGCACGCACGCACGCACGCACACACGCGTGCACAGGCACACTGAATGAAGGAAAGGAGGGGAAAGTTTATTGAGCTAGAAGGGAAAGCATAGCCAGAGGCAGACACATTTGGGAGAGTCCAGAGTTGTCAATACCCTGAGCCATGTGAGAGGGGAGAGAGGGGAACCAGGTACAGCGGCCAGGAGGCCAAAGGTACAAAAGGGGTGGGTAACCACAGTGTCTGGATTATATAGGAAAGACATTCTGGGGGGAACGGCAGCCCAGCCCCTGGGCTGGAGAGTTCAAGGTAGAGGGTGGGGTACACCAGCCATACCCTGTAACAGGCAGGGACTGAGGGATGCTGGGAGAACCTGGCCACCAGGTCGGCTTTGATGTGTTAAACAAGCACCTCAGCCAATTTGTCCTAGGTTTGAAACTTAATACATACGGACAGGGACATGAACACACACATACACACGCATCTTAAAGAAGGGGTCAGAGACCCGCTCTTCAGGAAGCCCTAGCCCCCACACAGGTGAGGACTCTAATCCAGGCAGTCACCCTGGCGGCACAATCTATGGATCAGGATCACAAAAGCCTTCCTGGAAACAAACTAGGGCTGGCCACGCAGACTGCAGGATCCTGAGAGTCAGGGAGAAGGGCAGCAGGCCAGGTGGACAGTCCCACAGCCAGCATGATGGAGGCCCCGAGATACCACAGCCCAGGTGGCACTGATCGGGGTCTTTGATAGTCTTCAGAAACTGCTCTAAATGAGATAAACAGGCAGCATTCTCAAGGAGAATTGAGGAAGCACACTGCCCTTTCCTGCCTAAATGCACGCTGGCTGATGCTAGTGATCTACTGATCTCGCGAGCTGCATGGAAGTGCTTGCTTACCATGCCTCAGAACAGTCCTTCACCCACCGACACTGCAGGGGTCCATGGGATCTCTAGAGCAGTGGTTCTCAACCTTCCTAATGCTGAACCCTTTATTACAGTTCCTCATGTTGTGGTGACCCCCAACCATAAAATTATTTTTGTTGCTACTTCATAACTGTAATTTTGCTACTGAGCAGTGTATCGGTTTTTAAGACCACCAGAAATACCTGTTTTCTGATGGTCGCAACCCACAGGTTGAGAACCACTGCTCTTGAGGAACGAGAGAGAGCTCCCACAGAAGCCAGAGGCTTGGGCTAGCAAGCGGGCTGAAGTCCTTTTCACACGCCCCTAGGGAAGGTGTTCTTGCCTTAATTTCACAGAAGAAGACCAGACTAACACAAGGTGGAATTAGAATTCAGACCCAGGATTTTTTTTTTTTGTTGTTTTTTTGTTTTTTTGTTTTTTTCAAGACAGGGTTTCTCTGTGTAGCTTTGTGCCTTTCCTGGGACTCACTTGGTAGCCCAGGCTGGCCCCGAACTCACAGAGATCCGCCTGGCTCTGCCTCCCCAGTGCTGGGATTAAAGACGTGCGCCACCACCGCCTGGCCAGACCCAGGATTTTTATATAGGTCCTGGAAAGTTTTCGAGACTGCTTCACATAGCAATACATGGGAATTTCCATTTTACAGTTCTGTTCCCAACAAAACAAAACAAAAAAAAGCCCAGGCCAGAACAAATGAATAAAACAGCCTATCACAAAATTCAGGTACTCAAAGACATAACCAGAAGGCAGAAAAATATTCACCAAGTATCTGTATTTGAGAGACAGCCATTCACAGCTAGCTGATCTTGAGTTCTATCCCCCTACTCTAGACTCAAGACCTCCAAGACACAATGCCCCAACACGTTCTGTAGAACCCCACGGCAAGTGGTCACGTGTTTGCTATTCTCATCACACACACACACACACAAAGTGGCATCTGTTTTGATATTTCCCAGTGCCCTTCCTCACTGGTAAGAACCTGTCTACGGGAGTTCAGGTGACACCACTGGCCTTGCACACTTCCCCAGTCAGCAGGGGACCTTCAACCTCAGGACGTGGTGGAGAGAAACAGGGATGGGGCACAGAGCACAGGTGTCCATGGAGCCTCACCGGTTCTAATTCAAAGCAGACCTACCTGCAGCTATGGTGTGTCCTCACTGCCATCAGCCCATCATCTCCAGGTCCCATGAAGGGCCACAGGAAGGTAGCTTCTCACGGTAAAGATGCTAAGAGTCCTCAAGTACATGGCCTGACCCAAACCTCGTGAAGGACCCAAAGAACTGACACTCTCACTGTACCAGACCTCCAGCTTCCGGCATACAAGCAACCATAGCCAATAAGAGATCACAGCCAAAGAGTCAAACCAAAAAGCAAAGTGATACAGACTCACTCCAGAGCTATATCTAGGTCTATTTTATTTGTTACCACATAATATGGACTGCCAACTTTTGAAGACTCAAAAGGGTCGTTTTTTAAAATCCTGGTGTTGATTTAAGACAAAGGTAGTATCTCAAAAGAGTATATTGCCCTGCACCGCTTCACAATGGGGATGTACTCTGAGTAATGTCGTGACGCAAGATTGTTGCTGTGCAAACACCGTACAGTGTGTTTGTACAACCAGGGTCACTACGGCATCACCAGATGACGCAGGCTCGTGGACCACCATCAGATAGGCAGCCCACTGTTGACCAAAGCATCATTATGGGGTGCACACCTGTAATAATTCCTTTGGGGCCTATTGTTGGAGGAGGGAAAGTAATCCTCTACAAACATAGCTTAAATATAGAACCCTGCTGAAGAGTAAACATGTCACCACAAAGTGACATTTACACTGCTAACTACACAAGACAATATGGTCCCTCTTGCCAATCTGGCCACACATCGTAGGCAGCTTCACAGCCCTTGGTGAGCCAGTGTGGTGACTAACACCTCTGTTCCTAGCACTTAGGAAGTAGAGGTAGGGGGACTGACATGCATTTGAGGCCAGTCTGGGCTACATAGTGAGTTAGCTAGCCTTAGCTAGAAGGTAAGACCCTGTCACAGAAGAAACCACAAAGCAAAACAAACAACAGCAAAACAACCTTGGTTTCTCCTCTCTGGTCCCATTCAGTGAAACTCCAAAAGTCCACAATCAATGGCCTTGTTTAGGGCTCAGATTATATTGAGTTTAAAAACATGAATTTTTATACATGGGCCGTGTTGATTGCTTATGAGCAGTTTACACCTGGATCGCTAACTCCGAGGTGAGATCAGGGCACAGGTGAGGCTTCCCCAGTGGGTAGGCAGGCCATCCCCATGTCCTAGGCCCCAAAAGAGCCCTCCCTCTCAGGAACAAAGGCCCCAGCTCTCAATGCTTCAGTGAATTTCCTCCACTTGCCCGGCATGTACAAGACTCTGCATTCCCTGCTCAGTACAACCCTCCCCCCAACTTCCCCCTCTCTAAAACACCAAGCACATAGACTGCACCAAACGCAGAGAAGCATTTCTTGGCAGAGCCAGGCTCCCAAGTGGTCCTCAGGGTGGCAGGGCTGGAATTTCCCTGAAGTCAATGTGGTACTTGGGCCCAGCTCACTGCCTGGCTCGAGCAAAACTCAGAAATGTGTGTTGAATCGTCCAGCTTCAATGACTTCCATCATTAGGACAAATGGTGGCGGGTCAGGTGGAAGAATCCTGGGTAAATGCTGAGCTGGCAGCTTGGACTTCTCTCAGGGTAGCGCCATCGTTTGGTCCTGAAGCTGCCACCTCCGAGAACGGAGCAACCAGCCAAGAACGGAAGCCCTTGGTGAGTGACAAGAGAACAGCCGTGCCTGCAGGCTCAGCTCTTCCCTGTAAGCTCTGGGAGCACTGGCTGACTTCCATGCTTTCTGAGCATACACCACAAGCCAGTGTCAGGAGAGACAAGACAGTGTCTCAGGTCACTCCCACGGTACTCTGTTGGCTTCTAACTGCCCATCCTTCAGATATAGGCACTGAACCTCAGAAAGTGTACCAAGAAACCGGCCATCACATGTACAGCACAAGAGCTCAGTTCACGGCACTTTGGGGGTTTGGCTTTTGTTGTTTTAAAATGAAAAATGCTGATTTTGGGTTTTTTGTTTTGTTTTTTACTAAGTGAAACTGACTCATTTTCCTAGGAAAATGTCTGGGTCCATACATTTCCAGGAAGATCTCTGGGTCCACCACTTCTATTCCTTAGGGGTAGGGAATTAGGTGGACATCCTCATCTTCAATGCTGAAGCCGGAGCAAGCATCACCAAGTTCATTCGTTCCCAAATGTTCATGGTGTAGTCACCCTCCCACAGTGGGGAATCACCTGGACCCTGCTTCTATGACAGTAGAGCTGCTTGGTGCTCTGGGGCCCGAGGGAGGATTAGTCTGGACACAAAGCAACAAGACAGAGCAGGGACATCCATAGGCGAGGGCTTAACACAAAGCAAAGCAAGAACTCACACTGGTTTCCCTGTGTCCTCAGAACATCTCCTGGTCCTCATAGAAATATGTATCTGTGACAGCCCAGTCCTGCATATGCTGCAAAAGAGCAATAAGAAGAAGAGACACATGCTAGCCCTGCCATGTTCTCTGCAGAGGACTAGGCATCTTGGATGTGTCACAGATAGAACGGAGCTTGAAGCCAGGCAGGTAAGGTTGAGGATGGGCCTAGAGGCTGAGGGTACCATGGAGCCCTGGTGCTAGAGACTGGTCCTTTGTGGACTATGGCAGATGCTGAATGCCAGGACCTGCTGGCTGCTCAATGCTGTCCCAAACAGGCTCCAGCTCAACTCATTGGTGTTCAATCTCCATGGGGAGAGCTCTGATGATTCAGGATCCTGAAGTGTGACTCCCAGCATGAGCAGATATCAAAAATAGCCAAAGTCCATGGCAACCACAGGCTGCAAAGACAAGGTTGGTTCTTGTGCACATTACAGGGACAATCCCCAGCCCCTCTTCTTCCTCTTCATCAACATCTGATTTCCTAAAACTTCTGTATTTCTCCTTCCCTTCCCCTCATGTTCATGAGTCAACTGATGGCAGAGAAAAACCAAGTCATCAGGCCCAAACCATTTAGGAGCTGAAATGAATCAGCTCAGCACCCAGGGAGCAGAACAGTGAGATCCCAAACTCTCAAGAGATTTCACATCATCTCCTTGACTTCCCTAGGGCTCACACACCATTATCACACTTCAAGAGAAGGCCATTAGTGTGTGTAATTTAGGAAGTACTGTTCATCTGTCCCACACATGAGGAAACTGAAGCTCAGACAGACCCACCTCAGTCCATTTAAGCTGCCTTAAAAACAAACAAACAAACAAAAAATCCACTTCAAACTCGGTGACATCAACGATGGGAATCTACGGCTCACAGTTCTAAAGGCTGGACACTCCAACACCAAAGCACTAACAGGTTTAGCGCTGAGTGGGGATCTGCTTTCTGGATGCCTGATCACGCCTTCCCAGTCTCTATTTGATGGAAGAGAAGAAAATTTTCCAGTGTCTCTTTGACAAGTGCACTAAGCCCATCAATCATAAGGCCCCACCCAACAATACCTAATAACCTCCCAGAGGCTCCACCCCCTAACGCCATCACATACAGGGTTACATTTCAACACGTGAAGCTAGAGAGAGAGACACAGTCATTCAGATCACAGCAGGTGGACTGGCCTACTTTCAGCCCAAAAACCATAAAGAGACCAAAGGCCAGGTCTCTCCCTCCATCTGCCCACTGAGCCTCATGGCCTGGCCTGCGGGACATGCTGCCTAGTAGCTTTGGAAAATAGTAACTTCATCCACCATACTGGGGCTTCTTTGTCTCCTCACTATGTCTCAGTCTCCCTACTATGACTCAGTCTCCCTACTGTGACTCAATCCTCTTTATAGAACCCCCTCCACATCCTCGGTGCAAGCACAGGCACGGACAGACACCTAAGACGGTGGCATTAACCAAACCGAGCAACGATCGTGGCAGTTGACTCCATCCATACCCCAACCATACGCTGCAGTGACCGTTCCTAGCTCTCTTCCTCAGGAACACCAATGAGGAGGGTACATGGGGCACATGCCACCCCATCAGTACAAGACAGACGAGGAAAGCTTTCCAGTTTTCCAAAGCTGCATTCAGGGAGGCTGCACAGGGATACATACACACACATTAGTAAAGACCCAAAACCCAAGTGAATGAGCTCTAGGACACCCAAGCAAGACCCAGAACTCACAGCAGTCATGTGGAAGAAACCACACTCCAGTTCCTGAAAGAAATGCTTCCCAGCCACCGAGATCTGCTGGGCTGCTGAGAATTTATGGTTCTTGGTTCCCTGGCACCACAGCTCTGTATCTTTGGAATGAGAAGGTGCTTTGTTATTGCTGGTGGCATTCTGTCATGCTATTCAAAGCCATATTTTAAAAATGGGGGGGGGGTGTTAAGAATGTGGCTACATTTCCCCCTGGCAGAATCTGATAGGAGGAAAAGCCTATTCATCTCCCTGCAAACTGCCAGCTGCTGGGGTCAGCAATGCCATATCAGTTATACTTAAGACTTTTGGATGATTTCTTGAACCAAGGAATCTTAAGTAGTCAGAAATGGAAGGAAAAGATGCAGGTTCATTTCTGCAGCTCAGGTCAGAACCTGGAATACAGTCGGGGGACAGAGTGGGCGACAAGACCTCAGCCCTTTGATCACACTCCCATCAGTGACAAGACACACGCTGTGAGGACAAGGGCCGCCAAAGGAGACACAGAGCTGTGAAAGGCACACTGAAGTCCCTGCGTGGGAACGGAACCTCTACAAGTCAGGCTCACTTCCAAAATGGACCATCCCCACTCAGCACTGCATTCCCAATCCCAGGGACCACTGCAACCCAATTCCTTTGACTAAAGGTAGGCAGCACACAGAAGGGAGGCTAAAATAAACCAGGACTGGGAACCAGTCCCACCCAAGGGTGTGTGTGACCAAGAAACACTGGCCCCAGGTGGAAAAGGCTCTTCTGCAGAACAGAGCTGAGCAGGAAGGAAAGGCAGAGCTGCTCCATTCCACCCTACTAGGCTTAGAAAAAACTCTGAGTGACCTTATAAGAGAAAGGCAGAGGGTGAGGAGGGTAGGAAGTGCTGGCTTTAAGCTAGCTAACACATATACCAGCAGCTCTCAGCAATCTTCTCTGCTTCCTGAATGTTCAAAAGCTGTCCATAAAAGCACTTAAAAGACAAGTCGTTCATCTCTGGAAAGAGCATGAGGTCTAAGACCATTTGTTTTCCACCTTGGTGTGAGTGTTCATGTGCGCCTGTGTGTGCGCAGGGTATATATGGATGACTGTGAGTACACACGCATGTACGTATGAACAAAATGAAGGTACGAATGTGGGGTGTGGTGCTTTGAATAGGTATGAGCCCCATAGACTCAAGTGTTTGAATGCTTGGCCCATAGGGAGTGACCTTATTAGGAGGTGTGGCCTTGTTGGAAATAGTATGTCACTAGGGGTAGGCTTTGAGGTCTCCAAAGCTCAAGACAGTGCACTTCCTGTTGCATTTGGATCAGATGTAGAACTCTCAGCTACCTCTCTACCACATCTTCCTGCATGCCGCCACACTTTGCCAATGATGACAATGAACTAGACCTCTGAACTGTAAGCCTGCCTCAATTAAATGTTTTCTTTATAAGAGTTGCCGTGGTCATAGTTTCTCTTCACAGCAATAGAAAGACATGGGGTGTGTACACATGCATGTCTGTACGGGTGTGTGTTTTTGTGTGGAGGAACTATGCCCTTCCTGGTCCTTACATGGAAAACATGCATGGGAAGCCATGTGGTTCACGGTATCCTAAAATGTTCCAGCACATCCTCCAGTTCGGAGACTGAAGACAGGAGGGAGATCTGGGGACAGACTGACCCATGAGGTCTACAACATCAGCACAGCCCATCTCCCTCGTCCTACAGCCAGAGGGACAGCTCACCAAGACCCCTGACAGTCTGACAGTCAGCTAGGTCTGGAAAGGCTGTAGTCACACTGAAGACCAACCTCAAACCAGGAGATCCAGAGCTGTGGACACAGAGAAGGGGAAGAATGATAAGGTACACCTTGGCACCTTCATTTCTCGGCCCCCTCACTTTTTTGCTCATCACAGGCAAGGCAGCCAGTCCACGCCAACCAGGGGACCACCTGGCTCTCAAGCACTCTGGGGACACACACACTCGGCCTAATGATCCCTACTCCAGGCTGCCCCGGTTTTCCCTAACAACCGTGAACAACTAACTACCCTCAACGTTAGCCAGCTCACTCCTCTAGGCTAACCACGCGCCCTGACTCTGTTTCCACGCCTCTGCCCCATGAATAGATGCCAACACACAGAGAAAGTCGGGATCACTCGTCACTGGCAAGGAGCTGGTGGTGGCGCGGCCAGAAAAGGATGACTGAGGTCTTATCTGAAATCAAATTCTTCAGAATTATTTTCTATAATTAAAAACATGGATTTCCAAGTTCTTTGGGTTTGTTCTTGAGATGAAAGTTACAAGCCGCACTCAGCAGTATCCCCCCGGGCTGGTCTCTTTCCACTAGCTCCCAGTTCCTTTCTGAGGCTGGAGTCCAGAGGCCCCCTCCCCCTCTGCATATCAGTCAGTGAAGGCCAGCTCAAAGAAGTCCCACGGGAAAGCCATGGAATGCTTACCTGGGCTTCACATTTCTTGTGGCAGGAATACTTGCAGACTGGAAGAAAGAGAAAGAATGTCTGTTAGCCAAGCAATCTTAAGTGACGCTTGCCAGGTCTCCCTCCTTGAGAAAGTTTAGCAGGCAGACTCGGGAGGGAGGTCTCTCCCTGACAAGAGGTGGCTGTGCACCGAGAACACAAACTGAGACACAAGTGACACCTAAGAGCCGAGGCAGAGCTATGTGGTTGAGCATGTGCTCGGCACGTACCAGGGCTTGGATTTGATCCCCACAACAGGAAAACAGAAGAAAAAAAAAATAACAAAAGTTCAGACAGCCCAGGTAGAAATTTATCAGGAGTGGGGTCCTAAGTAGCCTGGTTTTTAAAAGGTTTCATCCAGCCAAACTGGAGACCTCAAGAAGGCAAGTAGGACCTGGGGACACACACAGAAGTTATAATTTATCCCCAAGGAAAGAAGAAGAGGAGAAGGAGAAAGAGAAGGAACAAAGCCCCAGGCATTTGATCAGAGCCCTCCCAGGAGCGAGAAAGTCACGAGGTCATTTGGACTCCGCACGTTTCCACTTCCGGGAGACCGAAGCAGGCACTGTCAGAATAAATTCATGTCTAAATTCCTACAGAAGAGTCCTTCAACGGGGGCCATTATGTGAGCAGAGCGGGTCCTGTGTCATGGGAGGCCCCAACAATGCAGACGGGGTGCTGGAACCAATGTGAATTTCACAGGCCCTCCCCTCTGGCCCAGAGGCAGGCCGCAGCTGGGCCTCAAGGAATAAAAGGCCAGTAGCAGCAGCATGAGGCAGTGTGGCAACAAGGCCATGCATGGGAGAAGGGGCAGGATGAGGACAGTGGGAAATGAGGCAATTGCACCTCAGCCCACCACAACCGCCCCTGGGAGCACCACAGAGGCCTCAACGCCTTCCCTACGGCACCTGCCTGGGACTTCCTGTCTGGGCTCTACCCATCCAGCAGGGCTGCCCAAGGCAAATCCTAGGACCTCTCTAGACTCCTGTTCCCCCTCACATAACTATCAATGTCAAATGGAATCCTTCATGGGCCCCTTCTTTCAAACTACAAAGTGATGCCCCGAGCAGAAGCATACAGAGCCCAGACAACAAGGTCTCAGAGATCAGAGAGACAAGGGACCAAATCTCAGCTTGGTGCTGTTAAGTCCAGGAGCTCAGAAAACTTTCCCCTCTCTCCACACTCTGCCTTCTAGACCACAAAGGTTCACAGAGGGTTAAGTAAGGCTGAAACAGATAAATCTGCCCAGGGCCTTGGAGTTTGTGAACCCCAGGAGTTAACAAGCTATTGAGGTTTTTATCTGTGCGTGATCTAGATTTTCAATTGTCTGCCCAGGCTTTTGAGATTTGTTAGAATACATGCCACAAATATTTATTCTTCATCTTCCAATCAGCACAACACATAATTGTGACCAGGGATTTCAAAATCAAGAAAGATTTCCACTGGATAACAACAGGACTTCCATGAGAGCCTAAAAACCCAGACAGAAGCCAGCCCAGGCAGTGGACGACAGGAAGAAACTAAGCTATGAGGGGGCAGCACACCCCAGGAGCAGCTGATGGCAATCACATGGCAGGCAGGCAGCCTCTGCGATGACCTTAATAATTCCAGCCCCATGTACAATGAATCACTGCTGTCTACACGTTAGTCAGACATGGCGGAGGGGATGCTATGTGGCTTCTGCCACTTTACAGGGCTATTTCAGCAACCCTGCAGAGCTGCCGATTTGGAAAGAAACTGAAGCCACCAGCCAGCATGCAGCACTTGGCCAGTTAGGCTGCCAACTCCAGGAGTGTGATGTCTCAGTGACAGCAGACTCCACAACCTCAGCCAGGCCTTCAATGGCAGACAGTCCCTGAGAGGAAGCCTAGTGTGAACGGCTTGGTCCCCAAAATCTTAACGTTCCCAATCCAAGAAGCAGTGAGAAAGAGCAGATGCTTACAGCTGTACCAAGGCACTAACTAACAGCATGTTCACAGCACAGTAAAATCCAGACATCTCTGTCCTTAGTTCAGGTTTCTGGTGTCCATGCTTGCTGCCTTATGACCCATCACAGAAAATGAGCCAATGTCCTATCACCCACAGGAAAAGCTCAGCCACCTCAGCATGAACTCCAAGTCCTCAGTGGGCCCACACTGACAGCTCCCCACCTACCCCCACCCACCCCGGCCTCATTCCAGTGTCCGTTCTGACTATCCTATGCTTGTCTCTGGGGCCCACCTCAGCGCCTCTACCCCATGGCTTGTCAATCATCTTAACAGCCCACCTCTCGGGGCAGGCTGCAAGCCAGAGGACAGGTAGTCCTTGCTGTGAACTATCAGATTCTGCCGAGGGCAACACCAGTGGAACACACAAAGGCAGCTCGCCAGTCAGCGCCTGCAGCATACCGCACGGGCATTCCCAAAGCCTCATCACATCCCAGGAAGAAGCCACTCATCTTTGCTCCTTTTACTGAGGGGAGGCCAGAGTCTGGATGAAACCTGAGGATTCATTCATACATCACCACCAGTGAACCAATCACGACCTGTTGCAGGCAAGCTGGTAGAATCCCATCAAGCCGGCAGGATGACACAGAGCCTTTGGTCTGTCAGGTACAAGTTGGGAAGGCACCAGTGAGTGGGAGTCCCCAAGATCACTAGAGCTCCCCACCAACAGGCACACAGGCCCCCAAAGGCAAGTGTCCCCATCTGTCTTATCTCTCAGCCAACCCCACCCATTTGCCCAGAAGTTACCACACTTTGATTTAAATACTGGGCTTTTTTTATGACTATTATATTTGTTCCCTGACAATTTCAAACACATTTTTAATGCACTCCAATTACTCTCTGAACTTTCAAAAATGTTTAGCAGCTACCTACTAAACAAATGGTCCCAAACTACTAAGAATCAACAGATGGAGCTACAGAGATGGCTCAGTGGTTAAGAGCACTGGCTGCTCTTCCGGAGGACCCAGGTTCAATTCCCAGTACCCACATGGTGGCTAATAGTTGTTTCTAACTCCAGTTCCAGGGTTTCTGGCACCCTCTTCTGACCTCCATGGGCATGAGACACACATATGGTACACAGATAAACATGCAGGCAAAACACTAATACATATAATATAAAAGTAACTAAATTTTAATTTGTCAACTAATTGAAAACTTTAAAAAGGAGGAAAGAATGGGAAAAACTCTGTTGCCATTGTTCTTGGGACAGAGCCTCACTTTGTAGCTCAGGCTAGCCTCAAACTTATGGCAAACCTCCTGCCTCAGCCTCTCAACTGCTGAGAATACAGGCGTTTGTGCTACCAGTTCTTGCACCATTTGCCAAATGAAAATCAATTCATCAATCCATGACTTCTAGCCCATCAAGTGGTGCTTTCTCAGGCTGTGAGTCTGCCTCCCAAACCATTATTGGTGGATTCAAACCCAGGTGGTATAAAGTTATGTTTGTATAAATACGTACACTGCCATTTCCCCAGGACTTCATCAGAATCATTTATGGGCAAGAATCCTGTGCATCCTAAAGACAATTACAGGCTGAGTGCCCCTTATCCAAATACTTGGAACCAAGACGGTTCAGATTTGGGAACATTTTCATAGATTATACTGGTTTATGATTTTATTCCATAAATCTAAAATCTGAAACATTTTGTGCATTCAAATTTTAGGTTTTGGAATATTTTGGTTCGTAGAGTCTTAGATCAACCGTGTGTTTTTCTCATCTAAAGATTGAAAAAAAAGTAAAAATAAATTTAAAAATTAAAAAAAGAAAACAATGCCATTAATCATCCACTTCCGCCTCCTCAGCACCCTAACCAACTTCTTCCTGCTGAAATCACCCAGTATACCCGAGACTGAAGGGCAGAGTCCCTTCAGCTTCCTCATATGAAAGATGGCCATAAAGAAGACATGGCAGCATCTGTCAATGCCACCATCAGCTGCTCAGAGTCCCAGCAGATGCCCTTTAACAGATCGGCTTCCTTCCTCCTGACCTATGACCTCTCCCTTCAACATCACGTTCATGGAACTCAAGGGTGTTCTTTCAGTCTCCACGGACCTCACGCTCCACAAAGTCCCCACACGACCTGTACTCATGGTCCCCAGAGCTCTCCAGATGTAACAGCTTGGTGCCTTTCATCTGTCCACTGATTCCACAGAAAACCCTATTTCCCAGCTGGCTCAGACCCCTCTGCCACTCTCCCCCCCTACAGTATTGCTCAGAAAGATAGCATGCTCTGGGAGCCTTCATGCACATGTTCTGTAACACTTTAGGAAGCCTCTTGCCCTGTGCTGGCCAGTGTCTGCTGCCTGTCTAGTGTCTTCCACTTCCTCCTCGCCTACAGAGTCATATTTAGTCTAGCCTCCCCCTCACTTCATCCTCGTGTGAGTCACAGAAAGGTCACCCTTAGACAGACAGTTAGATCCTGCATAGTCTAAGTCAGTGGTTGTCAGAGGGGGTCTGTAGACCTCCGGGTCCCCAAGACTTCATAATGGGTTGATGAGGCCAAAATATTTTCATACTCCTCCTCTTCCCCTTCCTCTTGTGTTAACACAGTGGGGAAAACGCTGGTGCCTCTGCAAGAACTTGGGAAGCAAGGCCACCCTGCACTAGTTACCGTTCTACTCAGTACCAGCAGTCACTGGGATTAAAAATATATCAGAATATATAAAAATATGTAAGAGTATCTTGAAGAGGATTGGAAAGATGGCTCAGTGGTTAAGAGCACTGGTTGCTTTTCCAGAGGTCCTG
Organism: Peromyscus maniculatus bairdii; assembly: GCF_049852395.1. Taxonomy (NCBI): domain Eukaryota; kingdom Metazoa; phylum Chordata; class Mammalia; order Rodentia; family Cricetidae; genus Peromyscus; species Peromyscus maniculatus. The sequence goes on from NC_134861.1 coordinate 11,928,729, forward strand.
AGTTCAGTTCTCAGCACACACAAGGCAGTTCACAACCTCCGTAACTGCAGTCCCACGGGATCCAATACCCTCTTCTGGTGGGCGGACATACATGCAGACAAAACCACCGTATACACAAATAAGTAAGTCTTTTTGAAAGAAGAATATCCTGATGTAAAATTTCAGTAGACACCTCTTCACTGGTCTGGGGGTGGGAGGGAGTCCGCAATGAGCGTCACAGCTTCTGGGAATGGGACAACCTGGAGTGGGACCATGTGAGAACAGGCCCGTCAGCAACAGGACTGTTCCAGCTGTCAGCTGTCAGCTACCTAATGACTTTCTCAGGAACACCATTTTTATTTGAAAGAACCTTGGCAAACAAAATATGAAGGGGCTGCTTGCCAGATTCCTGAAGTTAATCAAAGTGAGCCTGTCACACCAACGGCAAAACTTCAGATTTCAAGGGGAAAGTCTCTTTTCAAAAGACCTACATCCAAAACCAGGAGCTTGACAACTCAAGACCTTTCTGATAAAATCACCAGTGGCACTACTAACAAGTATAGAGGGTTTTTGTTTTGTTTTGTTTTGAGATTTTAAAAAAGATGCCTCAAGACTAGGACATCTAAGTCAATGGACAAGAACCGCCAAATGACCTGGGCACTGTGATACTCGCTGGGTCAATGATCCGCTCAAACGCAAGACCAGCCAAAGAAGCATATATATATATATATAGCTGAAAAAAGTATTAATTCCATTTCAGACTCCACCACAGAGAGACTAATCTTTATGAAATGATCCTTTGAGTTTTGATACGAAATCAAAACTGGGTCCAGAGCAATCTCAGAGGCCGACAGCAGGCTCCTGTGTACTGACTCAGGGCCATGTGCTTTTCCGGCTCCTACCCAGTATGCAGACAGATTGAATGCAGAAGAAAGCAGGGGAGTCCCACCTCCCCAGGAAAGAAAAACAGAACAATGCCTCACTTCTCCTTCTTGTGAATGAGTTTTGAGGAAGTCATTCTTCACTAAAAATATTTATATGCTCATGTAATAATAGGTGTGTTGCTGTTCCTTTTAAACAGTTTCCATTCCTAGCACGTTAAATGGCAATAGATAGGGGTCATAGCTACAAAGATCTACGTGGTCTTCTAAGTGACCTGAAACCGAGGGTGACAGTGAAGACATCTTGGCTTACGTGAGTAATGACAACCCCAGGACAGATGATAATCCCATTCATCCTTCTGGAGTGTGGCTTTTAGAATGGCAGAGAGATCCACTTCTGATTGAGGAACAAGCTAATGAATTCAACCCACCGACTTCTCTAAAGTCCCTTTACAAGACACACAAGAAGGGAAGGGCCCCTTTTCAGGTTGCATCCACTCTGAGAATGGAGCTGGACTCTACAAAGAGAAAGCTCCTGAAGTCAGTCTGCACCGCGGGAACCCAGGCCCCCTGCTGTGCTCTGGGCCACCAGCCCCTGCACCTCCTAGCCCAGGAGAAAACCCACACCACACTTGCTGACTAGGCCCCTGAAGGTCTGGCTGCCATAGCAGCACTTGCCCTACACACCTTGTCCCAATAGCTCCCACAGTAACCACGGAGAAAGGCACAGTCTCACATTCTTGATCCATTTTACACACAGTAAATAGAAGTACAAGCCAGACATGGTGGCCTATGCTCATAATGCAATGCTAGCACTGAAGAAATCTGAGGCATGCCAGGCGGTGGTGGCGCACGCCTTTAATCCCAGCACTCGCAAGGCAGAGACAGGCGGATCTCTGTGAGTTCGAGGCCAGCCTGGGCTACAGAGTGAGTTCCAGGACAGCCAGAGATGCACAGAGAAACTCTGTCTAAAAAAAAAAAAATAAAAAATAAAAAACATTTGGGGCTGGGGATTTAGCTCAATGGTAGAGCACTTGCCTAGCAAGCACAAGGTCCTAGGTTCAGTCCTTAGCTCCAGGGGGAAAAAAAAGAAAAAAGAAAAAGAAATCTGAGGCAGGAGGATATCATGTTTGAGGCCATCTGGCTCTTACAAAGTGAGTTCCAAGCCAGCACATCTCCCGGGTGAGCCTGACTTAAACACGTGGTGAGCCAAAAGGCAAAGGCTCTTCTCTTCTGTATTTGGAGCGATGACTGGGTTCCACGGTCACTAAGCCAATGATGCAAACATCTGTCAGAAGCCGTACCAAAGTGAAGAGCTGCTGTCCCAGCTCCCCTCAACAAGGGCCCAGTCATCTCCTGCTGCCACAACCTTCAGTAATAAGAAAGAGACCTGTGTGGGCTGGAGAGATGGCTCAGAGGTTAAGAGCACCGACTGCGCTTCCAGAGGTCCTGAGTTCAATTCCCAGCAACCACATGGTGGCTCACAACCATCTGTAATCGGATCTGGCGCCCTCTTCTGTATACATGATAAATAAATAAATCTTTAAAAAAAAAAGAAAGAAAGAAAGAGACCTGTGATAGCAGTGACCTTTCTTCTATGAAAAGAAAAATTACTTGGGGGGGGGGGAATGTGTGTGTGTGTATGTGTGTGTGTGTATAGAGAGAGAGAGAGAGAGATGATAGATACATCTACAAGTAAAACATGAGGTAATTATTTAAAAACCATGCTTGCTAAAGGTCTAATATGTGAAAGTACTTTCCAGAAGCCCAGACTAGAAGATACAGAGCTCTTTGTAGAATATGAAACAAACACGAGGAGCTCATCTATCCCTAAGAAGCCAACACAGGAGGAACATCACAGGTTGGCGGGGGGGGGGGGGGGGGGGGGGGGGGAGGCAAACTGCTTAGTCCATGAAAAAGCCAACAGCACTAACTACATGGATTCCAGATGTGCCAAGTAGGAAACAGGAGAGACAGAAATGAGCATTAGCCGTCATAGAATAGCTTTGCGACAGTGAGCAGGGGTAAGGTGTTCCAAGGAACAAGATCATACATGAAAAGGTAGGTAAGCCTGAAACCTTTACAGTGTTTGCGTGCTGTAAATACCACAAACAGAAGGAGGAGGAGAACGCAAGGGAGTGAGAATTTGCAATATGTAAGGTGGAAAAAATAAGAATTGTCCATTTGTTTAGAGGTCAAAGTCATCAGAAAGTGGCCAATGTTTTTGCCTGGTATAAGATATATATATATACATACATAAAATATATAAAATATATTTATATATACATATATATTTTTTTAAAGAGGCAGCATTCCTAACATAATGAAGTCTGAGAAATCAAGAAGGAACAAAAGTCATCTAGTTTTCAAACAAGGGATTTGAAAGGCAAGTCTGCTCAATACACAGAAAACACAACAGACGTTTCAGGCAATAACTAGATTTTGCATTTAATTGGTTGCAAAACTGGAATGCTCAGCAGCTTCAAGGGCCAGGCTTGGTGCCTTCAGCACTGCAGACTACACTCAGGGAGCTTCCCTTCCTGTCCTCGATTCCAGATTCAGTGCCCACCTGCACACTGTGCTCCCCTGCACACTGTGCTCCCCAGCAAAGTCGACACCACATACTTCAACCCCCTAGTCACAGAGGGGTTTGCAAAGTCAGACTTCAGAATCCAGGCTCTCAATGTCATGGTTCAAATCATAGCCATCTGGCTCAAAAAGCCCTGACATTGCTATACGTCGTCTTGGAAGTGCTGTTCTTCAAAGTGTCTCCATGAGCTTTGGCAATCCACTGAAGACTGACAAGGTTGTCAGAGTCTTTTATATAACACACACTACAGATATTTACCAAATTATAAATAAGCCTGTGTGGGATGACTCATCCCTAATAGGCTTGAGAGCCAGCTGGCCCAAACCAGTAAAAAAGATACTTTCTGAGAGCCAACCTGGATCTGCCTAAGGGCCTTAGCAACAGCAGCTAAAACATGATCTGGAGATGACCCAGACCAATGAGAGGTAGCCATGTCACACCAGCAGATGCACATACATCAGACCTCCCCCCGGGGTGGGGTGGAGGGTATATAAGGCTTTCCTCTTCCTGAATAAACTGGGCTTGTTGTTTCGACATTGTCCCAGAGTCTGTGTCATTGACTCTGCGCCTCCTTGGCCCCCCTCCCACAAAGGGAACAACAGCACAGGACCCTGCCACAAGCCTGTGAGTGAATCACTATGCTTTTCATGTTCTCCAACACCCCGTGTGGGGACTCAGAAGCAATCTCTTGAGTTGTCCCCAGTGGTGGCCACCACAGCCGTGAGCACCTACAGAACAGCACAGACTGGGCAATACTGTGGAAATCAACCCTATAGCTCTAAAATCGTCCAGATCACAGTTGCTACAGAGAAAAAAAAAAATACTTGTATTTTATCAGCCAGGCTACTCAAAAAATTTTTAAATCAAAATCTGCCTGCAAAATTGACTAACAGACCCGGGCGGTGGTGGCACACGCCTTTAATCCCAGCACTCGGGAGGCAGAGCCAGGCGGATCTCTGTGAGTTCTAGGCCAGCCTGGGCTACCAAGTGAGTCCCAGGAAAGGCGCAAAGCTACACAGAGAAACCCTGTCTCGAAAAAACAAAACAAACAAACAAACAAAAAAAAATTGACTAACAGAACCCAGATGTCCCTGGCCCACAAAGTCTAACCACCCAGACCTTCGAGGAACAGCAGGAAGAAGCCCAAGATTTCTTTGCAGAAAACAGGGAGTGTTTCAGTCGAAATCCAGAATGGAGAAGTTCAGGAGGCAGAATGAGAGGAGGGACCTGGCGCTTTGCACCAGATAAATAACGTAAGAGAGACCGAAGTTTCTCGGGTGCCTTTTCTCCCTTCTTGTTCTTCTGGAAGATTCTGTCATACTACCATGTCTCAGGATGGAGCAAGACTGACAGTGATGGATGAGAGGGGATGTTGAGCCAGGCAGGGTCATCCCAGAGCATTTTAAGGAAGAAAATAGAGAGAACTGTGGAAGAGGTCAGGCTAGGGTTGTCAGAGGAGTCAACTTTAACTGCTTTAGGAAAAAGTTTAGAGTTACCTACTTCACGTGGATTTGTAAGAGAAGAACTGATGGACAAGCCAACCATTTAGCTGGCAACTTCTAGATTTTTCAAGCAGCCTGCTGAGTGACCTGGGACACGTATGAGACTCAACTGCATTGCAGGAGATCTCAGCCTGGGCAGTGGAGAGGCTGAAGAACAGCCAACCCATTTTCACAAACTTGGTCCACAGAGCCTGTCTGCTCCCCAGAGTTAACATCCTTTCCTTCACACAACAGGTACCCTAATACATTCCTGCACTTGGCACCTGCCCACTAGATACAGGGCCTTTTGGGGTCATGCAAGCGTGACCATGCATCCCTCTTACAAAATTACCATTACTTAATCATCAAGGTCCATGGGAATAACTTCGTAAATCCTAGTAACTTTCCGCAGGCCCCACTTCTCAATACCAGGATCAGAGTGTTTCCATCCTCTTCATATTCACAATGGAGATTAAGAGAAGACAAACGATACTCAAGCCATATCTATCATCACAAGTATAATAAGCCATGAGCATCAACTTGCTTACCCAATGTGCTACAAGTAAGTACCACACTCAAGAGCAACAGGCCTGCTTTGTGCCAGGGATACACTTAGCACCAAGGGACCTGGTCCACAAAGCACAGGCAGCCCCAGTGCTCAGCCTCCTGGGCTTCCTGCTAGGACAGAAACCAAACACTACTCTGCAGCTACTCACTGACCATCCAGACATTAAGAGAGAATCGGGGCAGCAAGGTACCTTCAGAGAACCTGAGGCTTGTGCAGAAGCCCAAAAAGATGATGGGAGGTGATCAGGAAGCAAGTGCATGACTGAGCAATGTGAGAGGGTAGTTCAAGTGTCTGGGTGAGAGGTGGAGCCACACGGGAGGCCCAGCCTTCAAGACCACTCAGGAAAGTGCTCCTCCTAATGGAGGCTTTATATCTTCCCAGGCCCACTCCCCCAGAACAGGCTAGAGAGGGAAGGCATCAAAAGGCAAGGAGGCAGGTATCAAAGGCAACCCAGCCTGGACAGTCAGAGGCCAATGCAGGGGAACTGACTTAGAAGGGAGTGTGCCAGGTCTGCAGGCTGGTAAGATGGGCACTGGACTCTAGGAAGGCTACAGCAAGCCCAGGGCAGGGCAGGGCAGGGAGCCAGAGCTTGAATGGAGGCCATTCTGGTTACAATGTCTGGGAGTAATAGGCCCATGTCCCAGGTATCAGGAGATATAGACCTGGCAAAACAGGGATGCCAGATTTCTCCCCCACCTTCTCCTGAGGCAAGCTGGACATCCTAGAGGCAGGCTTTGCTGCTCTCATTAAGTTCACAGACTAAGTTCTTTGTCCCTGGCACCCTTTGAAAGCCCACTGTCTCCCCTCCCATGCCCATAACCATGCAGAACCTACGGCATCTCCCTAAGGCATTTGGGAGGTGTCTAATGCCTAATGTCTGCCTGCCTCGGAGCCACCACACTGTGCAGAGCAGTTGGGCTCCTATGCCTCCCAGGACTAACCAGCTGACACCACTGCCTGGGGAACTTGCAGGGTACTTCATATCTGAATGCTCACACATGCAACCCACAGCACCAGGCCATTCCCTCCTGACACACTACAGTGTCCTCAGGCAGAGGGCAGCATTTGAGAGATGGAATGAAACCTCTTCATGCTAAGTAATACCTGCAGCAACTGAATTTAATAATATTTTTTTTTTAATTTTAAAGTCATGAGAAAGATCAGATCTAAGATTCCCGGAAGATAATTCCAGGGTATTAAAGTAGCAATTACATAATAACAGAATTACTATACTTGTGTGTATAAATATGATGTCTCAGTCCATTTGGATTGTTATTTTTAAAAAATAGCAGTCTGAGTAGCTGAGTAACAATAGCAAATCTATTTCTCAAAGTTCTGGTCCTAGAACAAAGAAGTGTATGAGGAGGGCCCCTTCTAGTTTGCTCAGGGCCCTGTGGTCCGTCATCAAATGGTAGAGGGATAAAGCACCCCTAAGGTAGCACAGCTCACAGAGGGTCCCAGTGGGGGGTGGGGGACAGCCTTACAGAAAGCCAGAACTTGGGAAAAGGTTGTATGATGTTAGTGCCCTCTGAGCCACAAGGCCATCATGCTGGCCTTCACGCGTATGAATGCCTGAATGCATCCCTGGGACTTGAGAAACGGAAATGTTTATCTGGGAATGATGTACCTTACCAAATCTTTGCTAACAAGTGAACGACAGAGGAGCCTGCTGAATACCTCCTCCATTCAAAGTACCACTAGTTGCACTTTTCTCTTTCAAGCACCTCCCAGGCATGCTCTGCCTAAGATTACAGGCATGGTAGAACAGGGAGGTGCAATTCTACCAAGTGTCCTGAGCCAGCATGGTGCTCTCAGCTGGACCTTCTTTGTGTACAGACACAAAGATGTGTGTACACAAATGCATGCAGTCAGGGGAATGGGCACATCCACACTCATGGAAAATCATGTACATGTGCATTTCACATCTGTAAACATTCATATGCACAAACACAACTGCATAGGTGGCTGCCATTCATACGTGAGCACACAAGCACATGCAGTCAGATACACACAAGCACATTCCATTCTGGCATGCCCACTGAAGTCCCTCAGACATTTCATGTGTCACCTATTAAAAACATCACCAATGGAGCTGACAGAAGCTGCAGGACCAGCCTGGAGTCCTCACTTTACAGAAGGAACCCCAAGCCCAGGCAGTGACAGGGTCTCCACAATGAGCATGGTCCAGAGCAAGAAGGACGGACAACAGCTCCCGTTCAGCCAGCATACACCGGCTGCAAGTCAGAGCCTCAACACTGCTTTGGGTTTCTCCTTGCTACTCTTGCCCATTGATTCTCTTGATGTAAAAGTAACAAAAAAACTACTTTAGGTGTTAAGGGTAGCATATTAAGGTAGGAAGTAGGCTATGTGGGTTAGCTAGCTTCTCAATAAACCCAGGCCTCATTACATAAAGAAATATGACTCTTCCTGGGGGGACAATGAGCATGGTGCATGCCAGTCGCTGCTGCAGGTGTTGGCAAGCAAAGACCTCCATCTAAAGAGCCCAACTACCAGATCTCTAGTCGTGATCTGTGCTTATATACTAGAACAAGGCATGTGTGGGTATTAGACATGTGGGACCACCATGAGAGCACTTTCCATAAAGGGATCTTAGGAGACTTAAGTCTGACTAGGGTGCTGCAAAGCTGGATGCAGACTGCCCCCGGGTTCAAACATTCTGGGGGTCCTAGTCCTAGATGGGGAAGCAGACTTCGTTGAGGTTGCCACCCAGAGGAAGCACAACTCAACATGGACTCAGCAAGTTCATCATTACTCTGTTCCCAGTTGCACATAACTAGCTAAGGCTGACTCAGGGGACCACAGAGGTCACACAGGTCACATAGCCTCAGCCCCACTTCCCCTCAATGCATCTTCTTCTCCCTTATTTTCAGACTTGAGAGTCATAGCTAGAGATCTAGTTATTTCTTTATTTTTATTTATTAGTACTACTATAGAGGAATTTGGGGTGGGGGAGCGTGCAAATGCCATGGGACATGGGCAGAGGGCAGAGGACAACTTTGAGGCATCGGTTCATCCTTTCCAACTTTAGGTGGGCTTTGGTAATTCATCTCAGATCCTCAGGCTTACACAGCAAGTCTTTTACTCAGTGAACACTTTCAAGATGCAATTCTTAAAACAGAGGTGTTCCCATGAGAAGGGGGTTCACAATACAAATACAATTAGATAGCTTTCAGTACATGTTCCTGGGCATAAAGGGCCTCTACCAACCCGAGGGGGCAGGCAAGGGGCTGTCGTCTTCACTCACAGACACTGTAGAGAAAGCTTGTGAGGTAGATGACACACTGAGAATGTCACCTCTGGTCTGCACACAAAAAGGGCCATTATATCAGGCTGAAGGGACCCTCCCGTATGGATAAGGCATGCACAGGAGAACCCTAGTTCTGTGACACAGATCTCATGAGGACCAGGTTACTATGCAGGGCAGTACTGTTTGTGAACAGGCAAAAAAGTCTGGAACGGGAATTCCTTGGCTGGGAATAGACTCGAGAACCTGCTCTTTACCCAGAGGCAGAGTAGCTGGCTTCTCGTTGGACTTGGCCCCACAAGTACAGTAGAGAGCTCACCAACACGAAGGATAGGGTCACCTCTGCTAACAAACTAAAGAGTTGTGTTCATCTCATGGGCGCTGATGACCTGTTCTCAGCTCCTCTCCTCTTTCCTCCGGGCCAACAGTAAGGGGATGGAGAGCCGTTGCCTGTTCCCGTGCCTGGGTCACTCTTACTGTCCTACACATCAGTCTGACACACGGAGGCCCCTCCTCAATCAGAGAGGCCCCGCCCACCACTGCCTAGATGACCTCAGCATCCATGACATCTTCGAGGACCTAGGTACGCTAGGGCAGGTCATGGTTTAGAGCCATGCTGGCCTGTAGGAAACTGCCTCAAAGCAGACACCTACAGGGGGGTGAGAGGAGTGTGATTGGGCTAAGTGGAAGCTCAGCAGGAGTGCAGTGGGAGGAGACAACTGGGGCTCAGGTAGCCAGGGGGACCCCCAGCAGGCCTAGGGTGGGAGGAGACAACTGGGGCCCTTGTAGCCAGGGGGACCCCCAGCAGGCCTAGGGTGGGAGGAGACAACTGGGGCCCTTGTAGCCAGGGGGACCCCCAGCAGGCCTAGGATGGGAGGAGACAACTGGGGCCCATGTAGCCAAGGAGATATCAGCAGGCCTGGGATGGAGGCCACAGGACAGCAGTGAGCATGTTCTTTAGGACTGTGTAGCAGAGGGTATCAAACTGGAATACTACAGGCCAGGCAGATGGCCTAACTCTAAACAGATCCTAAGAAGGCCACATTCTCAAGCCACTCCTAACTCACCGTGGTGCATCTCTCTACTCCAAAACTTCAGGGGGTCAGAAAGAGAGAAAAGAGCCAAGGAGGCCCACCAGACACCCCCTGGAAACCATCTACAAAGGAACTGCTGGGGGTGGGGGGTCAGGGAACACTACAATCCCAGCATTCCTGGGGTGAACTAGAGGGCAAGAGTTCAGGCTGGCCCCCTGAAAGGAGAAGGAAGGCTAGGCAGAACCAGTACTAACTATGAAGGAGACCCTAAACCTCACAGTGGACTGGATGCCAAAGGCCCAATCCTTCAGGGCTTCCTGGGCTGTGTGATAGAAGCCAGCCACACACCCATTTTGAAGATTTATCACTGTCAAAAGAATTCAAAGTTGCACTAACTATAATGTTTAAGCACCATGAAGCCACGCTGATGGCTTTGTTTAGAGACAAGATCAACGTTTTCCACAAACAGGCTGAGAGGGGCCAGAATACAATGGACCCTAACTCAGGGACTGGAGAGATGGCTTAGTGGTTAAAAGCACTTGCTGCTCTTCCAGAGGACCTGGGTTCAATTCCCAGCACTCACATGGCAGCTCACAATTGTCTGTAACTCCAGTTTTAGGGGATCCAACACCCTCATCCTGACATACATGCAGAAAAAAATGCACATAAAATAAGTAAATAAATCATTCAAAAACAAAAAACAAACCAAGGGCTGGAGAGATGGCTCAGTGGTTAAGAGCTCTGACTGCTCTTCCAGAGGACCCTGGTTCAATTCCCGGCACCCACATGGCAGCTCACAACTGTCTGTAACGCCAGTTCCTGAAACCCAACACCCATGGCAAAACACCAATGTATGTGAAATAAAAAATAAATAAATTTAAAATATTAAAAAAAAATGCACCTTAATTCAAGAATAGACACTTCATTTGCAGACTAGGAAATTTACAAGTGAAACGTTTGAAAAATGAAGGGTAGACTGTAAAAGACCTGACGTGTGGCCACAAATCGCCCATGGCAGTCTACTTTCCCATGGTAAAAGCTTTGCTCTTTCTAGAGATTTTCCTTAGGAGTATGAGTCTGTGTAACCATGGGAGGCCCTGCCGGGTGGGGGTGGGAGGTGGTGGAGAGAGGCACAGCAGGGAAATTCCATGACTTAACTTTTGGAAACTCCCAGATGAATGGCTGTCTTCATTTTACTGTTTTCCCCAGCTTGGGTCTAAAGGGTGAGAGGTTCAAGGGCATGGACTTACCTCGGCAAGCAATCCCTTGACCGTCAATGGTCTGTCTGCACACTCCACAGACTCTGGGCTTTTTAAAATCCTTTTTCTTAAAACTGTGAGGACACGTGGTCAATTCTTCCGGCTGAAAGAGTAAAGGAAGAAACAAACGGTCAGCCCTTCGGCTCGTGGTATCTTCTTCTTTTTTTTTTTTTTTTTAATTTTTTTCCTAGGAGATAACAAATCTAGTGAGCCTTGAAGAGGGCTTAAAGAGGAGCAAACTCCAGTGCAGGAAGAGAGCCAGTGGATGATGTTCTGGAATCCAGAGGGCAGCTCACCCACTGTTAGTATGCGCATCTCCCCCCTGGGTGCTTCAGGACTGAGACCTTAGGCAGCTCCCTAGGTGATAATATGCTCTCTCCTTCCAGCCTCCAGGCTTACAGCACCCACTGCAATACACAGCCTCCTAGAGCGCCCCCCCCTTTACCCCCGCTTTTTGTTCTAGAATAGACGTCTTCTAGAGCAAGATGAAGTTAAGAGATGCTCAACAGTTTCCCTTTCAAAGGTGTCCCAAAATAACCACTAAGGTTCAGAGATTCTCGGCCCACCAGCTAGGATGAGCCCAGGACACAGATGTGTGTCTTTCTTAACCATGATGATAAGCATTAGTATGAGATTAACTTTCATCCACCAAGTTCCTGTTTACAGAGTCTGTGTTTAGAGCCTCTTTCTATCTGAGGTTCTCCGAAAAGTTCACTTTCTTTTAGAACACCCTTCTGACTATTTGCTGATGATGGAATAAGACCAGTAACTAACAACCATGTGGATCCTAGTCAACACACACACACACACACACACACACACACACACACACACACACACACACACAGGTCATTGCTTACTCAAACTTACTCAGGGTAACTTAAACTTACTCAGAAAATAAAATGTATCGTATCTCATGTTCTCAGTAACAATTACTTTGGGAAAAACGTTTGATAATTTCTTACAAACTTTAAAAGGTGTGCAACATAATTTAAAGTGTCCAGGGCTGCAGACAGCTCTTTACCTTCTGCACAGCCCTCCCCCGACCCCCAGCACTCACGCAGTATTGTCAATATACTATTTTTTTGCAACAATAAAAAAAAAGTCCCAAAGAAGAAATAACCTAAGTCTCTTTCACAGGAAGAATAGATTTTTCAAAAAGATTGGTCAAACAACAAAACAGTGTTTGGAAACATTCAGGTGCATACTATCCGTGCAGGTACATGGATTAAAAGCATCATGCTATTTAAAAGATGCAAGGATATGATGTCCACCACCACTTAAACACATCTGAGTCAACAGAAGCATGAGCCATAGAGCTCACTGCACTCATTCCCACAGGGTGGGAGCCCTGAAAGAACACTCACGGAGGGAGCTTGTTTCACGCTCTGGATGGCAGCTACAGAGGGGCACAAAGTTCAAGTCATTAAGCTTCAGCACTGTACATCGTACTAGCTAAAGATCTACAAGAAAGGAGAAAAATGTAGATCTGGATAAAATAACAATCCTGGAAAGATGTGCTACCCTGCTTTTACCGACCTTGGGTGACATGGAGTACCGTGACAGCATTTTTATTTACTTAGTTCTGAATCCACAGGAACTTCCACTGATGATGAAAAAGTATTACCAGAGACTAAATGTATCCTTACCTAAAATCATGCACAAAAATACACAGAACCACTGTTTTGAAAACACGCTGCAGCGGGAAATGAGGGACAGTGATGAGGATGCTTTGGTCCCTCACAACGCCCCTCACACACCAAGGCACTCTGAGACTGACATGAGGTTGAAGTCCTTCCACTTGGTGATTTTTGGGCAATCTTAGTTTATGTGAACACACTCTGTGATACCCACACAATGACAGCTGCAGCTGATGACATACATCCTAACTGCATCCTTTTTCGGGGACCCCAGGGACCCGTGACTGTACTTGAGAGGGAAGAATAAGTTAAGGTGAACATCCTGCCTCACCCCCTCCCTCCACCACCACTGTCTTAAGAGACTCTCTGGGCTGCAGAGAAGAGCCAGGCAGAGTCCAAGGGAGCCTCCTCTGTTGAGGAAGGCAAGAAGAGTTTCTTAGACAGGGCACCACAGAAGAAAGATCTGCAGAACTCTTAAGGTCTGCAGAAAAGCCCTTAAAAACAGCCAGCGTAGAAGAGCATATGTGTGCCCATCAAGAATATAGAAAAGAGCTCCCACCTCTCCAACACATACCCTATGCCTCTCCAGGGGGATTAGGGACCCTGGGCTCACTAAGAGCTGAGAACTGTGCTTGCTTACTGTAGATCAGGAACCCCAACTTTGTCCCATTTTACAGTAAATGCAGAGCAACCATGCCTTATAGAGATCAGCTCTACTTTAACGCCCACCTTGGCCTACATAAGCTATTTGCAAAACACTGCCCCAAGGCTGTTACTGCTGTCCAGTAGCATGACTGCATTTCAGAGAAAAAGTACACCAGAATACCACAAAGACCATAATATTTCCCAGAATCCAAACAAGGTAAAATTCACGAAGCCAGAAATTATCAGGTACTCAAGGAAACTAGAAAGCAAATACAATTCATAATTAGAAAAGACGATGGAAACTGACTGAGAGGTTAGAATTATCAGATAAGAATATTAAGGGTGTTATTACAATTGTATTATATCTCAAAATGTGGAGATCTAAAAAGATGCATAAGAATCCAAAAAAAAAAAAGGACAAAAGAAAATGCAGACTTCAGAGGTAAAAATATACAGGACATAATTATTGGCTAAGTACTCAAAAGACACAGTGAATTTAAAATCAACATAATGAAAACCTCCCAAAATAAAGCAAAGAAATGAAATAATGTATAGCAACAAATAAATGAGTTTCCAGAACAATGCGAGAAATCTTACAATAAACACACATTTACTCCTAATGGTGAGAAGCACAGAAGGAAACCTGGAAGAAAAAATGACCAAAAGTATCTGAAAATGCAAGGAAAACTGTAAAGACACAGAGCCAAGAAACAAGAGCTGACTGTGACTATACCAAAGTACATGAAGATAAATTATTTAAACCCAGTAACAAAGAAAAAAAAATCTTAAAACCGCTCAGAGCAAAAAATAAACAAACAAACAAATAAATAAAAATGCATATCACATACCGAGGACAAACAATGAAGATTAACAAGATTTCTCACTACAAAACTGTTTGGTTATGAGGCTGGACAGATGGCTCAGCAGTTAGTTAGAAGCATACACTGCTCTTACAGAGGACCTGAGTTCAAGTTCAGCTTACACATCAGGCGGCTTATACCTCCCTGTAACTCTAGTTCAAGATGCCTCTGGCTTCTAAGGGTACCTGTACTCATGACACAGAGACACATTCACATACACATAATTTTAAAAATGAACATAAACCTTTAAGAAAAGAATAAATTTGAAAATATCTCTGAGAAGTTAAACAATACAAGATACTGAAGACCAGTAAATCTAGACTCTGCAGAAAAAAAAATCTTCCAAAAATGAAAGACTTTTACATACTTATTAAGATATTTACTCACCAGGCAGTGGTGGCACACGCCATTAATCCCAGCACTTGGGAGGCAGAGCCAGGCCAGTATCTGTGAGTTCGAGGCCAGCCTGATCTAAAGAGCGAGATCCAGGACAGGCACCAAAAACTACAGAGAAGAAACCCTGTCTAGAAAAAACAAACAAACAAACAAAAAATATATTGACTCAAAAGCTGAAAGTTAGAACTTGCCAACAACTGACACATACCACATACACATGTGGATACACCTCGTACTCAGACACTTGAGCTACCCTCTCACCACGTTGAGGGAGCAGGGGCTTAAATCGGAGCTATGGGAGGATATGTGCAATATGAACATAGAGGATTGGAACACCAGGGGTGGAAAGCTGAGTGGGGAAGGAGGGAGGCAGGCAGAGAAAAGGGGGCAGAGAGAAGGGCTAGTCACACTACAGAAGGAAGAAAGAAACCTACGACTGAAACCTACGATTTTGTGAAATAATTTTAAAAGATGTATTTCCCAAAAAGAGCTTAAATGGAAGCAGCATGCGTGGACAGACAATGTTGCTCCCACAAAGCACTGGTTATTTAATGAAAATCTCAGTGCCAGGCATTGGACACCTCTCTATGAGATGTTGGTCAGGGATGCTCTAGAGGAACCCAAAATAATACAGGCTATCGCCATGGTATGTAAGAAGACACATCAAGGAATCCATGTTCACAAAGGGGTATAACCATGTAAGGACCTGGGAGAAGGTGGCTGTCTACAAATGAAGAAAAGAAGTCTCCAAACAAACCAGCCATTCCTACACCATGATGTCTGTGTCCTCCATCAGCACTGCTAGGGAACGCATTTCTGTTAAACCACCATTCGTGTGGTATTTTGTTAGGTAAGCCTCTCTCAGCAATCGACATTGGAAAATAAACATGGATATAAATAATTTGGATGATGTGATCAAACAATCTGACCTAACAGAAACAGAATATTTGACTCAAGAGCAACAGAACACACACTCTTAAGTGTATTAGCATGTTTAGCCATATTGTAGACACAGAACAAGTCTGAACAAATCAAAATGCATTCAAATCCTCCTGAAGAAAAGAAATCTGTGACCACAACAGAATCAAAGTTGGGAACACCAACAGTGATCTCTGGAAAACTCCCCCAAATGGTTGCAAACAAAATACTATACTTATAAATAACTCATGGGTTACCCTACATAATCCACAACATACTACATTGTGAAAAGTTGGCTTATCCCAGAAATGTAAGAATTCATAACATTCAAATATCAATCAATAAACTTAAAAATACCAGAATTCTGGAGGCTGAAGCAGGGAATTGGTAGAGGTCTGACCCTGTCTCAAAAAGCAAAACTAT
This sequence comes from Peromyscus maniculatus bairdii, assembly GCF_049852395.1. Lineage (NCBI taxonomy): Eukaryota > Metazoa > Chordata > Mammalia > Rodentia > Cricetidae > Peromyscus > Peromyscus maniculatus. Next base: position 11,944,668 of record NC_134861.1, read on the forward strand.
GAAGAAGAAGAAGAAGAAGAAGAAGAAGAAGAAGAAGAAGAAGAAGAAGAAGAAGAAGAAGAAGAAGAAGAAGAAGAAGAAGAAGAAGAAGAAGAAGAAGAAGAAATTAATAAGCTAAGAAGGGAACCAGCTGGTCTTCTAAATCAATGGAAAAAATCCACTGACAGAAACCTAACATCCTTCCCTGATAAGATCTCAAGCAGGGAGAAAAAGGGGCTTCCTCACTAGATCACATGTGGCTAGATAAATCCTACAGTAAACATCCTTAGTCATTGGAGGCCAGGCTTCCTCTTAAGATATGCAACCAGGCAGAGATGGTGCTAATCAAGACTTCACATCGAGATTCTAAATAGTACAATGAGGCGAGAAAAGGAAATAAAAGGCAACCCATTCGGAAAGCTGTAAAATAGTCATGCTCCGGGTCATTGACAGCCTAGGTAGAAAAAATCTGATGAAATTAAAAAAAAAAAAAAAAAAAACACACAAACTTTAGCAAAGCTGGAGGATATAAGATCAACACATTGTTCTATCTCCATGTCACCAATGAGCTCCTGAAACTGAAATTCAAAAACCTTTACCACTCCCAATAGCCTACGAGGCCATTTCTAGAGCTAGAATCTTTCCAGTGCTTCAGGTTCCTTGGTTAGGTTTACACTTCGCTGCCTATCTCCCTGGATTTGCTATGATGTAGATGGCACTGTCAAAGAAAGAAAAAGGGCCCTGAACCCTCAAAAACTTCTACATTGTCTCTGCCATCTACATTTAAACCCGGCCACCCTGAGCAAGCCACAACTCCTCTTAAATGGAAAAGACACCCTCTCTCTGCTACTACTAAACAGAGCTACTAGAAATGACCTAAATACTACACATCCACATTCATAACTTGAGCAATTTTAAAAACAACTTGGGTTAGGTTTCACCCCAGATCAATTCAAATCTGATTCCCCTAGAGATGCGACCAGAACACTGGGAAGTTTTTAGAGACCCCAGATGATTCTCATCTGCTGTCTAGCCTGAGAACCACTCTTCCTTATAACAGGTTGTATCACTTGGACCTATACTATTAAGGCACCGTTATTAAATACTCCTTCCTATGACTGTATCTGACTGTTTCAAAATAGATATTGCCTCCTTGATAGCAGACACCCTGTATCCAGAGGCCTGCAGGAGTCTGCAATATTCATATTAGCAAGGCACTTGCACGTACTTATCACAACCCCCACTGTTCCACGGACGAAGACTGTGATACGCAAGACCTAGACCCTACAGGCAACCAATGAGGGATAAGGCTCACCCCAATGCCACACTCAGACAGGCACAGGAATTCACCCTTCGTCATACCCAGGCTGGCACATACCTTTTCTGCCCACCTTGCAGCTCTGCTTATAATCTTCTCTCTTGTGCTAGACAACCATATCCTAGGTGTGGGGTACCAAACTCTTTCTCCTTTGTCCTCTGTGAGCCCTGCCCAGCTGGCAGGCAGCAGACCACAGTCCCTCAATTAAGACTTGTGCACTAAATGAACTGGCCATAGTCTGTGGGCCAAGGAGAGATACTGTAACGTTTCATTGGTCACAAACACCTTTATTCCAAGCAAGGAGAAAGAGGTACTGTTTCCCTACAGGCTTCTTGCTCACTGGTCCACAGTAAGAAGCTGCAGGGTGGAAACAGCAGAGGCACTGTGGTGCCTGCCCAGCCATTTCAATTGCTGGCTCCCCAGGGAGTTTATTAAGATAGTGTAATAACATCTGCTCACGTGCATGCTACATAACATCTCTCTTGTGAAAGAAGACTAGATGGAATTAGACTGCCCTTGTCTTCACCTGATCCCGTGCTTTCATTTCTCCCAGAAAAGGAGGGGGGAAGGGTGGGGGATGGGGGTACTGCAAGGCTGAAGCAGTTGGTTGGCAAAGCCAGTTCAGGAACCTAAATTACATTTAATTGTTAGGAGCCAAACTTCGGAAGAGTAACCAGGAAAGCTGCTGGTTCCACAAGGACAGCCTGGAGAGGGCCAGGGCAATTAGCCTTGATAGTGAGGTCTCTGGAGGGCAGGGAGGCTCTCCACTCTGCGGAAAGGCAAAAACCGCACAGGGAACCTGCAGCCAAGTTCTCTCCACCAAAGGTCACCGTGGCAAAGTAGTTTCATAATACAAGAGTATGCCCGCACAATCCCAGCTATGTTTTCCCTTCAGGAAATTTTCAGCCCACCACAGGAAGCGAACGTAGGTGCACTGGGGGAGCTAGCTAGCATTCTAGGGAGAGAGCACTGATCAAAAACACATTCCCAGCTCAACTTCACTTCTCTGAAAGCAACGAAACCAGAACCCTTCCCATATCCGTAGGGCTGTCCCCAGACCAACGGCGCAAAAGGCAGACTCCTAAGGCAGGAGGGACCCCCTCCACAAGCAACCATGTTCCCATACTTTAAAAACAGTGGTTCTCAACCTGTGGGTCGCAATAACAACCCTTTCATGGGGGATGCATAACAAATATCCTGCTGATCAGATATTTACTTTACGATTCATAACAGTAGCAAAATTACAGTTATGAAGTAGCAACGAAAATAATTTTATGGTTGAGAGTCATCACATGAACTGTTATTGAAGGGTCGCAGCATTAGGAAGGTTGAGAACCACTGCTTTAGAGCAACCACATCTGGCTGCTGAAGCAAAACTGACGTGCAGGCCTTTCGCTCTACACAATCTTCCAAAAGTTTCCTGGGAAAACAATCGAAGTCGATGCTGGATTTATGAGACTTAGAAGAGGGGGGTGGGGCCGCTACCGCGCGCCTGTTTAATTTGAACCCCACAGAAGATGGTCCTGTGATCTACAGGGAGCTGTAATGCCCTAGGAGACCCGGGAACTTGCACTAGACCTCTTCCAGGCGCGGCAGGGATATCTGCAAGAAACCTCGGCAAGAAACGCAAGAAACCTCGGCAAGAAACACGCGCGGAAGAGCGAGTCTGCGCAATGGCCAGTATCCCGCCGCCTCTGCAGTGAAAGAGATCCAAAGAAGCAGTTTCCAGCGGCTTTTGGACTGGAATGGGCCAGGGCTCTCCTGACTCCCACCTTGCCCCGGGCTCACCCGGGCAGCCGGCCGCATCCAGCTGTGCGTCCCTAGACACTGTCACACATGCACACGCACGCGTGCACCTCCCAGCATACTCTCAAACGAAAGCGCACCAACCGGGGCACAAGCGCGCTCACAGGCCCACGAGTGCATAGTCTTGTGAGCCCACCCTGCACGCCCACGTGCGTGCCCGAGGGAGCCCCAGGAGCCCACTACACTACACTCACCTGGCGCGGACGCCCACGCACCCCGATCTCGCGCGCCACCCTCGCGGGCGGGCCCGGGGCCAGCGCGCGCCACCGCATGGCCGCCTCTGCGGTCCGCCCCCTGTCTACGGCCAAGCGCGGGAGGCACGGACGGCTCCGGGTCCTGCGTGGGCAAGGCCCGGGTCGTGTGCGTCTCAGCGGACTCTGCAAAAGCTCCTGCCGTCAGAAGTCAGACGCCGGGAACAAAAGCCAGGCGCGAGTGGCGGGCCCCGCGCGGCCGCCCTCCATCTGACACGAATTAGCCCGCCCTCCCCTGCAGACCGCAGCCCAGAGCCGGGGCACCGCTGCTCAGCCAGACGCGGGAGAAGTGGGCGAAGAAACGCCTTCCCGCGGGGGGTGGGGGGTGGATGGGGGCGCCTCCCTGCCGCCATCTGACTGGAATTACCGACGCTTGGCTCGGGGTTCAGCATTACTAGGATTTCAAACCTCTAGGCGCGCTGGCCCAGGGGCTTAAAGAGAATCAAAACGCAGCAGGTTCCCAGGGCTTTTGGCATTTTAAAATCTTGACTGTTCTCCAGTCCACCCTGCATCTGCGCTGGGAAGTATCGACCGGTAATCGACACTACCCAGCTAAGAGTGCATGTGGAGTAGGAAGAGTTTTTGGAAAACATTAAGGTAAAGGGTTTTGTTGTTGTTTTGTTTGTTTTGCTTGTGAAACTTTAAAATTAAATGGGGGGGGAGTGACTTGCTGGAAAAGGACAGTGACGGTGGGGTTACAGGCAAAACCCAAAGCAAGTGACTACCCACTTTGCACTCCTAGGAAATGAGTTCCCACTCCCTCTTCTCAATGCCACCCGCTTCTGGACAATCCCAACAAATCACATCTCAGCCTTTCCATTCAGAGTCTGGGATTCTAGAAGGAGATTAGAAACCAAGAGTGGGAGCGGGATGAAGGAAAAGCAATCCAGGAGCCCAGGAAGCGTGAGGGTCCCTTTAAAAAGCTAGGAGGGTGCACTCTGCTAACAAGAGCAGCCTCTTTCCTACCCCAGGCCTGTGGACCTGCGTGGGGCTGTGTCCTTAAAAGCAAGTTCAACAGCAGCAGTGTTGAACACTCTAGCTTTAGACAAGGCAAGTCCAACTTCTGAGACTGTAGAACGGCTGCTTTGAAGATGGATGGGTTCAAGTTGAAGCAACGGCTCGGGTCTCTTCCGCGCAGCAGAGGAGACCCCTGCAACGGAGTAAGTAGCAGAGCACTTAGAGTGTAGCTCTAAACATGAAGCCCTAGTGGCCCTGGCGCCAGGCCCAGCCCATGTGGCGGTCTAATAGCCTGCAGTGTCCCAGAGCCCAGCCTCTGTGGCTCTCACACTCTGACTCTGAGCCTGTGTGCCCAAATGCCTTCGCTGGGAGGGCAGTCTGGGTGGGCTGCAAGGGCCTTTATGGTTACCACATGTGCAAATTCCAGCCATCAATTCAACCTCTCAGGTCCTGGCACTCAATATCCATCTTTCTGTTTCTGCCGTGGAGTAGCAATGGCTGCTCTTCCAAGTTTCAACTGCAAAAGTGGAAGAAAGAAAGCAAAACCAAAATTTTCCTAAGATAGACATGCCATCCAGGACTCCGCGTGCACCCTTGCAAATGAGCTCGTTCTTCATCTTCCTCTGCATTCATATTCCTGCATGCACCGCCTCCACCCTCCACTGCCCGGGGATCCCTGAGACTAGGAGTATTGCATTCACTCTGGATCCCTGCATCTAACCCCAGAGAGTAGGAAGCAGTGATTCTTCTATCAGGAGGCGTTGGCCTTACTAAGGAGCTGACAGAGCCAGCAGAAGGAATCTGAATTCAAAAAGGAAGACACCGTGCCCTACTGTGGTGAGGCTCTGAGGGAGAGTATGAGCCCCGCACACTCTGGGGTCCATTCAGAACTACTATTAAGAGGCAGAGGCTGCCAAATGTGGTAGCTCATGTCTGTGATCCCAGCAGCAGGAAGGCTGAGGCATTGCGCAGGCCTGCCACACACGGAGGCAAACATCAGAAGGTGGTTCTTTATTATAGGCATACCTGAATCTGCCGGAAGTTATTTAAAAGAATACACCACTCAGAAAACGCCTACTCTTTATTACTAGTTATAAACTATGTGACTGTGATACACTTTCTAGCTCCTGACAACAAACTGGTTTGTCTTGGTCCTGGGGAGAATCAACAGTTACAGCCAAGGACTCTGGGCCAAGGTCCAGAACCTTGAACCCAGGAGACGTACCCCAGTCCCTTCATCAGGCTGCACCTCTCCCATACATCCTCTGGCCTCCCCACTGACCCCTCAGCCAGGCTCCCAGCTGGGCTCCACACTGCAGGCTCCTTCCACTCTGAGCCATCAGGCTCTCTTCTGACACCTAGGGCTTTTCCCTTTTCTCTTTTCTCACTAATAATGACTGCTTTTTCTGGGCTCAGCTGAAGATCCACCTGCCACCTTCTCTCCCATCCCTGGTGGTTAATCGTCTCCCATCCCTGAGCCGAATTCATGGCAAAGGAAACCACTCTTCATTTGGTCATCTGGATCCTGCAGCGGGGCTCTGCAGGACCATGCCGCACAGGCACAGAGTAGTGTGGGCAAGGGTAAGAAACAGTCCTTCTTTGCTCCTGCTCCCCGGCCACCGATGCTGGTCACACACGTGGGTGGAGTCACACACCCTTACCCACCCAACTCCGCCTGTTAAGCAAATTGTGGGCACACAGATCCATGGGGCCTGGGAAATCCAGAAGCCATGGTAGGCAGCCAGCTCTTGGGGTAGCTGATTCCCAACACTTGAGCGGCAGGCTTGTGTCATCCTCATTCTGCAAACAACAGCTAGAGACAAATTTCTCCGCAGCATCCTGTTTCCTCTCTGCTTCCCACTGTCCAGATCGGCCTCCCCTGGGCATCTGACTGCACCTGGTCCCCAGGAACAAAGTGACATTCTTTTCACATGGGGCAGGGGAGGCTAGACAACCCAGGGAGACATCAGCACCCCAGCCATCAAGGAGAGAGGTTATGTGGCATCTAACTATTGAAAACTCAGACTGAACTGAGAACATGTGCCCCCTAAACAGCCAGATTTTTCTCATGTCGAATCTGTGGTTCAGTAGGAATGTGGTCACTGTGGTCTACAAGCTGCTCTTACACTCACTCATGTGCTCACTTGCTTACCTATAGAATCGATCATTGAGAAGTCCATGAGCACACAGCATTAGCAGGGAACAACAGTGTCCACCCACGAGGTGAGACCTCAATTAGTGGGCTGAGATTCGGATGGCAAGAAAGGAAGTGAGAATGTGTTTGGGTGAGTAGGCCAGACATGGTGGCTAATGTCCAGCTAATGCTAGAGGTAGACAGGGTACAGGAAAGAGGTTGGGGAGCTGAGCAGGATAGCAAGAAGCAGTGACAGGAGAGAGACCCCAACTGGGCCAGGCTGGACCCCTGGTCATGTGGAGGTTTTAGCAGGTGCCAAGCTAGGGGCACTATGCAGATATCTGTGTCCCAGAAGAGCAGCAGTGGCCATGGAGAACAGTCTGGAGTGTGTGCTGGAGTGTTGTAAGTGTTAGGGGAGAGTAGCAGCAGAGTACCCTCTCATAACACCCGTCCTGGAAATGCTTTGCAATGTGCACAGGATGACAAGCCAGAGAGACATGTGACGGGAAATTGGATACCTACAAGAGGATGACACCTGGAGGGCCCCCCTCCACCCCCTTAGAGGAGCAGGAAGAACACTCTCCAGGAGGCAGACACACTGGGGCAGCAGTGAATCTCATCTGCCATAGGTACACTCAGAAGTGAAAGTAGGAAAAACAGACATCAGCAGCTCTGTCCACAGGGGTCAGGGTTAGAGAAACACAGCCCTGTGGCAAGGTCACATCCACAGGAATGACAGAAGAGCACACCACAGGGACATGGGAGACAGCCTGGAGTGGCGCCTATTGGCTAAATCTCAGTGGGCTCCAATGGCAAAACAGTGAAAATACTGCATTGCCAACCATTGGCAATAGAGTCCTTGAATCCCCACTGTTACAGACAAATAACGCGTAGTTGAGTCTTCAAGGGGCCAGCACCTCCCACCTAGTGGGACAGATAAGGGATGGGCAGAACAACAGGAGATGCTCCCAGAGAAGACAGGGCAGGTCTGTACAGGGCTTGTAAGGGAGGGTTGAGACCAGCTTCCACTCTTTCTGTAGGGGCAACTGTGAGATCACAGGCAGAGGGGGACATCCTCTAGCACCCATCTCCTTGGAGAATAGAGAGCCCCACAGTACCTTCATTGTAAAAGAAAAAGAGTAAGACTAAGAAGGTGGTTGATCCCTAGTCAATCAAGCGGTCAAGATCACTGTGGCCATGGGTCGGGCAAGCCTTTGCCAGTGCTAACAACAACCCACTGGCGGCTCTGACCTGCAGAAATCTCTAAGCCTGTGTTTCTCTCCTTGTCCCAAGGCCCTGGCATCTGGACCTTGCTCAAGCACAAACCTGGGTCAAACCATTTCTTGAAAGACCTTCCTTCTTCCCTATTTCCCTGGGCATCCAGTCTGTGCTCCATCCCACCTACAGAGAAGCACAGTGTGTCTACCAGGGTACCTACCATGTGTCAGTATGCCCCAGACTCCCTGGAGTCCTGGGAAGGTCCCAGAGCCATGTCCACCTCACTAACATGGCAGAGCCTGTCCAGGAGACCTCAATCCACCTGCTGCCTTAGAAATGTGGGGAAGGGACAACACACGCTTGGAGACAGAAGAATGTGGGGTACAAGATCTCATGGGTTCACTGGTGAGCCAAGGACACACAAAACGGAACAACCAGCCAGCAGTTCGAAATCCCCCACACACCATCCCCAGAGACATTGTCCCCTGGGGACAATGAGTACACATCAAAGAGCAATAGAACAAACGAGAGAAGATGCATTGGAGGTGCTTGACCCAAAGTACATGGTAGAAAAACGGTTGTTACCACCCAGATGGATGGATGTAGGAGAGCAGCCTGGGTGTTTTTACCCCTAACACTGCTCTAAGGGACATGGTGCCTCATCAAACCTGCCTCAGCATCCACTGCATCTGGGAGGAATCCCAGAGCCACTGACCTCAAGGGGAGGGTGTCAGTCTACAAGTTCCACCACCACGTCTTCACTGGCTACAGAGTTCAAGACAACGGTCAGGGCAACAAGTTAGGGCCAACTGTCAATCTCTGACAGCCACATCTGGGGGCTTCTTTGTCAACAACAGATGGTGACTTCTGACATCGTAGCAGGGTGTTCCACCAGCACTGAGGAAACATGCTCCATTTCCCCTGTTTTCTCCCATCATATGCTTCCTTCCCCCTGACTTAGAGAAGTCAAGAAAAACTGCTTTTCCTGCAGATCTCTTCCCCACTGTGAGGCTCCAGTCCTTTGGTATTACACTTTCAAACACATGAGTTTTGTTCCCAAGCCACCCTCCTATGGCATTCTGACCCAGAGGCCCAAACACACCAGGACATCCACCCAAATGCAGTCTCACCCCGCCAATGGGAAATAGTTCTAGGAAAAGGATGGTGGGATAGAAAAGCAAATACCCAATAATTAAATGTAATAAATACATGGCAGATTTTCTGTGTGTTTACTGAACCAACTGAGTAGAAGGGAAGGAACCTCTGTCCCAAAGGGCCCTCAGTGACCTGCCTGGGGAGACAGACGTCCAGTCCCAGGGAGCCAGGATGCACACAACCCCTGCAGAGGGAGGAAGAAGACACATGGGAAGATTCTAACACAATATAATGTAAAAATATGCTAGTTTGTAATGCTGGATGATAACGGCCCAAACGTACCAAACCTTTGTTTTCAATACTTAGACCATTATGTTTCTATAAGAGCAGAAAACTGCTATACTGAAAACACTGAAATTCATGTAACAGTCTGGAATCTGTCCTGTTCCAGGCAGTGCTGTGTTAACCGGCAATGTACTGCAAGACAGCATGTGCGGAGTGTGTACACTGTGTTCACAACTAAGCACAACCTGTATGACCCAGGAGACGCTGTATGACTCAAGCAGGTGCTGCAGGAAACATGGCAGACTCATTGTGCTTTTGATCTTGGGTTCATTTGGTCATTGTGCATTCAAACACTTTCTACTGTTGCCAAATGCTCTCATGAGCCCCACACTGAGTTATATAACTCTCTGTAGAGTCATGACCCATCATTTAAGAAGCAGTGTTCTAAACTGGACGTGGCACACCTTTAATCCCAGCACTCAAGAGGCAGAGGCAGGCCAGTTTCTTATGAAGACCAGCCTAGTCTTCACAGAGAATTCCAGACCAGCCAGGACACTTAATGAGACCTTGTTTCAAAAGAAAAGGAAGGGGGAAGAGGAGGAAAAGGAGACTATTACCACCCAGGTTCAATTCCCAGCACTTACACGGTGGCTCACAACCATCAGTAACACCAGTTGCAGCCTGTAGGCACCAACCAGCACACATATGGTGCACATACATGCAGGTAAGACACTCATACATATAAAATATGGTTAGAAAGAAAGAAAAGGAATTTTATTTTTTTTTTTTATTTATTTATTTTTTTTTTGGGGGGGTTTTTGAGACAGGGTTTCTCTTGTGTAGCTTTGCGCCTTTCCTGGAACTCACTTGGTAGCCCAGGCTGGCCTCGAACTCACAGAGATCCGCCTGCCTCTGCCTCCCGAGTGCTGGGATTAAAGGCGTGCGCCACCACCGCCCGGCCAAGAAAAGGAATTTTAAAGTAATAAAAAATACTGGCTACAGGAAGCTTAATAACTTGATCAGACTCAACGTCTGTGCGGCTAGTGGAGAGATTAAAATCACCTTAAGGGGCCATTGACAAGTGAATAGATAAGGGAGATGTGGTACAAATACCTTATGGAATACTACTCAGTCATAAAGAAGGACAAAATCCTGCCATTTGTGACAACCTAGGTTGCACTTTGGTTAATGAAATAAGCCAAGCACAGACAGGCAAGCATCAAGTGAGCTCACTTATATGTGGATTATGAAAAAACCATCAGACAGAACTGAGAGTACAGAGGTGGTTAGCAACTGTATGGACAGGGGCAGCAGGGGAGGGGGCCTCAGGGGTGAGGGGTCCCAGTGGGTACAAACTTTGCTAGGTGCAAGTAAATTCTGAGTTTCTCTTGCACTGAAGTTGCCACAGTTGAGAAGATAGGGTTTCTCTGTGTAGCTCTGGCTATCTTGGAACTGGCTCTGTAGACCTGGCTGGCCTTGAACTCAGAGATCCACCTGCCTCTGCCTCCCTGGTGCTGGGATTAAAGGCGTGCACCACTACTGCCTGGAGGCAAAGTAGAAGATTTCAATGCTCTTACTACAAAAACATAATAAGCATTTAAGATGATGGTATGCTGATTCTCCCACTGTTACCAGTATGTAATGCACATCCATATCCAAACAAACACCAAGCTTGAGCTGAGAGACACACGCACTGTTGTGTTCTATGACCATCTACAATTACTATGTTTGAATTTGAAAATTAAAGTCAGACATCAGCGTCATTTAAAGAAAACCTATAGTTTCCCCAGGCAGCGTGCAGAAAAGAACCTAAGCCTGGTCTCCATCCAGTCTCTGGTCAGCCCCAGAGTGAGGCCAGTCCAGCTGAGACAGTTCCTCCAACACGAAGACCTGGTCCAGTTCATTTCCACAGGGAAGCCCATGGATTAACGCTAGTCCTTTCACAGCTCCTCAGCTCTCTAGAAACAACCCTCCACCCTCCACCTGACACCCCCTACCCCTCCAGCCCACCCCCACCCCCGTTGAGGCCAGCACACAACAGCAAAGGCACATCTGAACCCTGGGCAGAAAACATAGCTCCTCATCAGAGGGGCCACCCTGGGTCAGGGCAGGCCACACTAACCCTTCTACTCCCCTGAAGCAGGGGTGGATAGGAACATCCCCAAATGAAACAATCAATTCACACCACAAATCCTGGCAAACTCCGGATGCCAGCATGTCTTCAAAAATCTCCCTTTGGGGCTCTCAGCTATGGCTGGATTGACATGCTAGGAGCATTGGGCTTGGGAACAGAGGGCCAGAGCCTGGGCCATTCCCACAGCAGACATGCCAGAAAGGAGGTGGGCAGCACGCACTGCAAAGGCCAGAATACCCTGGGAGACTCCAGCCGGGCTAGCTGGGCCACGGCAGGTTTAATATTAACTTCTCTGAGTCATGGTTTCTTCCCTCGTTACTGCTGACTGACCTGGAAGACTTCTAGTGAATGTTAATTAGGCACTCACGGAGGGGCTTTGTTCAATGTCTGGCACCGCCCCACCCCCATTTTCTATTTTCATCCACAGAACAAGTTTTAGCTACTTAGTCTCAAAGTCTTCAAAGGTAAGTTTGCTATTCGTGTGGCTGTGAGTCAGCATTTTCCTTTCCAGGCGGTACACAGATAGCTCAGGGAATCCACCACACACCACACCACACCACAACACACCACACCACAACACACGCACGGCAGTTCCCTGGCAAGGGTCTTGAGGTTTGGATCCAAAGAGTTCATCCTCAAGTCTGGCACAACACAGATCCCGGAGCCCTCCTTTATTAAAAAAAAGAATAAGAACAAGTTTATAACCATCACTGTCCTCACTTTGGGGGGCGGGGGGGGGGAGCGCTGGCTAGGGGGTTGGGGGGATGGGATAGGTGCTCGTACTGTGTCCCTCAGCCCACACAAATGGGGCTGTGCTTAGCAAATGCTGCCCTAGACAAGGAATAAGTGTGTAAGTCAACAAAGACAGCCTCTGAGTTTAAGGTGACTGTCACTCGGAGGCCACACCCCTCGGTTACACCCTGGGCTAGGCCTTTGGAATGCAAGGCCTCCTATCAGCTGCCCTTTGAGTTTCTGATTAGCTGCTTAGGGACCATGTCTCCATTCATGCATTCTGGAGTCTACTGGGAAGTGGGAGGGGCAGAGACTCCTTAAGCCTAAAGGGATAAAGGGATCCAGCCTCTGGGGAAAAAAAAAGAAGAAAAAAAAAAAGGAAAAGAAAGGAGCCCTGATGAGAAGAGTGGCCAGAAGCTGAGAGAAGGGAGAAGGGAGCAGAGAGCAGAAGGAAAAACTGAGGGGACCCAGGGTACCTAGCACTCCAAAAATGACTTCAGCTAGGAACTGACAGGGGTAAGACATCCACAGAGAACCCCAGGGGTACCATCTCCACTCCCTGGAGCATTAGACACCAGGAGTGAAGAAGGGCAGCCTGCTTCTGCTGTAGGTGTGGACGGCACAGGAAGTCATGGCACCAGAAGACTCTCCTCCACCAGCCAGCACGCCAAGCTGCACCGTGCGTCTGCTGTTTGAGAACAAAAGGTGGACGCCAGAGGGACAGCAAGCCAAGGCTGGCCACTTCCGGTTCTGAACACAGCCCTAAGTCTACCCTGCCGTGTCCAAGTCTTGCCCACTGTACAGCTATTACACAGGCACACACAAACTCAATCACAGTCCAGTCCACAAGATCAACACTGGCCACCCAATGGCACCATCATTTCTAATCTTAGATGCACAGTACAGAACCCAGGCCTCATGACTCCAGTCATGTGATGCTGGCCCAGCACCTCCTCCTAACCTCCATCTCCCCCCCAACCCCCCACCCCTGCCACCGCCCTCCGCCTTCTGCAATAAAATCTGCTGAAAAGCATCTCATCCTTCAAAAACAAGGGCATTCTGACTAGACGCTCCCACGTCAACTCCGATTTACAGCTATACTCTCCTCCCAGAAGACACCTGTACAGGGTAAACCACCCCATGCCACTGAGACCTCCAAACACCAGTCCTCATCCCATGGGGACATTCAGATTCCACCTCTCCACAGCTTCTTAGATCAAGAAGGAAGACTCAAGTCCTCCTTGCTCAACCCCAGTTGCCCCCCCCACCTTATTCCAGTTTCCAGCAGTATGTGCACACTCTATATACACTGGTCTCCAAGACCATTTGTCTTATTTCAATGCCCTGCCCTTGGGGGATTGTTGTGGGCTTTGTCGTAGATGGTCCACTGTGGGCCTCCTCCAGAATTGTCACCCTGCAGCCACTGATTCATCAGCTGACCGCCTGTCTCTCCACAGCACTTACTGGAAGACTCCAATATCAACCCTGTCCTCCCTGCCTCACTGAAAGCTCCTCCCACCCATTCATCTTCTCTACCGCTCTACCGTCAGCTTGAAGGCTTTCCCTTTCCCTAGTGGACACAACCCATCCATCAACAAGCCCTACAGAAGAAATCCAAAGCGAGGCTAGACTCTTCACCTCCTCTCCCCCACCATGCAGTCCACCAATAAACTGACCTCTGTATCCAAAGCCAGCCAGACCGAGCTGCTTCTGGGGGCATTCAGGAAGGAGACACAACCCAGCAAAACCCCTCCCACATCTAATCAGTTTGCTTAAAAAGCCAAAGGCCCCCTCAGGCTAACTTAATCTATTCCCTACCTCCTAGACCAGTTGTCCAATCTGTTCACATGCTGCTGCCTCAAGACATTTGCAAGCTCTGCTAGGTACATTTGTCTCTCTTCCCTATCAACCCGGTTTTCTCCTCTCTTCTTTCAGATTTCTGACCAAATGTCCCTCTTCCGGGAAGCCTTACATGATGCCCTACAGGAAACAGTCCCTGGCAGTGGGTACTTCATTTTTTGTCTTTGTTTTGTTTCACTGTCCTTATCACTGGAGTGATGCTCTGTAGTGCGGGAAAGTCACCTTCGAGAGCCTAGGGACTCCATCCACCATAACAGGGTTAGGACATGCTGGCTGAATGAATGAATGAATGAATGGTACTACTGATGGGTCCAACACAGAGAGCCCTCACTGTCCCATTCAGGTTTCTTCATGTGCTGATCAGAACATCTGCGGTCTCAGCTCTACCAGGGCCCTGTTGTTCCTGTCTCTCCCCTCACCCCCTACCCCCCCACCCCCATCCAGGGCTAGGCAGTGAGAATGGCACCAAACCTATTTGCTAAACGGACCGAGGAAGGGGGTAGGGAAACGTGAACAGAGACCTCACTGTGTGTCTGTACCAGAAGTGACTGCAGTACTCACAGCTGTGCACAGAGAGAGCTTGGAGAACTTCAGTGCCTGCTGCACAAGTCAAATATGGAGACAAGAGGGTGGGCAGCCAGGCCATAGTGAGCCTCTGTCCCATGCGAAGGCAGTTGGGACCCCAAGGAGAGGTTCAGCCACCCACTCACAGCCTGTGGGGAGTCACTACATCCAGCACTAAGCAGCCAGGAGAAAGAACACTCAGAGGTCGGAGATGGAGCTCAGTGGTACAGCACTTGCTTGGCCCATGAAGGTCCCTGGCTTCCAGTCTCAGTCTAATCAGAAGCCAGCGATAATACCAATAATACATCTATTTTCACTGGCATGGAGAACACTCAATGGAATAACCAGATGGTATAGAAAACACAAGAGATGTGAGTCATTCCCAGTATTAGCCAGTCCTCGGTATCACAGCACTGGGGCAAAGATAGGCCTTTGCTGGGGAGAGGCTAAGCTTCCCCTTCATCTCTAGATCTGAGCCTAACAAGCAGCACTGACTCACTTCCCAGGGCCAAGCAGGAGCTCAAGTTCATGGTGACCTGTGGGTGACAACTATGCCCAGACCAGCTGAGGTATTAGAAAGCCATCCCGTAGACACAGGTGTCTCCTTCAAAGTACTTGCCCCTGCTTCTCAGAGAGGCCATCAAAGGTCTATCCCAGCTGGGGCGTGGTGGCACATGCCTTCAATCCCAGCACTTGGGAAGCAGAGCAAGGTGGATCTCTGTGAGTTCGAGGCCAGCCTGGGCTATAGAGCGAGATCCAGGACAGGCACCAAAACTACACAGAAACCCTGTCTTGAAAAACCAAAAAAAAAAAAAAAAAAAAGGTCTATCCCACAGCAGGCTGACAAGCCATGGCACAGAGTTCCTGCAGGACGGTGGATCTGTGTCCGTAGCCTGCTGCTGGACTCCAGGAACAGACCCTGTCCTCAGGTTCCTCCCACTTCCGATAAGTGATACAGGAGATGCTCTACGGACAAAGAGAAAGCAGGGAATGGCAGATAACAGGGTGGAGCTGTGTGGCGGGCAGCTCTTGGTCAAGGGTGCTTCCGCAGTTTATCTAGGAGTGCTGATATGGTGACTTCAGACAGAAACACAAACACCACCAAGGTCATGGGTGACGACTCGCCCCAGCAGCAATGACAGAGCACTCAAGGCAGAGAAGATAGACAGCAGGGCTCTGTGTGGGGAAGGACCCCCAAGCAGCTTTCCCAGGGTCCTGTGGCCAGCATAAGGATGTAGCCTGCGGTGTGGAAAGGAATGGAAGGCATCATGGAAGGAAGGACCAGCTGCTGTTGAAATATGACTCAAAAAAGAATAATAATCTAACAAGTTTCTGGTTCCCCTATCTGTGAGCAAGAGACTGGAGGAAAGGCAGGGAATGACCACCTAAAGCTGACCAATCGGAGGACCACAGCCAAGGGACAAGATTGCTGGTGGATCAGGGTACCAGGAAGTAACCAGAGTCAGTTGCTGACAAGAGTTATAAGGTAGTGGTGGGGTGTATTAGATGGTAGCTGGACACTGGGCATACTTAGAGGTGGAAGTCCATCAAGGCTTCGTCTGGACTGTACTATAGTTCTCTCCTGCTCTAGCATCGGGTGTTCCCTAAGCAGAGGAGAAAGCAAAAGAAACACTAGGCAATGAAGCCTTGGGATGTGAAAGCCAGGGACAACGGACAAGAGGCCCAGATACCGGAACGCCAGCAGAACCACCAGAGGAGGGGCAGCCTTGGGCCAGGCCACTGTCCAATCAACAGACTAACCGATAGAGCAGAAACAACGGAAGACTCCAGAGGGAGAACCGCCAGGTGTTCTAACCGGGCTCTCCACCAGGGTCTCTCAACCAAGGAAGAGTCCGGAGATGAGCAAACACCCCACCCACACAGTGGAGAAAAGAGGTCCAGCAGCGCGGGCAGCAGTCAACAGCCAGCAACTGCGTTCTGAGGTGAGGAGGAGGAGAGATGGATGAGCGAATCCACAGCAGAAGCACTATGCGACCACTGGTCTTCCATCCCGCAGACAGTGAAATAACAAGGAAAGATTCCTTCCTCCCAAGACTGGGGGAGAAAAAAACTCCACATGGTATACCCACAGCAAAGCAAGGACGACCAACACTGTGGCTGGGAAGCAACAGGGGGTCCCGCTGGACGTGGAAGCAGACTCCGGCCTTTGCCTCCTTCAGACGCAGTCACAAGAGGGAGTTTTCATAAGGAAGCATTGGTACAGACCCTGGGGAGGGGGGATGCCCTTGCTACCCACAAACACTGACGTGTATGGACCCCAACCCGCCACATTCTTCTGACACACTTAATTCATTTCATCGTTAGCTATTTTCCTCCCGAGGCTATTTTGGCTGCAAGATAGATTCTAACAAAACAACAGGGATTTGACAAATAAAAGAGATGCTTAAGGATGGGTTTGTCGTAATCCTGCCAAGTTAGGAAGCTGTCTAGAGTTCAGCACACAAGCGAGGTGAGAATGAAGGGGGGGAAAATCCAGCCGCTATCCCCATTTCAGAAATCAAGACATGCACACACAAACCCCCACACACATATACTTGAACTTCACTCTCTTTAACCTTGGAGAGGACCTTGCTACCACAGCAGGATGGCACCTGGAAAGCCCCAGGGAGGGACTGCCTAGCTGAGACATGCCACCCTGCCTGATGTCCTCCGATCCAATATCTGCCCTCAGAGGATAATCAGGAGCAGGAGACTGGGTAAGTGGAGTGGGCAGTTCACAGTCCCTGCTCATTATCAGCTTGTGATCCAGCCCTGACCCAGACCTCACAGAAGCTCAGCCTGCCTTTGCAACACCCCATTAACATCAGGCACACAGAGGCTCAGCCCACCTTAGCAACACCCCATTAACATCAGGCACACAGAGGCTCAGCCCACCTTAGCAACACCCGGCTAACATCAGTCAGCTCCACCCTCCAGGCCATCAGTGTACTTGGGAAAGTTCATAGCATCCCATGTAAGAGATGGTTTGATAACTGGTATAAAGTGACAACAGACACCTTCAGCCACCCCTACAGCCTAACTACACGGGACTACACAAGTACTTCCAGCCTAGCATTTCCAGGGCTCACAAAAGGGCATTTTCACCTAAACACTCACTATTTAACCTAACTCTCAACCCTCCCTACCCTGGGTGTTTGGTTCTGTTTTGTTTTGTGGGACAGGTCCTCTCTATGTAATTCTGGCTATCCACTAAGTAGAGCAGAGATGCCCTGCCTCTGACTCCCAAGTGCTACCGCACCCAACCCAAGGCTATGTTCTAGCAGTAAGTAAATAGACTGCATGTATCTAGCTCATTTTTTTTAGATCAATGACTGATTTTCCTGTCTAATAACTGGAGATGTTTGGAAATAGAATGGTTCTTTTTAGGCATCACCAAGACTGAGGTGGGTGGCCAGCAGCTTTTAACGGAGAAGTTAGGAGTGCAACCCAATCCCTAGTCAACCCCCAACAAACAAGTATCCCAAGGAAAGCACCATAAGCGTTCACTGAGGAACCACACGCAGGGTTCAAGAGTGTGTTGTGGAAGAGGTCTGGGTAGGAGGCCGCAGTGAGCAGGCACCAACACATCTCCCCCATCAACGAAAGCCTCTAGACCCCCCCCCCACACACACACACACAGAGCTGAGCAAAGCAGAACCTCTGCGGCCCTCCCTGCCTATGTGGACCCCACAACTGGTAGATGTGGGGGAGGCTGTTTCCAGTGTCAGGGATGTGTGGGTTCCCAACATAAAAGGAGACAGGGAATTTGCTGTCCCTATCAGAGCAAGCCTTAGCAAGCCAGGTGCCGGGAGGATCAAAGCCCAGGGCCACCTCCCAGCTAATCCCCGCCAGGAATGCTTCCTCCCCAGCATTGTTTCCTTTTCTTCCCCACAGGCAAGAAGAACAGCTCCCACTCCAACCCTCTGCACAGGGTCCCGCACCCTCACACTGGCAGGTCTGGACGCCCCAACTTCCCCCAGACTGTCCATCAACCCCACTTCAAAAGGGCCGACCGGGTGCCTCCTATCTTGCAGTGATGCAGGTGCTCCGAGGCAAAGAAAGGAGCTGGTCTCCCACTACGG
Source organism: Peromyscus maniculatus bairdii (assembly GCF_049852395.1). Classification (NCBI taxonomy): domain Eukaryota; kingdom Metazoa; phylum Chordata; class Mammalia; order Rodentia; family Cricetidae; genus Peromyscus; species Peromyscus maniculatus. The sequence continues at coordinate 11,963,083 of NC_134861.1, forward strand.
GGGTTTGGGGCTGAATTCCACATCTGCTTTCACCTTCTAAACATTCCAACCAGCTACGATTTTTCTCCATGAAACAACAACAGAAACCTGAAAACAAAATAAGGCCAGCAGCCCCTGATGACGTCGAAGGACTTAGTGGAGCAGAGGGGTGGCCTTAATACTGTCCATACCCATCCAGGGTGGAATATGCAGTAAAGTGGGGACACTGAGGCAGGAACACGGAGCCGCCAGCCACCCTCTGGCTTTATCTCCCAAGTCCTTGGTCCAGCCCAGCTCCCCTCCCCCACTCCTCCCCTGCTGCCCTGGCCTAGCACATCTTCTATGTATCTTGGATAGAGTGGTGGTGGGACCACAATAGAGCTGCTGAGAGGTAAAAGGACAGCCGGACAGACTCAGCCCCCTGCCACGTGGGCTCTGCTAAGACCCTGATGGTACCAGAACAGTTCTCATCTAATGTGGCTTTTCAGGTGCATGGAAGGGACTGTGCAAACAGGGTGTGTTTTCTAGAACGTTCATACACCTCATCAGGGTATCACAGGAAGAAACTGAAGGGAGAAAGAGGGAGGGAGAGAGATTTGGGGAAGGAGTGACGGGGGAGGAAGTGTGCAGAATCGCTCTTCCCTTCCTTGCAGGAAGGTTTTCCTATGACAGCCCTTCTCTGCTGAGCCCATGACGCTGTTAGGAGCATTACCGCCTTCCTCTAGGGAATGAGGAATTCCTCCCTCTCTGGACCAGACACATCAGTTACTGTGAGAAAGAGCCAATAGGAAGTGGGGGTGTGCTCACTCTTCTGCGAGCACCAACTTGCCCTTCAGCTTCCCTCCGTGCTGTGAAGGAGGTCAAGACCCTCGGCAGATGCAACCTCTGATCATGGACTTCCAGCCTCAGGAACAACTAGCCACAATAAAACTTGCTTTCTTATCAGCTACCCACTCTCCGGTATTCCGCTATGCTATGGCGGCTCACGGTGGGCTAGGATGGAGGGCGTCGGACAGTTCTCACAGGGCAAGCCTTGGCACGAGAAACACAGCGGCGGCCACAGGGAGCTGCGACCTGCCACCTCTCCATCCCTCCGCCCCTGCGGGAGTGTATCCTCACTCCTAAGGATGCCTTCATCAGGAGACAACGGTAACAGGGTGACAGCTGCCGTGGCCCCCGTGCTAGGACAGACGCTACACCGAGGGAGAGTGTCAGGAATCCCTCCACACAGAGCTGGCTCCCCTCCCCCAAATCTTCCATGACACTGCAGAGTTTCTGTGGCTCTGCAGGTACGGAAAAGGCACTGAGTTCGTGTCTCCACATTCCAATGGCCAAGCAAGTCTAAAGCCCAACAACCCTCCACAGCCTTTGGTGCAAATGACGCCACTGCACCCACGGAGCCAACCATCTCCCAGAGAGCAGGGGATGCTCCAGCCCACACACCCTATCCCAGCACTGCGAGGGCCAACGCTCCGAGTCTGTGCGTTTGCCAGCCATCCTGAAACGGGGCTTTTATGCATTGCTGCTGTGCTCAGAACATTCCTGTCTCCCCAAAGCTCACAAACTGAAACCTAACCTCCACGATGGTGGTATTTGGAGGCTGAACACCCAGGTGTTCAGGTCATGAAGGTGGAGGTCCCATGTCAGGATCGGTGTCCTTGGTAAAGAGCTCACTGGTCCTTCTATCACATGGAGACGTATAGAAAGAACTCTCTGTGAAGCAGAGAGTGGGTCCAACCAAACACTCTAGATGCCAGAGTTGTCTAAGTCATGGACCACTAGCTTGTAGGTAATTTCTAAGGTAAACTACAGCAGGACTGACAGATAAAATCTCATCCTATCCCTAGTCACCATAAGATCCTGACAATCCAAGGTCTTCTGTGTGTTTGCCAACAGAACTTCTAGGCTTCATTTCACACTAGGTCCCCCATCCCAACCCCCAACACCAATGTCAAGGTCATCTAACGGATCATTCTTAGCAAAGAATGTGCTCATGGGGCCTTGTGCTCATGGCCCTATTCCAGGCTCCTACAACCTTTCTAATTAGTATCCCAGCAGAATTCTGCCCCTCTGAGGTACAAGGATCTCCATCTCTCAGTACCATAGCCAACTCCTCCTGAGCTGTGAACAGCAGTGTCCCTTCTGAGGTTCGAATCAGGCCATGTGTATCTTATTGTCTGGTAGCCCTAACACAGTACCTAAGCCTCCCTGTCCTCACTGAGGAGCCCAAAGCTAGTCAAGAATTTCAGAGGGTCAGGTGTGGAGTTGGCAAAAATGTGACACTGTGCAATACCATGTGACTGTACCACCCATGTGACCTCCATCAGGACAACTAGGGCATCGATGTCCCTGCAGAATGACCTTGTAAGCCTGACACATACACACACAATTAAGATTAATCTTCTAAAAAAAAGTCAGAGATTCTGTGGGCTACAGCCTTGACTTGGAGATTAAAAGCACATTCCTGGAGCTAGAGCAATGGCTCAGTGGCTAAGAGCCCTTGCTGTTCTTCCAGAGGACCTGTGTTCAATTCCTGGCACCCACTCAAGTGATTCACCACCATCTGTAACTCTAGCGCCAAGACATCTGATACATTCTTCTGGCTTCCACCAGTACTTCACACACACACACACACACACACACACACACACTTATGTTTTTGTTTGTGTGGTTTTTTCTAGGGGGAGTCGGGGTCTTACTATATAGCCTTAGCTGACCTGGAACTCACAGAGAGTCACCTGCTTCTGCTATGCCTGGCCTAAAACAAATCTTTTTTTGCCCCCTTACTTGTATTCACTGCTGAAAATGCTCAATGTTCCAAGCCCTGAAGGCCACCCACCTGCCTTCTAGCAAATATACGATGAACACTGTTTTTTTCATATAAAATAAACATTTTTTAAATAAAATAAACATTTATTTACCCCAGGAACTCTTAAGTAATGAAGAATATGAGACTTAAATTAGAAATAGAGAGGAGAGAAACAGAGAGAAAACACAGGATAAACTCAGGTGAGCCTGGATCCTTATCCAAATGGGCCCAGAACTTTATTCCAAAGGTCTATTTATAACAATGCCAAGGAATGGAGCAAAAGACTTCCCCCTTGCTAGGTAGACCCTTACAAAGACCTGGTACCCAGGCCCATGGTCCAGTCAACCTCCCATGCAGTCCTGCTGGGTACAGCCACTAGGCAACCTAGTGGGCTCCAACACTTACTGGCTTGCTCCCCATAGCTTGCTCAGCCTACCTTCTTATACAACCCAGACCCACCTGCCCAGGGATGGCACCACCTGAAGTGGGCTGGGCCCTTCCACATCAATCATTAATCTAGAAAATGTCCTACACGCTTGCCTAAAGGCCAACCCAATAGAGACATTTTCTCAACTGAGGTCCCCTCTTCTCAGATGACCTGAGCTTGTGTCGAACTAAAAACAAAACAAAAAGAAAAAAACCTAAGCAGACACAACTGACCCCTTGCCCCTTGCCATACAAATACGTTACTGTTAAAACATAGCCTTTCCTTTCTTGCTTGTTCCCAAGCTCTCATGGTAATATCAAAATATAAAACATGGCACAACTTTAAAAGTTCCACAGTCTTTAAAAAAAATCAAGCCCTTTAAAACTTCAGGTTCGGCCGGGCGGTGGTGGCGCACGCCTTTAATCCCAGCACTCGGGAGGCAGAGGCAGGCGGATCTCTGTGAGTTCGAGGCCAGCCTGGTCTACCAAGTGAGTTCCAGGAAAGGCGCAAAGCTACACAAAGAAACCCTGTCTCGAAAAAACAAAAAAAAAAAAAAACAAAAAAAAACTTCAGGTTCCTGAAAATATCTGATGTCTCTTTAAAAATCCATGCTTGCTAAAAATCCAAAGTCTCTTAACAGTAGGCTCCTGTAAAATCAATAATAAGTTACATACTTTTTATTCCAAGAGGAAAGAACAGGGCACAGTCACAATCTGAGCGAAGCAAAACCGATGCCCAGCAGTATAAATCAAATCGTGGAGCTCAATGTCTCCCATCTGGGATTCACCCAGGGTCTTCTCAGCTCCAAAGGATTTGAGCAGCTTCACCTCTCCAACTCTGCCAGTCACATAGCTCATCTCACAGGCTCAGGCCAGCTCCACTCCACAGCTGCTGCTCTCCTTGGCAGTCACCCCACAGTCCTGGGACCTCCAAAATGCTGGGGTCTTCACATGCTGCACCCTCATTCTCTTTGGGGACTCTGATCCTGTCACAGGTGCTAAACCTCAGCTTTTCTCCATGACCCCCAACCCACCCAAACCCCAAAGTCCCACAGCAACTGAGGCTGCATCGTTACCAATGGTCTCTCACAGTGCTAAGCCTTAGCTGCTCCCCATGACCCCTTCAATCCAGTATCTTCCATGCTGCCAACATCAGCACCACTCGGAAGATTCTAACACATCACCAAGTCAGCTGCCAGTGTGAGATGCAGCCTTGGTCCCCTCTGGACCACAGCTTCTGTGTGCTGACCCCATAGAAACACTCTTGATTGCACTTCAACGATGCTGGTCTCTTCTTAATCACAGCTGATTTCTCAGCCCCACCTGACCACCATTGATTGTCCCGTAAAGCAAAGGTTTTGTTTTCACAAATCTTCATCAAAAACATCACACGAACAGCCCTAAGAGTCCTTGTTTCCTCCCGAAACCTCACAGTCCAGGGCCCCATCTTCCACACTGCTCTCAACCTTGTCTTCTATGTTCCCACAGCACCTCATTTAGCTCTGCATGCTCAATGGCTTTTCCAGCCGAAAGTTCCAATCGCTTTCCACAGTTGGGCCTGGCCCAGCAATCCCACGATCCTCATAACAATTTCTATATTAGCTAGGGTTCCTATCGTCCTGTTAAAACAACAAGACTACAAGCAACTTGCAAAGGAAAAGGTTTATTTCAGCTTACAGCTTCATGTCCATCATTGAGGGGAATCTGGGCAGGAACTCAAGGCAGTATCCTGGACCCAAGAACTGAAGCAGAGACCATGAAGGAATGCGGCTTCCTGGTTTGTTCTCCATGGCTTACTCAGCTAGTTTTCTTACAGCCCCCAGGACCACCTTCCCAGGGTTGGTACTACCCACAGTGGGCTGGCCCTCTCAAGTCAATCATCAGTTTAAAAAGTGTCCCACAGACTTGCCTCCAGGCCAATATACTGGAGATATTTTCTCAGTTGAGGTTGCTTCTTCTCAGAGGACCCTAGCTTGTGTCAAGTTGACAAAAAAGGAACCAGCATGTGCCCCAAAGGCCTTTTTACACATCGGTGGCACACACCTTTAATCCTAGGCAGAGGCAGGCAGATCTCTGAGTTCGAGGCCTGCCTGATCTACAGAGTGAGTTCCAGGACAGCCAGAGCTACATGGAGAAACCCTGTTTTGAAAAAGAAACAAATGCAAAACCCAGAAACTACTAAACTACAAATAAAAAGCATTTTTAAAGATATAGGGTAAGGCCGGGCAGTGGTGGCACCTGTCTTTAATCTCAGCACTGAGGAGGCAGAGCCAGGTGGAGAGATCCCTGTGAGTTTGAGGCCAGCCTGGTCTACAGAGGGAGATCCAGGACAGGCTCCAAAACTACACGGAGAAACCCTGTCTCAAAAAACCAAAAAAAAGGGTAAGTCACAAGTCCCTGGATAGTGGCCCAATGAGGGACAGAGCAGGGCTCACCAGGAGGGCTGGGGTATGGCCTTTGCTACCAGGAAGCGCGCCCCCCCCCACGCGCCTCAGGGGACATTGTCCCCTATGCTCAGGAGACCTGATCTTCCCACGAGTCTGGCCACCTCTGACATCAGCCATGTGCTGACAGGGACAGCCCTCCTTCTCCTGAAGGCTATGAGCTAAAGTCGTCGAGTGAGGAGAACCCTGTCAGGAGTTTTTCCACACCCATGTGCCGTCAGCTTTCTCAGTCCTCTCTCTACCTCGGTCACCGACTTTGTGAAACACAACCCTGGGCTGGGTAGCACAAAGCAGCTGCCGGTAGATCGTTGTTTTAGGATTTTTTTTTTTTTTTTCGAGACAGGGTTTCTCTGTGTAGCTTTGTGCCTTTCCTGGGACTCACTTGGTAGCCCAGGCTGGCCTCGAACTCACAGAGATCCGCCTGCCTCTGCCTCCCGAGTGCTGAGATTAAAGGCGTGAGCCACCACCGCCCGGCTGTTTTAGGATTTTTGTGAACTGCCACAGGAAACTATCTCTCTCTCTCTCTCTCTCTCTCTCTCTCTCTCTCTCTCTCTCTCTCTCTCTCTCTCTCTCTCTCTCTCAGCCTTCTGATAGGATTGACAACTGAAAAGGAAAGAAACTTGCTTATAGGCAGTCAGTGGGTTGAGTTCCTTGATCAAACCAAGTCTGATGTGTGTTGCTTCCAGCTGTTTTGGTTATGTGGATCAATGAACGCTCATGAGACCTAAAGAACACTTAGCATGACCGAGGGGAAGTCAACTGTCCAGCGAACCCCACCCACCCAGATAGTGAGATGAAGGAAGCCAAGCTAGGCCCCGGCGAAGATTCCTTGCCTACATCAAGATACACATATGCTCAAACATTAGACAGCTGTGAAGGGTTGTTTAACCACATTAACACTCAGCTGGTAAACTCTGGTTAAAGTGCACGGCTTTTCACAATGTGGGGGCCTTATCTAATCAGGAGAACACCCCAAAAAAACAAAACAAAACAACTGAGGCTCCAGGAAGAAGTGATTCTGCTCCAAATAGTTTCAGGCACATCATTACACCCCCAAGACCTGCTAGAAGAGCCAGACTTCCAGCCAAGCAAGGCCACTCGTGCCTATAATCCCAGTAGTCGGGAGGCTAAGGCAGGAGAATGGTTCTGAGTTTGAACACACAGCCTGGGTTACAGAATGAGAATCTGACTCAAAAACAAAGCTTTCTCCCCCCTCCCCCCGTCTTCTAAGCATATTTTAGACTTGCCAGCCCTCAGAATTATGTGAGAAGATCCATTTATAATGCGACTGGGCAGATGGACAGTCCTCAGTGTGGAGCAGCTGCATGGGCGAGTTTTTGACTGGTGGCGGTGCAGGATCAACACACATCAAACAGGCACCATCCCTGGAACTGTGGCTTGGGATCTGTTGCCAGGCCAACAGTGTAGGGGTGCAGCACTCGCTCCTGACACCGGGCAACAACCGCTGCAGTAGCTACAGAACCTTGAGGGAGGGACACCAATGAGCCACAGGACACAGTGGCATTCAGTAGGCTGGGCTGACTTAAAAAAAAAACAAACATATTTCCAACTTAGATGTTCAACTTACAGTGGTTTATGGGGAAGCAGTCCCATCATTAAATCAGGGAACATCTGTACATGAAAACCTCATGATGGTTCTGTTTCTGTGGAAACCCTCATTGAGGCTCTTTATAACTAAGCTCCCAGCTGCCACCTCCTCTGACCCACACAGCATCTCCTGCTCTGTGGACACAATCCCTTCTCATGGAGTGGCTCATGGGTCCCTGGGGGCACCCAAGTGCCAAGCAACTTGGCTACTCTGTAGCTGTGAGGCTCAGGCCTCCGGATACAGAGAAGTTTCAGTCTTTAAAGTCAAATGCTTTGGGGGATGGGTGTCAGGGTCAAATAGGAATCAAGTCTGAAAACATGCACTGGCCCCACAGGGCTGTGCTTCCTAACCTTGGGCAGGAGTTGAATTTGGGGGTTCAGTGAGCAAAGAATATTCCCCTAAGTGTGAGAACAGCAGGCAGGTGCGGCTTTCTCCAGGCAGAACCTCCAAGAGCCATGGATAACAGGACAGTGCTGGTGGGCTACTGAGAAGACAACTGGAAACGGAAACTTCCCTGATTCAACGTCTTTCCTGGGGCTTCAGTGAGCATCACTCACTGGAAAAGGATTAACCTGGATGAATCGTTCTAGGCCTCACCCAGCTGATCCTTGGGAGTCTGATGCAGTTCCGCAGTACAGCCCAGAGCAGGTGATTCTAATAGTTACCACCACAGTGCTGGCTACAGATCACTCCGTTAAACATCTAAAAACATGGGCTCTTGCTCAGCATGGAGAGGCAGTTGGTTGCTACACCTGAAGCAAACACTCAGAAAGTATCAGTCACGTGACTGTGAAAGCAAGCACATTAACACGACATGCAGGTTGCAAGCACTTCAGATAACCATTCCCTAGAATGGAGTAAAGGACAGCTAAGTAGAGGCTGGGAAAACAGCCCAGTAGAGTGCTACCCTTCCCAGGCTAGCTAGAGGAACTTGAGCTGGAACTCCAGAACTCACACACAAAAAAAGCCCTGCATGGAGGCATGCATTTGAAGTCCCGTCCCTGAGGAAAAGGCGACAGACAGAGTCCTGGGCTCATTGGCCAGTCAACCAACCTAAGCAGCAAGCTCTAGGTCAGTGCAAGATCCTGCCTCAAAAGCAAAGGTCAAGGCTGGAGAGATGGCTCAGAGGCTAAGAGCACTGACTGCACTTGCGGTGGTCTAGAGTTCCCAGCACCTACATGGTGACTTGCAAACACCTGTACTGCAGTTCCAGGGGATACAGCACTCTCTTCTGACCTACTCAGGCTCAAGGCATGCACATAGTGCACATGCATACACACAGGCAAATGTCCATCCATACAGAGAGAATAAAAATATTAAATCTTTTTTTAAAATGTCTTTTTAACTCTGTGTGTGTGTGTTTGTTTCGGGGGGGGGGGGGGGGGGTGTCTGCCAGAAGAGGGTGTCAGATCCTGGGAGCTGAAGTTACAGGCAGTTATGAGCTGCCCAAAGTGGGTGCTTGGGACAGACTTGGGTCCTTTGAAAGAGCAGAACATGCTCTTAACCTCTGGGCCACCTCTCCAAGCCCCATGTAATAAATCTTTAAATAAATTAAACAAAAAGCCAAGATAGACAGCACCTAGGGAACACACAGGGTTGACTTATGGCTTCCACCCCATGTGTGTCTGTTCACACACACAGAGAGAGAGAGAGAGAGAGAGAGAGAGAGAGAGAGAGAGAGAGAAACTGAGAAACTGAGAAACTAAAAGAATATATGCAATAAATAAATGCTGGACTACAGTGCTTTTTAGATGGATGCGCTTGCTGCCCAGGTAAAGTGGGTTGGCAAACCACAATCTATTTGGAGAGAGCAAGTGTTTCTAAAGAGCTTAACAACAGACTGACATGATGGCATGCCTTTAACAATAGCACTCAGGAGGCAGAGGCAGGCCAGTCTCTGTGAGCAAGGGCCAGCCTGGTCTACTGATCTACCTGGTAAGTTTCAGGCCAGCTAGACAACACAATGACACACACACACACAGAGAGAGAGAGAGAGAGAGAGAGAGAGAGAGAGAGAGAGAGAGAGAGAGAGAGAGAGAGAGAGATCCTAATAAAAATGACAGGCTATCATTTCTTAGCCTTCTGCATAGAAACAGGTTCAGGTAGACATCATTCTTGGGTGTTGGAACCAGTGAGTTTGCCAGGTTACATGTAGCTAGCCTGGGCTACATACAAGCCTATCTTAAAACAAAACAAGCCAAAAAAAACATAGAGGGATAAAGTAAATTTGACAAATGACCAAGAAAAAGTAAATAAATCAAGAGGTCACATCTTAGTCTTTCGGGTTTTCTAAAACTATGAACATTTCCCAAAAAGGGGGGGGGTGGGAGGGGGCGGCGAGAATAGCATTGACTAAGCTAGTCTGTTCTTCGCTGAAGCTTCCTGTTTGCTTTACATGAAAATCCAGATGCGGTGAATGGCAAGTTCTCAGAACGAGCGGAAAAAGCTAAAGCACCAAAGCCACAACCTGGGACAGGCAATGTCCACCTCCATGGCATCAGACAGTGACCTGGTCAGACTGTGTGAGCTGGAAGGAAGCAGGGCTTGGTGTGATGAGACCATGATGGGGGAGGAGTGCCCCTTGATCCCCAGTCCTCAGGATACCACCTTGACACATTAGGTAATGGTAGGACCATTGACCCCCAGTCCTCAGGATACACATGACCCTTCTGTGACAGGGAGATTCCCCTGACCCCTGGGGAAAGGTGGTATCCCCAAAGATTCACTGCCCTCACACCCTGGCTGTCTTGCTCAGGGCAGGCCCTCAGTATCTACCTCAGAAAGATGGGTGAGAAGGCCAACACTGCACAGTTGGTCAATAAAACAGGTGACTGGCTTGACTTGACCCTGTGATCCAAATGCCACACCATTGGCTGAAGACAGAGACCTGAGACAGAGCCAATGGGAGACAGGGCAGTAGTAGGTCACTCCTACCATCATCTGTCACAAGCCCCATGTCAGTTTCTGGACCTTCAAGGACACTCAAGGGAACCATGAAAACAGGCAGGGTTCTAGATTATCATCCCATGGAGCCTTTCAGCAGCAGTGGGGCCATAGAACATGGGAGCAGGGGCAGAATGCATTACTAGCATTCTAGGGGCCATGCTGCCCTGTCCCGAAAGGTAAGAACAGCTCAAGGAGCATCCGGGTGATTCCGCAGCCTCCAAGCTCCTTGTAAGAGTCTTTGCTGATGTTTACAGCCACAGGTACCTCAGCAAGGCCCGTGCCTGGAGCATCCCTGGCAGCTTCCTACTCTCTGCCCTGGCTTACTTAGTCTTTGAGAACTTGATGGATCACTGAAGTCACAACACAGGGAAAGGCCGGTTATCAGGAAACCTAAGCCTTCTGGCCCCCGAGGGAGAGAAGGCAGCCAGCAAGTGGGTGAATCAGCAGCAGGCATCAGCTGCAGGAGAAACAGGCACCCTGGCCCTGGCCCTGTGAGCCACAGCCAGCAACCAGGGATTTCAGGAGAACTCAGTACAGCCAAGGAGGACTGGGTCTGAGTCAGGCAGCGCCCGGCAGCTCTCACTGGGTCTGTCCAAGTGTGGGCAACTATGTGACCCCCGCAGCAGTGGCCAGCTACACGCTTCTGGCTTAGGAGGGAGGGCTCAAGGTGTCTGGGGCACAACCACAGAAAGGAATGAGGAGTGGAGAGAGTTCAAGAACAAAGACAGAAACAAATGAATCCGAAGGTTCACGACCTCTCAACGGTAATGTCTGTGGTTCCCTCCACTCCAAGGTACAGGCCTGCCATTCACCCCCGCCAACTCTAGGTGGTCCAACTGCCACTGATCCACAGTTTTCCCGCACAGGTAGCCACAGAACAGGGTGTGATGGAAAGCCAGGCCGAAGCTGGGAGCTCTGAGCACGCGACAGCATGGCAGCCATGTGCTTGCCCCTGGGTCAAGGCCTTGCCCAGCTGACTGGCACAGTGGCCCTGAAGAGGCTGTATCTTCTGATAAAGGTCAACTGGATCAAGCGAGGAGGGGATACTGAGACATGCTATCTCCCACTCGCCACAGGGGGTGAACGTAGGCCACAGTGTGGACAGGACCACCCCCTGTCACCTCACCCACTTCTCAGGAACCAGTGTCTTCATTTTACAGATCGAAAAATCTCTGCAAAATTACACAGTATGTGTGGTCCTAAATCCAGGATCCAAGAACACGATTCGGGTCGCCTCAACAGAACTCGGGTAAGTGTGTGAGGAGACCCCCGATTCACAAGCCAGCTCTACTGGATGCCCGGCATCTTTGGAGGACAGAATCTTCCCTTCAATGTTAAACAAGAGGTCACACATTTACTGGTGGGTCTGTGTTAAGACTGGGACTCATTCTGACATGAAGACAAAGGAAATAATTCTTGCCATTTTACTGTATGGATCTCAGGGAAACTGCCCCCCCACCCCCACCATCCAGAAAGAACAATTCTTTTGTGCTACCAGCATAGTTCAGTACAGGCTTTGTATCTGCAGTTTGCAGCAGGGAGCCTGACAGGCATTCCTCCCAGGGATTTGCCATCAACTTTCACTAAGACGGTAACTGGAAACGTGGCTTATTTCCAAGAAAGTAACGCCAGGCTAGATTCCCCAAGTCTGTAAAAAGTACAAATTACTCTTTTGAATGGTAAAGACATATATACGGCAAGGCAAAACTCCAGGAAAGAAATCATGACCCTGGAAACATTAATGAAACCCTGGGAAAATGTGAAAGTTTGTGCTCACCGCCCCCCCCCCAACCCTGTCCCTTCTCACAAAGATAAGCTAGAATGCTCCCAGCTGGGCACAGAACCACTGGCATCCCACACACACTCATGCCAAGCATGTGGGCATCAGGCAAGGGTAAAACAAAGCCCCTGAGTCAGGTAATGCCTGGCCCAAGGACACAAAGCTATCTCTTAACTCCTTCCAAAACTCTTATCACGTTGAAAAAAAAAAAAAAAGAGCCCATGGCTTTGGTTCTTGTCCTTGGAGTTCAAATTTCAGTGACGAGTGAGAGATCAAACATGTTACCACCCACTTCTCAGGGTATATTAGAAGGAGGGCACGGCTACTTCAGGCTCAGGACCTAAGCATGCACATTCGTGACAGCCAGCATGCCTGCTTAGACCATCCTGGAGGGGACAAGGCCTTGCAGCCAAGCCAGCCTGACCAGTCAGGGGGCGGGGACTGGCATGCGGCCACTGGCCTTCTTATAAAAGGCCTCTTTGGGCCCTGTGCTCTCCCCAAGAGGAAATCACATCAGAGGAAGGAAAGGCCACAGGTGTGCCCTTAGCCTTTCATTTAGGAAGGCCCTTGGGTGCACAACCTGACGACCCCTAACCACTCAGCAAGGCCCTCATTACTGACAGGCCTTCAGCATCCTTTCAGAGGAGTCTGACTGAGGACAGTCCCAAAACCACCTGGCTGCACAGGACAGAGGCAGGTGTGTCTGCCACTTGCTCTTGCAAAGTCTCTCCTGCTCCATCTCACCCCCCAAGAACAAATAGGCCGGGCCAGTTTGTCCCCAGCAGCTCCCGGCCGAGGCCCTCCTCTTATTTGCACAGAACCATCTGGCACCACAGGAACCAGAGAACTGATGTTCCCAGGGCACGTGGGTCTGATGACAGGCAGAACGAGGCGGAAACGAGGAAAGGACAGACAGTAATTCCAGAGGATAAAGGGACATGGGACAATAGAGATCACAGTCAGCCAAAAGTCTCTGTCAGCTCAGCTCCACTCACCCTCCCAGCTCATCCTGGCACGGGGAACCGAAGCTCAGTCTGTCTGGAGCTGGGCCGGGCTGGCAGTGGATGTGCAGCTGAATTCAGAGAGGTCCCGGCTGGACGTGCACCAGCAGCCCCAGCCACAAACACCCACGGAGCCAAAGTCAGCACTAACGCTCCAGCGCATGTCCAGCTCCATCAGAGCACGGCTGGTCACAGGTGTCTGAGTTCACCCAGGAAGCCCAAGAAGCCAGGACAACTAGTCTGTGCTCAGGCTGGGAAGGAAGGCAGAACCTGGAGATAGAACTACAGGCCACGGGGGGCCACATCACAGACGTCGCTCAGGCTCCGTGTACAAATGAGAGGGCACCCAGCTACACAACCAGCGGTAGCCAAAGAGGATTTGGGGTTTTTCAGGAGGAAGCATGGACAAGAACCACTTAGCAATCAGCCCTTGAAGTTGAGGGACCAGGCTAGTTTGGTCATCACCCTGAGCATCGTATGCAGCCATTTCAGCCACCCATGTGAAGATAGCAGGAGTATGGGACACACTTAGGATGGGTAGGCAGCTTTGAGCAAATCGGCAGTGCGATGACTGCACATGCGCTGTGCTTCTAACACGGCACCTCTGAAGATGACTAGACAGGAGGGGAGCTATGACGTGCTGCGGCGTTGAGTCTTACAGTGTGAGGAGAACCGTGCGCCCTCAATCATTCTGTTCATTTTATCACCGCTAACAGAATGCCTCCAAAGAGCAGCATGTGTGTGTTGATGACCCATTTTTTTTCTTACTAAAATAGAGGTGGGGGTGGGGGGGTGGGGTTGAAAGAATGAGACAAATAATTCTAATGTGTTGCTGGGTACTCACCGGCTCAACTTCTTAATCGTTATGAGCTGGTTAAAATTACACTCTTGCTGGAGGAAAATGAGAAAGGTCCCTGAGGAACCTACCAGGAAATTGGGGTGCTTTGGAGAAGAAATGAGGCTACGTACTGCCGTGCAGCGGCGCGCCGGGGACCCACAGGGCCAGGGGTCGCTACTGTAGTTTGGGTACAGTTTGGTGTGTCCCCCCAAAAGGTCACACACTAGGACCTTGATCCTCTGTGTGGAGGTAGTTAGAGATAGGATGTATCTGTAAGAGGCGGAGCCTAATAGAAGGTGGCATATTCCAAGCTGTCTGCGTGCGGATCAGAAGTTGTCATAGTCATTCTCAGCTGCAGAATAGAAGGTGGCTAGGTCACTGGGGAAACCGACGTGGAAACTTGAAGGTAGGTCTCATGGGATCCTGGGCCATCAGAAAACAGCTGTGAACCACAAACTGGCTTCCTGTTTGAAGATGTGAGCCTTTTCCCAACTGTGTCCCCATCATTGTGCCGCCGTCCTCCCTCAGACCCTCATCAGAGTCTAAGGAGTATTAGACACGCAAGCTCCAAAACTGCTTTGCCAAACAAAGACAACCCTGCCTCGGGTGTTTTGTTACAGTAACTCTCAACTGGCTAACACACCCACCTACCTGTCCTTGCTTAGGAAAAGGGCCAGGACCTAAATACTAGAGTCCACCCTGTCCTGCCTGTCACTCTTCCCAGGCACCAGCCATCCCTTCTGCTTTCTTTACAGTGGGAACATGACAGGAACCAGGCGTTCCAGAAGCCAGCAGGATGATACCTGTCTTTGCTTTGCAGCCTGTACTCTCGGATCTGCCCCTCCCTGAAGATCCCTCATGAACACCTTCTCTAAGGTCCCACCGCCACCCCACCATCCCCCTACCCCCGAGATCGTTGGGTACTGGTGGAGATTTGCAGGCTCCATTACTGCAAACACTGTGGGGAGCTCCCTGCCCTGGGCCTCACCTCACCCCGCTAGTTGATGAACCGAGTCCTCATCCTGAGTCTTCCCCATTCTCCTTGACCTTCTGCAGTTTCCCTTGGCCACTCTAGGCGGTTGCCCCCCGGGGGCTTCGTCTTCGCTGTCCCTGCACCCGTGTGGCTCCATCTCCTCCAACATCTCCTTGGAAAGAAGCCAGAACTGACCACCCATGTAGATCAGCTCTCTCCCTCTCTCCCTAGGGTCCACATTCCCACCTGCCCCAGGAGTCTAGAAGAAGCTGGTGACATGAGGACCAGTGTCCCCCACTCCTTCCAAAACCTGACCAATCGTGGCAACGCTCGTGCTGGGAAAGGGGGCGGTAATTCTGGTGCAGTGTGTTCCAAGGGGGACAGGAGTCCATTTGTTGACACTCCTGACTTGGAATTGTGAATGCATTCTCAGAGGGTAAAAATTAACCAGCACCAGCCATGAGAGTGTTATGTTTGTGCTCTTGCTGGTGGTCCCAGCGAGCTCCTCATACAGATCAGAAAAGCTGCCTCCTCCCAGAGACTCTGGGGCCTCCAGCGCCATTCAAGGGAGCCAAACCCGAGCAAGCGAGGCTCTGCCTTATTCCCTCCAAATCTCGGCTGAGGTAACCCTGTGTAATTGCACTCATAGATCATAAGTGCTGGCATGTGGTTCCCAGACTGAACCATTTATCCAAATTAAAACCATTCTCCTGAAACAAAGTCAGACCCTTTTAATTGAAAATAAAACTGAGCAGCCCTAAAGGTGCTTGTTTGGGCTCTCCCCCACCCCCTCTCCTCTCCTCCCCTCTCCTCTCCTCTCTCTCTCTCCTCCTCCTCCCTCCCCCCCTCTCTCCCCTCTCTCTTCCTCTCCCCTCTCTCTTCCTATCGCCTCTCTCTTCCTCCTCTCCTCTCTCTCTTTCTTCCCTCTCTCTCCCCCTCCCCTCTCTAACTCTCTCCTCTCTCCTCTAGTTCTTTCTCTCTCTCTCTCCTCTCTCCCCCTCTCTCCCCTCTCATTGTCTCTTTCTCCCCCTCCCCTCTCTCTGTCTCTCCTCTCTCTTTTTCTCTCCTCTCTCCCCCTCCCCTTTCTCTGTCTCTCTTCCTCTCTCCTCTCTCTCTCCCCCCTCTCCCCTCTCCCTGTATCTCTCTCCTCTCTCTCCCCCTCCCCTCTGTCTCTCTCTCTGTCTCTCTTCCCCTCTCCCCTCTCTCTCTCCCCCCTCTCCCCTCTCCCTGTATCTTTCTCCTCTCTCTCCCCCTCTCCCCTCTCTGTTTCTCTCTCTGTCTCTCTCTCTCTCCTCTCTCCCCTCTCTCTCCCTGTCTCTCCTCTCTCTCAATGAAAGTCATTCTTCCCTCTTTCTCATCCCATCAATCACCAAGTTTACACAATCTGTCAGAGCAGCTTGGTGAGAGGCCTCCTGGTCCCTTTCCTGCAGGCCTGGGTTACCCTGTGGATGCCAACCAAGAGCTTGAGGACAGTGGGTAGACTCTGAGAAGCCAGTGGTTATTCAGGGTTTTAGCTGCAGTTTGTCCAGGGCAAGGAACTCTGGGGAGCAGCGGTTGCTGCTGGGTGTCTAACAGAAGAACAGAAAGCAGGGACAGCAGGCCAATGTCCACAGTAGCATTCTCTCTCATCACCTAAAGGTGGAAGCAGTTTTAGTGCCATTACCTGACAACTGGACCCGTAAGACAGGGTGGGTCCACAATGGAGCACTGTTAAGCCTGAAGAAGGAAGGAATGGAGGGAGAGAAGGAAGGAGGGAAGGAAGGAAAGCTGAAGAAATGCACTATTAACACAGATGATCCTTCAAGGCATTATGCTATGGGGAATAAGCCAGTCACAGAAATGCTGGGTGGTTCCACTCACAAGAGGACCACAGGACAGTCCAGCTCATAGAGACAAAAAGAAGAACGGCAGTTGCCAGTAACTGGGGGAGAGAGACGGGGCTAATGTCGTTTTTGCAAGATGCAGAGTTCTGGAGACCCACGGTGCAGATGGTTGCACAACTGGGAAGCACTGAGCTACACACTTTTAAGGGTTAAAACGTTAACATTTACATCTCATGGGGTTTCTCACAACAACAAAGCCAGTTTCAGTTCTTTTACCTCAACCCATTAGAAAGCTTCCCGGGAACATGGCTAGCTCGGGTCTGCCCCGAAATCTACGTGCAAAGATACACACCAGTCCGGAGCAGCAGACAAATAGCTAAGCCCCACTAACCACGGTCCACGCGCCAAGCGTCAACAGCAGTCCTGTTTACGCAGCTATTTTCAGATTGGAAACTGCTTCTGCTGCTATACAGTGCTTTTCAATGCAGGGTATCAAATAGAACACATCGAAGGAGCTGAGCTCGGTCAATTCAAAAAGTACAGGAAACACGAGGCTCCCACAGACTCCGGAGCTGCTGTGACTTGCATCTTAAGCATCCCTACAAGGGCCCAACGTGTTAAAGGGTCTCCCGTCTCCAGACTGTGGCGCTGTTAGGAGCTGGTAGAACCTTCTGGAGACTGAGGTGAGGAAGTGAGGTCATGAGGGGTGTGTCCTGGAAGGGGGATATTGGGACCCTTTCTCTTTGGCTGTTTCCAGGTTACCAGAAGGGGACGCCCCACCATGATGCTGCTCCCCGGCCACACAGGCCTAAAAGCAAAGAAGCCAACTGACCATGGGCCAAACTCTGCGACAGCATAATCCGAAATAAAATGCCCCTCCCTGGCACAGATGTCCTTGGGTGTGTTGTCACAATGACAGACAGCTGACTGACAGAGGACAGTGAACCAGCTTCCTTAGCATTTTTCTAACCTTACCAAAGTCACGTTTTACAGAAACTTATCAAAAAAAAAAAAAAAAGAAAAAGAAAAGAAAAAAAGCAGCTAGAAAACAAAAACACAGCCATTACCTCAAGAGTAAAACTCAGGACAACACATTCCCAACCAGCCCCCCTCCCCGCCCCCCCCCAGTGCCCGCCCAGCCCCCACCTGTACACAAAGCCTGCCTTTCCTCTACTCCTGAGCACCTGACTCTACAGGTGTCTCTGGCGGAGTCAAACTGGACACTCCTGCCTCCCTCGTCTGTCACTCTGACCTCCCTGTGCAAAGCAGTGTCCCCTTCCAGACAGGGATCTGACAACACACCCCAAACCAGGAAGCCCTTCCAGCAGCAAGCAGGGTGCTTTTCAGGCCCATTTGGCACAGGGAACTTAGCAGGACCCAAGGAGTACTGGACCCGAGGCCAGCAAGCACCAAGAGCCACCGTCACACAGGACCCTGGCCTGCCTGGGGTGCCTGGACTTCAGGAGACAGCTGCTGAAGCCTGGGGTTTTACTTCAGGTTTCCGAGGTGCCAGAGGCCGATCTGTTTCGTTCCCTGTGCACTTTTCTGATCGACTTTCAAAATGGCCAGTACAGTGTGGGTGAGGAAGGAAGCCTCTAAGGAAGGTGATGGATTACCAAAGTAGAGAGGAACGCCAGGACCAAGCCGAGGGAGGCCTTTGTTCTGGAAGGAATGTGCACAGGCTCAGACACCCTGGCGAATGGCCCAGTGTGGCCCCAGGGCTGCCCGCCCGCCCGCCTGCCGGCAGGCCAGATGTGGGCCTGCACAGTTTATGGTGGGCCCACAGTGAGGCTGCAAACTGCAGCTGTGCTCCAAAGTAATGAGGAGAGCCAGGATTCCTGAACCCTCTGGCGGGAAATAACAGGCTCCTGTGAGCCTGGAGCAGGCCGGGCTCTCCCGTAAAAAGAGAAGCAACCTACAAGGCCCTGCCCACAATTCCAGAGTGATTTCTTTTTATCTCCCAACTACTGGATTCTGATACATTAAAAACATCGGGACTTGGTCCCTGTTTCTCATAACAGTTCCATTAAAAAAAAAAAAAAAAAAAAACAAACCTCCACACAAGGGCTGGGGAGATGGCTCAGTCATCAAGGCACTCACTTTTGCAAGGGATCTGAGTTCTGTTCCAGTCCCCACACTGTGGCTCACAACCTCATGGCTGTGGCAAGCACATGGTGCACATAAATACATGCTGGCAAACACTCATACATAAAAAAATAAAAATAGGTATTTTAAAATAAGTAAATAAATACAATCTACACATGAGGCATCACATCACACAGTCTGGTAGGGAGGCAATACTTTCATCTATGTGGAAGTATCCCCTGATCTATGGAGTGTGGCTTGCCTCTCAGTCATTAGCAGGCACCTGGGTTAAAGCTTCCTGGACCCTCCTTGGGCAGCTGTGATCAGAATTTCCAAAGATATCTTCTAATACCTTTGAAACAGAAACAAGGCCAGGCTGGATGGGTGTGTGGCTGTGATTATCTCTCTCCAAAGAGAAAAGGAAGAGGAAGAGCCAGTAACTTAATGTGCCATAATTAGAGCTGAAAGGAAGGAAGAGAAGATGTAAGGAAAAGCTGGCCTTGGTGTCCGAGGAAGCAGCTGGGAGCAGAGTTCTGGCATGAGCAGCTGAGCCAGACTGGTCCATTCAAACAGGGTGAGGCAGCCCTTCCAGGGGCTGAGAAAGTCCCTCCTCTGAGCCAGCACACCAAGAACTGCAGACACTGGACTCTTGGAGAACATACCATTCCACGGTGTGGGCAGATTACTTACACTCACTAACACTTGCTGTCTCTTCTAGAAAATGGAGGAAATCAGCATAGAAAAGCAGACTGTGGGCAGAGGGAGAACCCAGCATAAGCCACAAACACTGGGGGATGAGGTATGCCCCAGAGTGGGGTGGATACAGAGATAAAGGTCCAAAATCTGTTGGCTGATGCCTCTAAAGATCCTGAACCATCCTGGATAGGTACTTCACAGGGGAAACTTTTCCAGATCACTGGCTAACTCAGCATAGTCTTTCACTAAAGTTACCCATTTGAGACAAAACACATTGAAGGTAGCTTACTGCTCTCTTTTTAAACGATCAATATATCTTTTAGGAATCTATAGATCATTATAATAATCTTCAAGAATTGCTACTTTGGCCAGGCGGTGGTGGTGCACACCTTTAATCCCAGCATTCGGGAAGCAGAGGCAGGTGGATCCTTGTGAGTTCGAGACCAGCCTGGTCTCCAAAGCGAGTTCCAGAAAGGTGCAGAGCTACACAGAGAAACCCTGTCTCGAAAAACAAAACAAACAAACAAACAAACAAAATGTAGAATTGCTACTTTGGGCCGGCAAGATGGCTCAGCAGGTAAGAGTGTTTGCCTGGTGACCTGAGATCAGTCCCTGGAACCCACATGGTGGAAGAGGAGAACTGACTTCACCAAGCTGCCCACTGGCCTTCCCACACAAGCCACAAAACATATGGGTATGCACACGCTCATGCGCTCGCACTTGTGCTCACACACACACACACACACACACACACACACACCCCTCATACAGAATAAGTAAGTATGCAAATAAATAAATGTAAAAAGTTAAAAAAAGAACAATGTCCCTCTTCCTGACACACTGGCGAATCCTGGGGCCTACTGGCTTGTGCTATCTTTCATCTCCTAAGCAAGATGGCCCCAATCGTTGATTCCTCTTTTTTCACTGGCTTCTTTATGTGTGGTAAATTTAGGCAGACCCCACTGGGCATCTGTGCTACCACATGAGGAACCCTAAATACGGCTATGCTGGGGACAGGTACAACGTAGGAACCAGAACCAGGAATGGTAGTCCATGTCTGTAATTCCAGCTCTTTGGGAGGCCACGGCGGCAGAATCATCGAGAACCCAAGGCCACTTGAGCTATGCAGCAAGATCCCACCTCAAAAATAAATATAAACAAAATAGGTGCCTTAGACATCCTCTGAGAACGCAGTGAGCCATGCAACAGTTTGTGCCGCAGGAAGACCTGACACAGACACTGAGGACCACCCCGGGGAGTCTGAGCTCAGCACATGTCCCTCACCACAACAGCAAACATGCCCAAAACACTTGTGATGCAAAATCTTCAAAAGAAAGTTCCAAGAAACGTGGGAATGTGTGCCTTCTACTTTTACAAGAAACAGGAATCAAGAAAGTCAGTGTCGCTGTCCCCAAGCTGCACTCAGCAAACTATACATGCATGGAACACAGGGGCAGATATGACAAAATAGGACCCCAAACCTGCGTTCACTCTAAGAGAATGGATGCATGCATCTTGTCTTGTACTTTGTTTACTTTCTACTGTAGTCCTGGTGATTGAACCCAAGCTCTCACAGGCTACACAAGTGCTCCACCAAAAGATACACTCTGTCCTTGGGGGTTTGGAAATGAAGTTCATACTTCTCCTCACCCACAGCAAGGAATTTAAGCACTACTTCCACATGGAGACTCCAATGGGGATATATCTGCTTCACTATGTGCGTTAGAAGTAACTGCGCTTTGGCTGATAATACTCTCTACACTCTGAGAAGCAAAGGGTGGCTGGCTATCAGTTAACTAAATACCCGCTTAAAAGCACCTAACCTGATCCCCTTATTCTAGACAAGCAGAAATGGCAGCAGAGGACTCTGAGTAGATGAGGCTCACTCTATGTCACTAGGTCACTGTTAGCAGGTTTCTTTCTAGGTGAGCTGAAGACCCACCTGTTCCCCGTTGCTTTTCAAGGTCCTACAAGAAGGAGGGCCGGGGTCAGTGCACGTTTTAAAGAACTTTTGCCTCGACCCAACATGTCCATCCAAACCCACCAGACTCCACGCAGCCGCTAAACAAGAAAATATATGGTAAGCAGTCTATTGGAGCCCCTGTGTAGAGTCATTGGCAAGGATGAAGCTGAGGCACTCAGTGGGCAATGCCTCTGACCACCTGGTAGGTGGCATGGTCCTATAAAGAGCATTCTGTTTGCAAAGAGAAAAACCAAGAGCTTTTGCTAGTAGCACCCAGCCCTCCCCACGACCAAGTTCAAACACAAGGTCAGCACAGGCTTCCCTGGCACGTATCCTTCTCTTACAGCAGACTGATCCTAAGCAAGAAACTGCAAAGCCAGGGACAGGTCACCAGCAGACAGACCACTAGTAGCTCCAGGGCCTTTGAAATTTACTTGTAATTTTCCTCTTCTTGTGTCCTGGGCAGACAGGAGCCATGACTGCCAGACAGAGGCTCAAATATCTGCCTCCTTTGGTACCTTCCACTCCATCTTCTTGTGTCATGGCTTCCTTCCCAGGTTATAGCTATGGCACATGCAACAACTCCTTTAGCACCTCCTGTAGCATAGTAACATAGTTTGACCTTGTGAACTTCAGCTATGGAGTCAACACTTGCAAGTAACTCAGTTTCAAAGCACAGCAGGCCAGAGAGACACTTTGTAAAAGCTAATCAATTTGCATTCAGAAGCATGGCTCCCTGAAGCAACCACTTTTCTATCTTCTTAGTTCGTATCTTATGGTTCATATCTTATGGTTTGTAGAGAAATAACTCAGCTGCCGCCGCCAATAGCTTTAGTAGCCTGGGCAGGGGAGCTGGCCTCAGCGGAGGAAGCGCTCTCTGAATAAGCGTTCAAATCCAATTGACAGAGGAGCAGTGGCGGCCCACCCGCAGGAGGGGGAGCATAGAGCCCAGGCATGCTCTCCCATAATCCCAGCCACCCCACCACACCTCAACATCATGAGCAGGACACTTGGCATTTCTTTGCCCATGTGCAAAAATGGTGTGATAATCCCACTTCCGTCTTTTTTCCAAGAGTCACTTAGGTGAAATAAAGTGAATTTTCACGCAAAGAGTTTAGTACACTTCAGCCCTCAGTCTTTATGACCCTTCTACCACTCTGGGGGGGGGGGTCACCATGACTTTCTCTGAGGTATGGCTTCTTGCCAATTACCCCAGTTAGTTCCCCAGGACCCAGCAAATGCACCTCCTTGAGCACCCCCCCCCCACACACACACATATAGACACTCTGTATGTAATACCCTCACTCCAACTCCAGGCCTAGCCTCCTCCAGCTGCAGACGACCCCACCCCTTTCTAGGCCCTCAAGGTCTCAGCACAGAAAAGCCTTTCTTAATACTTGTTGATTGATTTGCAAATATAACCTCATAGGCCCCAAAGAGGGAGGCACCAGACTCACAAGGACACTCGAATCTCATTTGAAAGGCAAAGAACTAAAAACACTTTTAAAAAAGAATGAATACGAACAGACCAAAGAAAGCCTCAAGGAAATGTACCAAAATGTCAAACGAGTCAGCCCTGATGGGCTATACAGTATTAAGACAGTGACTTCTGTATTCCTAGTTTGGAGTGTGTCTTTAAAGTTCCATTTGGGGCGGGAAGTACACCTCAGAAAACAAAAGTTGGAGTGGGCTGTGACAAAGCCCGGGGCGTCCCAATCAGTTATGATCACCCTCGTCAGTTCGGTCCGCCGGCCTCACGCCCCAGAGGGAACTTTTTGTGTTCAGTCACGCTAGAGTCCGGATCACCTGCTGGCACCGGCCAGAATGCCAGTAGGGGAAGGAAGGCGTTCAGGGTCTCTTCCCGCAGCATGGATTCTCAAGTCAGTTCAAACGAACGTCCTCTGGGGCAGAATACAGCACTGTACAGAGACCCCGGAGCCCGGGGCCCGGGACCCTCCCTCTTACTTGTCAGCTACAGCGCCCGCGTGCCAGGAGGCACGTGCCACAGGTGGCCCCCAGGCCTGCGCCTGCACCCGGACTCCAATGAGTGGGAAAAGGCGCGATGGGACCCCTGCCTCCCAAGCAAGCGAAAGGAAAGCAAAAGGAGGCGCACGGGGCACTTGCCTGGAAAGGGCGGGAGTCAAGTCCTGAGATATCCCTTTGCAGCCCCAAGCGGCTCTCCGTCGCCCCGTCCCCAACTGTCTCAGGGAGCAAAGTCCGCTGGGCCGAAGTGGTGATAGAGCTGCTCCGCCCCCGCCCGCCTAGCACGGCGCCCGGCGCCGCGGCCCGGACCCTACCAGCCCGCGCCCCAGCCGCGTCCCAAGCCCTGCTCAGCTCTGGCAAGCCGGCCCGCGCCGCGTCCTTTCCCGGGGACTTGGCTGAGCCCCAGTCCCCGGATCGCCGCAGATCCCGTGGCCATCCCGAGTCCTGGGTCCCGAATGCCTTTCCCGGGTGCCCCCCGCGCCCTGTCTCCGCACCCTCAACTGTCTCCGTGCCCAGATCTGGTGCCTGCTTGTCTGCGTCCCAGCTCTAAGACCCCCCCACTCCCAGGCTCTGAAACTCAAGCGGGGCCCCAAACAAAGAGTGTGGCGGCGCGTGGCCGCCCCTGCCCTGCTCCCGGCCCGGGTACCTGGGCGAACCCGCAGCGCGGTCCGGCGGGGCGATGGCCGAAGCGAGGCTGGGCTCCGAGCTGCTCGCGGGCGGGCCCGTCCTCCTGGCTGGCGGCCCGCGTCCGCCGCAGGGCCCCCTCGAGGCGGCTCGGGCAATCGCCACGGACCGCCCGCTCACCGGGTCCCTGCCGGTCACCTGGTCTCATCACCCTAACAATGTCCTGCGCTTCCAGGGGCTGTATCCCCCCGCAGGGTTCCAGAGCAGGATGAGCTCTTAAAACACCCTCCGACCTCACTGGCCTCCCTAAGCACCTCGGGGGCTCCAGTATTCTAAAGGCTCATCAGTTCCAAGTGCACCTGGAGAGGGAGGTTCGAGTCCCATTCCTGCAAAACCAGTTTATTCTTTCATTCAGTGTGCCTAAGTGTTATGCCTGCCGGGAGAAAGACCTACAGTACCTTTCTGTGGCTTATTACCTAGCGGGGGCTGCGAGTACATAGAGCAGCAGTCTTTACAGGGCAGCTCGGAATGCTTCAACAGCCCCTGCAAGGTCCTAAATTCACCCAAGGGCGGAGGCGGGGGCTGACTAGAAGTCGCTTGACTTTTAAAGCAAACCTAGCAGGAGAGAGCAAGGTTGAGGCAAGCCAGAAACACAGAAGAAAGAAGATCCCCTGAACAACCTTTCTCAGATGAGGGCACACCAACAGACTGTCCCTGTCCATCCCCTAAGATTCAGATGGCTGGGCCTCTGTCCCAGTTTTCCCATTGTGAACTATAGGGAAGAGACAACATGCTATTTTACAGTATCTCTAAAACTTATACAGAATGAGAAATGCATTACATCTCCCTGGAGTTCACAAAGGCATTTCCATCAGTTTTAAGTGGATACAAGTAGCTCTTGATATCTCTGGTACTGTTCCGGGAACATGCTTAGGGTAGCCTTACAAAAGAGGGCAAAAATTGTATCTCCCTGGCACAGCAACTCTCTGAGAGTCCTACCTGGGCCAGCTAAGGGCACTGCCTGATGCCAAGGTAGCAAGAACTGTCCTTCTTGCCCTATTGTGCCTTCAAGGAAAACCAGGCATGTCAGGAATGGTGGAAAAGCAGAGCAGGGAAATTACACCTGGTAATTAATTCTGTTTTCAGTGCAGCCTTCAGAAACATTGAAGCCCTGGATCCAAAGCCAGCCTGCCAAACACCATTTCTTCATTGAGAATCTGGAGCCTGGGCCACACTGTTTACCCTCCCGCAGGCAAAGATGTATAAGACCTTCATGGTTTGGGGAGGCTATGCCTACCCCTGAAGCTCTGGGAAACAGCAACATGAGGAGAAGAATCTGGTCACTAGTTCCCTGAGGCAAAAGCTTCCTGGAGACTGAGCCACCGGCCCTGTGGAATGAAGCAGGTATTTCCCTGCCTCTAGGAGTCCAAGGGGTCATGGACGAGGCACAGAGTGCTTGGAAATGAGCCTTTAGAGGGGGATAGGGGAGTGGTCACATTCATTCTGCCACACATGGGGGTGAGGCAGGGACTGTTACTTTGCCCTTTGAACTGGTAAGGAAACACCCCGAAATCCTACTTACCTTGACAAAGGTAAACCAACTGATAGGGATCAAAGCATTATGAGGTTAGGACCCCAGACTATGCAGATTCTGTGCTAGGCTCTCAGGCTTTTACCAGCGGCATACTCACTCTATCCCTCCTGTGAGTCATTGGGTTGCCTTGCCTGATCCCTGCTGCCTGAAGGACTCCGTGAATTAACTCCACAAGGTGTTAAGACCACTCCTGATAAGGACTAGTGCTGAAAGGGTGTGTGATAGCGCAGAATGAGGAAGACTCCAGGCAAGCCCGGGGTTCTCCATCCCTCTGGCAGGAGTGTTTCCTAAGCTCTCCTACTCTGTTACCCTTATCCAAGATGAAGAGTCCCTGCCCCCTGTCCCTGCCCCTCACTGCTGGGGTAGTTCCAGGAGGAGGGTGGATACCCTAACTAGACCCTTGTTTCTGGAACAGTGAAGTGAGGGCCAGTGCATGTAATGTCCATTCTTACATTCAATACTAGTGCTTAAAAAAAAAATTGTCAAGAGAAGCTGGACTATGGTATCCCTGAGTACTCCATGTCAGGCTGCCAGGCTGTCTGGCAGCTCCCTAGTTCCTGCATCTTGTCTACAGATTGAACAAAGGAACCTCAGGATGCATAGCCTGAGCCCGGCCTATCCAGAGCTAAGCACCATGGGGCCTTCCTGCTTCATGTGTCATGGCTTTGAATTTTCAAAATCTTTTTTTTTTTAAAAAAAAGCAATTATCAGCAAAAGAGATCATGTGTTTTTTTTTCCTCCCATGCTTAGCCCTCCAAAAATATCTCAGATTTGAAAACAAAAATGTCAAACCAACTTCTAAAGAAAATCCTGCCAAGATGGCCCCTCCCTGCCAGTTCCCCCAGCAGGGGAGAGGGCTGGTAAGGCTGGAACCACTGTGGTATTCCTTCCATTCTCAGCCCCCCTCTGCAACCTCCTTGACTCTTCCCAACTGGAGTCTGGAATCTTCTTAGTAATGTTGTCTCTGCTATGAGGACTGTCCTTAAGGTAATGAAAGCCTGATCATTTTTATCCTTAGATTGATGACTTAGATATTTTCCTTCTTGCTTCCCCTTTTCACTGAAAATGAATGTTTTCCGAAGACCCAGGAAACAGACACGAGGCATCTGCATTGCCCGCGGTGCTGTGAGGCAATCAGGGTTTGAGTGTGAACACACACCAGTGCTCTGCCTTAAGATGTGGTATCCCCTAAGAAGTTCACGGAACACTCACCCTTTCTTCTCTTCCTTCCTTCTGTCTTTCCAAACATGCAAATCCTCACCCCCAACTAGACAGCACAAGCTTCACACTGGCCAGCCCCAAGCAGGGTCATCTCACTTTTGTTTATTATTTAATTTAGATTTTTTTTTTGAAACAGCACCTTACAGTGTAGCCCATACTGTTCTCAAACTTGTAATCCTCTTGCCTCTGCCTCCCAAGAGCCATTTTTTACAGATGTGAAATATGTGGTGATATATTGTGTATCAAATAAAGCTTGCCTGAGGATGAGAGGACACAGCTAGCCACCAGATTAAACATAGAGGCCAGGCAGTGGTGGCACACACCTTTAATCACAGCACTTGGGAATCACACGCCTTTAATCCCAGCACTTGAGATCTCATGCCTTTGCTACCAGTATTTGGGAAGCACACAGGCCTTTAATCCCAGCACTAGGAAGGAAGTGATATGGCTGGGTAGAGAAAAGTATATAAGGCATGAGGAGACAGGAACTCAAACTTTTTCAGCTGAAGACTCATAGGCTTTCAGTCAGAGGATTCATGGAGTTAGGATCTTCCTTCCATTTAGCCTCAGGACTCAGTAGAGAAGTTTCTCTAGTGGCTTGTTCCTTTGTCTCTCTGATCTTTCAGCATTTACCCCAATATCTGGCTCCAGGTTTTTATTATTAATACATTTAGATTTCATGCAACAATGAAAAACTA
Source organism: Peromyscus maniculatus bairdii (assembly GCF_049852395.1). Classification (NCBI taxonomy): domain Eukaryota; kingdom Metazoa; phylum Chordata; class Mammalia; order Rodentia; family Cricetidae; genus Peromyscus; species Peromyscus maniculatus. The sequence continues at coordinate 11,990,575 of NC_134861.1, forward strand.
CAGCCTGGTCCAGAACTTACCTACATTGTGGTCTAGAACTTCCTACAACAAATCTATGGCCAGTTGTATGTGTAAACCTGAAAAGGATAATGGATGCACAGACTGCTGGGCAAACATTATTTAGGAGCATGAAGGTGTTCCAAGTGCACATTGGTGTTTGGATGAGTACAGTGAGTAAAGATGGCCTCCCCCAATACTGTTGAGCATCCTCTAGTCCTGTGAGGGCTGAGGAGAAAAAAAGAAGAGCAAATAAATGTTCTCTCTTCTTAAGCTTGTAAATTCATGTTGTCCTGCCCTTGAACAGACTGCTTCTGGCTCTTAGGCCTTCAGCCTGAGGCTGAACAGCACCACAGCTTCCCTGGCTCTGCAGCTTTCGGGCAGCAGATGGTGGGGCTTCTTGGCCTCCATAGCCTAACGCTAGCCGGACTCTGTAAGAGCCTGTCTTATATATACACTCTTTTGGTTCTATTTCCTGGGAAGCCTTGTGGATGTGGTACCATATTCCCTAAGCACGCACAAATGAGACAACATCTGTAACATGGATACTGGCAGACAGATGCAGGCTCAGGTCTTGGTGTAGCAAATCATCTTTCCTGGGAACTGGGCTCTGCTCTTCTCTGTGAATGGTGAGTGGTGAGTTTATCCAATAAACCTGCATGAAGTTATTGCCCTGGGACAGCCCTATAAGGCCCTCTGTTCCTGGATAGCCACAGGCAAAAAAACAGAGCCTGAATGGAGTCACCGAGAGTCACACTGGACGAATCTGAGATCTCAGACTCTTCCTGCTGGAGGAGCTTTCAGCCTCCAACATGGCACCCCTGATCAATGCTCATTACCTTGGTCTGACAACTTCCAGTGTCCAGTTTTGTGAAAAATCAGACCATTCAACGAGTGTGGGTTGGCCTGTTGGGAAGGCCTTTCTAAGGAAGCTGCTTCTAATACTTTGATGAGACCACAACACATCTCCCCAAGACTGTAGATCAGCCAAGGAGGAGTACTGGGGAAAGATCCATCAAGCAGCAGGCTAAAGAGCCTGTCTTTGCTGGGTAGACATTGTGGAGAGAGTATGGTTGGAAGACAGAGAATGCATATTGCATGAGAAGGGACCCGCCTACAGGTATGACGCGGGCACTGCGCCTGTGCCAGGGAGGGAGGATGAGTCCAGAAGGATTTGGAATAGGAATAAAGAACTAGCACCCGTGGGAGCCTACTGGAAACCTGGGCTGTAGGCTACATGACTCAGGACCAAGAAAGATGCATGTAAGGGCCAGGCAGCAGTATTGCTAAACTCATCACTTTTAATCCAGGTAGAGTGAAGATCCTGGAGCCATATCATAGCCACCTCTGGTTTTTCTATTTCTCCTGTGGTGCTGGCGATGGAACCCAGGGTCTCGCACATACTGGGTAGGTAAGCCTTATACTCCTGAGCTTCCTTTTTCTAGTCTGTAAAAGGAAGTTGCTAAAAACTCAAGCCCGGGGAATGGATTTGAGTCCCAGGAGCCCTTAGGAGTGGCCCTAACGCAGAGAAAGCTCCAGCTGTGGAACTGTGTAGAAGGGCATGGGCCCATGGGCCTTGGAGACTGGCTGGAGGTAGAAAAGTGTACTGCTCCTCTACAGTGACTCTGATAATGATCACTGGCCCCGCAGCATCTGGAACCTTGGTAGGTTGTTTGACACTATCTAGAAACACAGAGCCAAGCAGCCAGATGGTCAGCTAGGGGCTTTGTGGCTTTAATTCCATGTTTACATTTAAACAGGTATGAGTTAGACAAGGGGACATTATTTTATGTTCTTTTAGTAGCTTCCCACCAAGAACTTGAAAGTGCTTTGCTGTTAAATGAGTACGGAAGACCTAGCCTTCCTGTAAGAAGAAAGTCTGCTCAGCAGGTTGGCCTGTTTGTCTTGTCTTTCACTCTTTCCTCCTTTCTGTGACTCTCTTTGGACCCGCTTATTCCAGAAAACTCCATTAGAGAACCACTCAGCTGGCTCCCCATCCACCTGAGGTTGATTGACATTGCACTAACAGAATCTTTTTGACCTCCATAACTCCTTTCAAAGTCAAATCAATATTCTGCTTCAAGTGTGCATTCCAAACCTCGAAGATCATCAGCATCACTTTGGAGACAGGAAGGCTATACATTCAGACTTCCATCCCGCATCCTCTAAACTCCCAATCTGGGTCCAGGAAGGAGTTCTCAGGATTTTTTTGTAACATCCACCTAAGGAAGGAATCTGTGTGTTTAGGAGACTTGGTTACCCCTGTGCATTCCTTATTAGCCTGAGACGCTGTTACTATTAAAGACTGTCTGGTGCAAGAATTTAGCTGAATATCTTTCCAGTAGTTCTAAGGGAAGAATTTGGGTCTGCTGCAGGTTGGTTCTTAGATTTCCCCAAGATCCAGTCAGGCCCTGCAGGGTACACCTCAGCTTTGGAGACCAAACAGATTCCTACGGTCTGAGAGCCAACCAAAAGCACTAAACACAAGACATGCTCCTTTCAGAGACTTTGAAGGCATGCCAGGACACCTCCGTCTTCTACACACAAAGCAGAGGCTTTCTCCCATTACCAGCCCATGTTGTTTGTATCAAGAAAACACCGCTATCATACCACTCCCGTTCATGCCTCCACCTCCCTTGTCTCTGCCTCAGTGGCCTCTGGATCCCACTGGGTCCCACGATGAATAAGCAGTGGTCCCCAAAGCTGTCAAGCAGCACCCAAGAAACCCCCGGTCCTCCAAGACGGACTCTGAGTATGTGTGACTTACATTTTCACCATTGGAATCATGCTCCCATATGTCCATCGCTAACTTAAAACATTATTTTATTGTGTGAGCATGAATGTATGGAAATCAGAGGTCAAAACTGTGGAGCTGGCTCTCTCCTCCTACCTTTACGTTGGTTCTGGGTTGAACTCAGGTCTCCAGGCACCTCTACCGCTCAGCCATCTTGTTGGCTTCCCAGTGTTAACCTATGAACTCTGAAACACACTCTTCACCCCCCACCCAAGCACACACATGCATGTACACACACACACACACACACAAATACACACGCACACAAATACACACGCACACAAATACACACGCACACAAATACACACGCACACAAATACACACGCACACACGCACGCACGCACGCACACACACACACACACACACACACGTACACACGCACAATCTTGCCCTGTCTGCTCAGGCCCTCCAGCTCCCTGGCATAGACTGGGAGGTTGAGTGTGATGGGCTGCAGCTGTTGGCATGACTCCTTTTACTTATGTTTTTAACACAGCATCCATTTCCTAGAAATGACACGATGAGCAAATAAACACCCAGCTACATTACCATTTTCCAATTCTTGAGAGTCCAGTGTGATGAAACACAGAAATTCCAGCTTCCCTCTTTTAGCCCCCATTTCCTCTCCCTATTCAAAGCCTCAAACTAATCAAGAATACCAGGCACCTACCAAATGCCCACCTCCCTTCTTAACAGTCTAAATCCAGCCTTTCCTTCGACTCCCAGAGCAAGCTGGACCAAGACAAAAGAACAGAAACCTAGCAGGCCACAGCGTGCCTGTGCAACACACACACACACACACACACACACACACACCTCTTACAAGCCTGGCTACTTGATTCAAGCTACTGGAAAATCTTCATGATTAAAAGTAAACTTTCCTCCTAGCCTTGCAGGCTTTCAGGATTTGTGTCAAGTGGAGACTTCTCATTCTGCAACCCAAGCTCTGGCAAATGATACACAAACCACAGTCTGCTAGAGTCTGCCTGTGCATCAAGACCTTCATAATCCTATTCACAGAACCCAATGAAGGGAGGGATCTGTAGGTGTGGAAGCTGCCAAAATGCCCCGTCTCCCTGGCTCACTAGCATCTGTATTCATCACCCTTAGCCCTCACCCTTCCCCATGGCTTAGTATGAGTTGAAGCCTTCTAAGCTGAATATGCGATTTATAGGTAGGAATGGCAGTTTGCCTTTCCAATATCAGGGTCTTGTATTAGTTTGGCTGACTGTAGGTTCTATGTACAGTGAAGGTTGGGTAGGTTGGTGAAAGATTCTACCCTTTAGAGAAGAAAACAGGTTTATTTAGTGCAGAGTACCGAGAGCAGAGGGCCTGAAAGCAATGGAAGAACCAGCATATGGTGATGGGCTATGACAGAGTCTCTGCTTTCAAGGAGCCCTCATGTGGTGAGGGTGGGCATTATAGAGTTCCTGCCACACAGATGGAGGAAGCTGTTGTAGTGGATTGTAGTTCTTCTTTGGCCACACCATTCTGCTGTTCCACTGGGAAGGAACACAATGTGTCTTTTCTGTTCCGTAGACACTTTCCGGGCCAGGTTTTAATCTCTTTCTGGTCTCTCAATCATGCCTTTCCCTCGGCACTATTTTAAAAGTCTGGAAACCACTTCTCCACGGCTCCACTGGTGTGAGTCACAGACGGGGAAACTGGAGTTCCAGGGCAAGGGACCTGCTAGATCTAGATCGCTCCTAGATCTTTCTCCAGGTAGAGTCAAGTCCTTTGTCACACTCGGTTCTTTCCTGCCCAAGTTTCTGGCTCCATCCCGAAGGCCCAGCTGGGGGGGTCAAAAATTTACTGTGGATGGCCCTGGTCTCATTCACCCCATTTAAGCAGCATGAAATCCCAGGGTCCCATTCTAAATAATGTTCTACTCCAAGAAACACAGTGAACTGCAGAGAACTGTCCTTGAGTTCCCTTGTTATAACCTGAAACTGCTGCCTGGAAAACAACCAAAAAAAGGCTAAAGAGGCTGTAACACAACACTACAGATGACAATGTTAACACCCCCTCAAGGCGAAGGGGGAAAGGTAGAGATGATTTTCCACGGCAGTGTCAGGGCTGCCCCACATTGCTCAACACCAAGGGGTGTGATGTGTATGGGGACTAGCATGGAATGCTGTCACCTCTCCGCAGGACAGTAAGGCCACTGCCTAAGGCCATGTGCACACACATGGGGGCATTTAAATATTCCTTCCTGTGTTTAGCTGGCAGACCTTTCCCTGGCAGGAGGGGATGACCCATGAGAAAGGAAAGTGACTGGGAGCTGGCTGACACCGAGAGACATGTGGGGACGCTGATGGTTAGGTTTTGGCCAACTTGACACAACTTGGAATCATCTGGGAAGAGAGAACGTTAATTGAGGCCATCAGATCGCCTGTAGGCAAATCTGTTTGATTAATGATTGGTGAAGAAAGGCCCAGCCCACTGTGATCAGTGCCGGTGCTGGCAAGGTGGTCAGTCCTGGATGGTATAATAAAGCAAGCCATGGCGGGCAAGCCGTAAACCGCCTTCTTCCATGGTCTCTCCTTTAGTTCCTGCCTCCAGGTTCCTGCTGGAGTTCCTGCCCAGGCTCCCCTCAGAGTCAGATTGTGAAGGGAAATGTAAACCCCCTCCCCCTCCAAGTTGATTTTGTTAAGTGTTTTCTCACAGCTGCAGAAAGGAAAGCAAGGCTGGGACGTCCCCACAGAAACAGCCAGGAACAGATACTTCTCGGGACCTCTACCTGAATACATCTTGCTCATTGCATCAGAGTCTGCACCTTCCGGTTAAAGCCCCAGGAAGAATTCCTTACAGAGGCACTCTCTGGTGACAAACACTTCCCTGACCAGCAGCAAAGCTGGCTAGCTGTGACCCTTTGGCCTCTGCTCTTTAACCTTGTCCAGGGAAGGAATCGGGTAGGACGTGGATTGCTTGAGTCACGTAAGAGGTGGTGGGATTTGAGCAGGGAACCAGACAGAGGCTATGGAACAGATGAGTGGGACTCGGCTGGCGAAGCTTCATGCATCTGTGGCTTTGGAGATTGTCATGTTCAGGTTTTTGGTTTTGGTTTTGGTTTGTTAGATTTTTGATTTTTAGAGATAGAGTTTCTCTGTGAAACAGTCCTGGCTGTCCTGGAATTCACTCTGTAGACCAGGCTGGCCTCGAACACACAGTCAACACAGAGATTCACCTACCTCTGCCTCCTGAGTGCTGGGATTAAAGACATGTGCCACCACTGCCTGACTGTTATATTTAGTTTTAACTGTCAACTTAGCACAGTCTAAAATCTCCTGAGAGAGGAGTCTCCATTGAGTGGTTGCCCAGATCAGATTGGTCAGTGTGCATGTCTCTGGGGGATTGTCTTGATTGCTAATGTAGGAGGGCCCAGCCCACCATGGGTGGTGCCATGCTCTGGGCCCTTGGTTCTGGGCTGTATGACAAGGCTAGCTAAACATACGCCTCTTAGCCAGCCAGCAAGAAACATTCCACCATGGTTTCTGCTTTCAGTACCTACATGAATCCCTGTCTTCACTTTCCTCCACGGTGGACTTTAACATGGAAGCGTAAGCCAAATAAACCCTTTCACCCCTAAGTTGCTTTGGGGCATGGTGTTTGCCATGGCAACAGAATGAACTATGAGAGGCCAAGCTGAGGCAGTATGCTGTTTCCACCATATGTCCCAGAAAAACGAGCAGGGACAAGACTGGAAAATGAGAGAGGGTCTTGACACACAGTCAGCTACACCCGTGTCTGTGCACCGTGTGGCCCATGACCTCCATGGGCACAGCTTTGACACTTGTGTGTCAGAATTAAGCTGTTTCCCCAGGGCTCCATTCTACCCTCCAGGAGAATGAGGTCATTTCCAGCTCTGGACCTTACCTTGATGAAACAAAGGCTCAGTCCCCAGAAATACACCAGAGATTCAGGGACAGAGAATGTTCACAGTCCCTAATGACCAGAAATGTAACGATCGAGGAACATTTCCAAGGACACACTTCGATTGGGAGTAGTCTGCAGGTTTAAAGATGTTAACTCCTCTATCCTCTTAAAAGCCTAATATGGAGTTCAATGAGGATGCTCCCTCCAAAATTCATGTTGAAACCCAACCTCGCAGTGGATTGAGAAGCATGGTCTTTGGGGATGAGAGTCATAAGAGCTCCAACACTGTGCATGGATCAGCTGCTCTTAGGTTGTAGTCGAAGGATTCCAGGCCCTTCTCACCCATCTTGTCCGCTCTGTCTTGGGAAAGGTCATGGATCAGGTAACACTTGGGAAGCAGAGACCAGGCTCCCTCCAGTCCAAGTTTCTCTTCTTGACAGATGATGCTGCCTTAAGTGTTTTGTTCCACAGCACCCATGAGGTAGGTGCTATTACTGTCTAATGTTTGCCAGGGATCAGGAAGACTGAACTCAGCCAGCACAGCTTTGGAATGATAGGCTTAAAATAATAGGCTGGAGAAATAGCTCAGTACTTAACAGCACTGGCTGCTCTTGCAGTGGACCCAGGTTCCGTTCTCAGCACCTAGGCAGTGGCTCACAACTGTCTGTAATTCCAGTTCTGGGGTATTTAGGCCCTCTTCAGGCAATGTGTGCATGTGGGGCACATGAAAGCAGAACTCATAGACATAAGATAAAAGTAAAAGTTTAAAAAAAATGATAGCTTCAAATATGTATTTTTACTATTTTGTAATTACGTATATGTGTATATCTAAATGCATAAGCGTAAGTACATGCTCTTAACTGCTGAGCCTTTTCTCCACTCCCTTCAAAGGATTTTCTTCATGGGAGAAGACTATGCCTAAACTATTCAAAAGTGGGCAGAAAAGGCATGTTTGCATATATTGAAAATACGGCCCTGCATGGTGGTACACGCCTTTACTCTCAGCACTCAAAAGGCAGAGGCAGGCAGATCTCTCTGAATTTGAAGGCCCCTGGGCTACGTAGTGAGTATCAGGCCAGCCAAGATATGTAGTGAGACCCTATACCAAACAAAATCAAACAACAAAAACATACTGAGAAGGAATCTTAGAAGCAGACCAGAGGCTCCTAGTGATAACAGGCTTGTCCCCTTATGTGTGGATGCTTACAGACAATTGTTTATCTCCCAGTAGGCTTTTCTTCGATTCCCAAGTATTCCACCATGAGCTTATATACTTTTTGCAACGAGAAAAGGATGCGTAATACTTGTCCCTGTTTCTAAGCACTCTGTGATGGCAGCATTGGCCCCTTGTCTTCTGATTGTCTCACAGTATAGACCATGGGCTCTAGCTCCTACCATCCCCAGAAAGCTTCCCCAGCTCCGACTCAGTGAACTTTGGGTGCTGTTTCCAAGCAAAGCCAATTTCATTTCTCCAAACAACAGTGACACGAAGCAGCTTTTTCACCCTGGTCAGTTCTTGCCACATATTTGGGATGCCAAGATTCTTTTAAATAGTGTGGAAAGTCCCAACAACCAGCCTGGATGTCAACTTCTGAGTAAATAATTTCTCTTGCCAACATTCCTTTCTGGGGTGAGCCTTCCAACTTTTCACAGTATGCTGTCTGTAACCTCTGCACAGCGTCAGGCCCTGTGGTAAGCAGCATACAGCCTGCACCCACATGGGCCATGAAGGATGCTGGGTCCAGATTCCTTCAGAGCATCTTGATTTCCTGTTGAGAGGTGGTAGCTGCTGCAGGTAGTGAACTACTGGAGAGAAAGAGGTCCTACTTCAGAGACAGAACAGCAAAATCAAGGCGATCCTCCAGCAACGAGCTCACTTCCTTTTGTGTTGCTGCCTGGACATGGGTGGAAGGTAAAGGTGAATCTCCGTGTAACTCCCCCTCACTCATGGAATACAGCAGCCCTCTGTCACCTATGCTGTGGTGGATGGAAAGAGACGATTCCAATTTTTTTTTTTTTTTGGTTTTTCGAGACAGGGTTTCTCTGTGTAGCTTTGCGCCTTTCCTGGGACTCACTCGGTAGCCCATGCTGGCCTCGAACTCACAGAGATCCGCCTGGCTCTGCCTCCCGGTGCGCCACCACTGCCCGGCTTTTTTTTTTTTTTTTTTTTTTTTTGAGCTGAGGATCGAACCCAGGGCCTTGCGCTTGCTAGGCAAGCACTCTACCACTGAGCTAAATCCCCAACCCCCCAATTTTTTTTTTTTTTTTGAGACAGTGTTTCTCTGAGTGACTGACTGCCCTGGCTGTCCTGGAACTCACTATTGTAGACTGCCTCGAACTTACAGAGATCTGCTTGTTTCTGCCTCCCTAGTGCAGGGAATAAAGCCATGTGTCACCACCACCCAGCATGAATTCCAAATACTAAGCGTCAAGAAAACTCTCTTCTTTGCCCAGCTAGTACCTATAATAAAATTATATAAGGAACTGGGCATGGTGGCATGTGCCTATAAGACCGGAGGAGTGCCTGAGGTAGAAGAATCTGTAGTGTAAGGCCAGCCTGAGATACCTACCAAGTACCTCCCTCAAGGGAGGGGGCAGCTGGATTGGCAAGTGACCCAATGTGGCTTTGCATGGGTGGTCTGGGGAGTTCAGGGGATGCCGATTCAGTAAGGAGAAGGAGGAAAAGACCACTGGAGGTTGTAAGCTATAGGGTAAGTCAGTCAAAATTTGGAAAGTGAAGGGTGCTCTGGAGTCTTGATGGAGTCAGAGGAGACAAAAGACTTAGAAAAGACTATCCAGAGCAGCACAGTGTGGGGTGGCTTATCTTGATTTCTGTCTGGTGGTGGGGGGTTTTAGTGCTTTGACTGAGCATGGATGGACAAGCCCGAGGCACCAGCAGTGACTTACCACAACTGTCTGTGGCCAATGCCTGTGGGTAAATTGCATCTCTGATTAAAGCAGGGTTAGGCAGGCTACCAGGTTTCTACCCAGGTTTCATTTGCTTGTCATATGCTTATTAACTTTTTAAATGTATACACACAGTACTTCATTCAGAAAAAAAAAAATTACGTAGTACAGTACAGTCAGCTGGCTTGTATCACCCCAAAGTCAAAGATTCATTTTCTCACTTCAGTACTTCCCCGGGGTGTCTGAGTGTAACATTATTTTAGTTAGTTTGTTTATTGTTTGAGACAGGCTCTTACAGCCCAGGCTGTCCTGGAACTTGCTGTTTAGACCTGACTAGCCTCTCATTCAATCTTCCTGCCTCGGGCTACCAAGAGCTTAGTATGTGCGACCAAGCCTGGCTAGTTAAGATCTTTAAAGGGGTCATTAAAGGTAAATAGGTCATTAGAGTGTTTCTGGTTAGACCTCTCATCATTGTGACAAAATATCTCACATAACTTCAGGGGGAGAATTGTGTCTACCCACAGTTTCAGAGACTTCAGACTGTCAGAGCAGCAGGATAGAATAATACTTCAGTTCAGGGCAGAGAGAACACAGCTGGCCTAAAGGAGAGGCCATGCAGATGCAAGCAGCAGGCTGAGACACAGAACGGAGCTGCCAGAGTTCTCTGGAGCTGGCATCCTGACACCATGTGCCCAGACATGGACATGGAACTTCAGGGTTTAGTGTTCCCCACCTGATCTTTGGTCTGATCTTTCCTCAGTGTCCGCCTAGCCCACCTCTCAGAATGGAGCTGTTTATGCCATGCCACTGTGTGTCAAAAGTATGGAACTTGCCTTTTTACTTTTACAGGTGGCTCATAGCTAGGAGTTGCCTTGGGTATCAGAGGAAACTTTGAATTTGGGCTTTTCTACTCAACATGTTGGAACTTAACATTTCTCAGCCTTTTTGTTCTGAGCAAGAGAATCATATGGAAGCATTGACATGACAGGACTCATGGGGATGGACCGAATTCGTTTTGCATTGAGGTGGACGTGAGACTTCAGGGGTGAGGGCTGGACTGTTAGGGTTTAAGAGGATGTGTTCTGCTGTTAAGCTGACAAGAGATGGGCTCATGATAGCAAATCCTTTCTTCATCTTACAACTCTTTTTTTTCTGTTTGTTTGTTTTTCAAGACAGGGTCTGTGTAGCCCTGGCTATCCTCTGCAGACAAGGATGGCCTCCAACTCACAGACATCCACCTGCCTAGGCCACTTGAGTGCTGGGATTAACGGCGTGAGCCACCACACCCAACTGTGAACCTTTTTTTCTTGAGATAGGGTCACCTGGATCTCAGGCTGCCTTCCAACTCTCTATGGAATCAAAGATGACTTTTAACTTCTAATTCTACCTCCTGAGTACTGGGATTACAGGCATGTCTACCATGCCCTGTATTTGTGATTCTGCAAATTTAACCAAGGGCTCTGTGCATGCGAGGCAAGCACTCTACCAACCAAGCTTTATCCCTAATCCATGGTGATTCACCTGACTGTCAACTTGACCAGACTGATAAACACCTATGAGATTAATAACGTGGATCTGTGGTGTGTCTGTGAAGGCATCTGCAGAAATAATTCGATCATGAGATTGCTAACCTCGGGACTTCACCATCTGAATAGACAGCTGAGAGGTGAGAAAACTGTGGAAGGTGTGGCCTGGCTAGAGGAAACCAACCACTGTGTGTGTGTGTGTGTGTGTGTGTGTGTGTGTGTCCGTCCATCCGTCTGTCCGTCTATCCTTGGTCTCCACCTGTTCCATCTCTGAGTTGGCCCGATGCCAGTTGCTCAATCACCACCACCACCTGACTCCTCCACCTAACCCCACCCCACTCTACTACCACCACTGAACCCCTCACTTCCCTACCCTCTTCCACCACAGCCCACTCTGCCACTCCTCCCACCACCCCCACTCTACCATTCCACCCCTCCCTATCCACCCACATCACCCCACCATCCCACACTACCATCACCTCATTCCACCATACCCCACCACCCCACCCCGCCCCAGCCATTAATGGACCGAAATCTCAGACTGGGAGAAAAAGAAATCTTTCCTCCCTTAAGTTGCTTATACCAGGCATTTTACAAAAAGTATGAATGATGTAAGCTGAGCCCTAATCAAACCTCAGGGACATCCTGAAAATGAGAGGAGATGAGGATACCCACGGAAGATGGCCATGAGAGAGCACAGGCAGCCAAGGAGAAGCCAATCCCACCGACACGTTGACTGTGAACTTCCAGTGAGAGGCTCAATTTTCTGTTGTGAAGCCACCGAGTGCATGATCTTTTCTTATGACAGTCTAGTCAATTAAACATGAAGCAAGACACAATACACATTACTTCGCAGTCTCTCTGTTGTACTCTGCTCCCGCCTGGAGCCCCTCATTTTACAGCCATGGCCCATGGCCTATGTACCTATGCTGAGATACAAGGTGTATACCACCACGTGATCCCAGCATTTGTCATTTTGAAGAACTCTTGTCCCAAGCTGAAGGCCCTCAATTCATCTGCTCCATGCATGCCTTCGAGTGACCTACCCAAGAAGTATATTGCTGATCATGTGATCTTAGAATGAAATCACAGATGACCTGGAGATGTTCACTGTGCCCTTGAGGAAAGCCCTTAGCTTTCCTGATTGTCTATAGATAGTTAGCCTTGAGGGGGAGATCAGATCAACTGGGTACATGTGAAATCTTTATCTGGATGCCTTACTGGTGACCAAAAGAATGTTACCCTCAGGACACCCACACACAGGGAGCACTGGATATATCTTAGGTGGGACCAAGTTTCCTTTAAAGATTGGTCAGGAAACAGCTCCATTCTTGGTGAGAAGGGCTGCTCCAGGGAGTCCTCAAAGCAATGGGGACAGAGTGTGGGGTTGGAGGAGTGGGGCAATGGGACAGTGAGGGTATGGGGGAGCAGCTGGGGGCCAGCAGCACCTCCCTCTGGCACAGACCCTCAGGAGCCCTGGTGGCTGCTTCAGGCACGTCTATATTTGTACAACCGGAAAAGCAATGTGTGGTCTCTCCGGAACACTTGGGTGATGTCGCAACATCGGAAAGTTGGGAAGCGGGTTTCGATCTCCTCACTGGGGGCTGTTTATGAAGAAGTCTGTTGCAGGCTCCTGTCCCTAAGCAGTGTCTTTTTTTGCTAGACCAGTCTCGGCATACTCCCAAGGCCCAGCCTCCTGTTGTCTTCCTGGAAGCAAGGCAGACCCAAGCTGGTAACACTCAGCCTGGCAGCTCTCCGCAGCACTGCTCCGGACACTTCTTCTAGACTGAGCCCCTCTGTCCCGAGGACACACAGCTGTGTGGCTTGTCTCACCAGCCTTCCTGGGACCAGCGCTTTCGAAGGGGCTCCTCCCAAGGAGGAAGGGTGCTGGCCATGTCCTTATCCTCTAACTTCTTGATGTTCTGAGACCTTACAGCAGCATCAGGCATAGTTCTAAGCACATCCTGAGTTACAGGAAGGACAAGACACCGCCACACCACAGCGGGGGCTGAATACAGATGGCAGGGTCTGTTGGCAGAGAAACCAGGACCATGGTACAGATATTTGAAAGTTTGTGCTTTAAAAGGAGGATTCTCTTGTTTGTATTTTAGTATCTGATGGGGGGGAGGTGGTATCGATGGGTTAGAAATCAGTTGTTAGAGGATGATGGCTTTCTCAAGAGACAAGTGTCCCTAAGCATTCGGATGAAGAAGGGGAGGATTAGGGGACTTCAGCTGATCTGTGAGACATGACACTGGCCCAGGGATGTTCCCCAGCAGCAAGCTATCTTGGTCTCATCTGGGCCACTGCAACCAATTCCTAAGATACACAGGAGCCTCCTTCCTCTCTCTCTCTGTTGGAAAGATGGAGACCACAAACATTGCCCACCTCCCCGCTACACAAGTTAGCTTTAGGGTAGGTCCAGGGACATAGATGAATGTAACATACTGTTCCAGTTTCATTGTTCTGTTTCTAAAAGCAAGCCAGAGAGGGAACAGTCTATTCGGCTTACACTTCCAGGTCACAATCTATCACTGAGGGATGGGAGGGCAGGAACTCAAGCAGGAACTGAAACAGAAACCCTGGAGGAAACCCACTTGTTAGCCTATTCTTTGGCTCACTCACAGGCTCATGTTCTGCTAGTTTTCTTATATAGCCCAGGCCCACATCAATCCTCCATCGAAACAATCCCTCACAACATGCCCACAGGCCAGTCTGACCTGGGTAGATCTTCCGTCAAGGTTCCCTCTTCCCTGATGACTCAGACTTTGCCAAGGTAACAATAAAAACTAAACAGGACAAGTACACTTGAGCTTTTTTGTTTGTCTGTTTGTTGCAGTGCTGGGATTGAACCCATGACCCTGAACATGTCAGGCAAATGCTCTACTACTGAACCATATCCCAGTCCATTTGTGTTTCAGTTTTGGGCTACCCTCTGATTCCCCCATGGTAAGCATTGCAAATTTCTTATTTTTATCATGGTACATAACACCACAGAGAACATCTTGCTGTAAAATACACTTTTCATATCCTCCTCCTATTATTATTATTATTATTACTTTAGTTTTTTCTAGACAGGGTTTCTCTATGTAGGCCTGGTTGTCTTGGAATTCATTCTGTAGACCAGGCTGGCCTCGAACTCACAGAGATTCCCCTGTCAACTATTATTAGCATGTTGTATTAACTCTTTTCAGTGTTGGGAACTCCTTGGACCCAGGCCCTTTTGGATTTCTCTCTAAAGCTTTGCCAGGGTTAAAGGCCATCTTGTCTTCTCCTGAGGAGTCATGCAGGAGGATGGGCACTCAGTGGTCATTCCTGTGGGGGACAGAAGTGAAGGACAGCAATAGAAGCTCGGGTGCCATGTGAAGACTGGCAACTTGAGAAGATCCAGGCTGCCCAGAGATGCAAAATAATGCCCTACCCACTGTCCAAGCTGAGCTTGGGGAATGGTCTACAATCAAAAGCAGCTGTCCCATTCCATGCACCTATTAGGCCCAGCTCCCCAGACTCCCAGCAGAAATCCTAGAACCTGAGAAGTTTGCTCAGAGTGGCCCCCTTTTCTAGGACCAAGCAAATCGATTGTTGGCATGAGGTTTTGGAATACTCATGACCCCTCTGGGGTAAAGGCGAGGTAAGTCATCCACACTTTCTAAGGATGTATTGTTGCCTACCCATCAATAAACACTGGCACAGCCCTGTCCCCACATTCTTCTGGAGCACAATGGATCCCAGAGGCCACACCTCTCCCACACAAGGAAGAGCAGAGCCAAGCTTTATGCTACAGTAAGAGGAGTGTATACAGAATAAAAGCCCAAAGTTTGAAGAAGGGATATCAAATAGAAATCCCCTTCCTTTGTATTCAAACGCTATCTGTCCTCTTGGAGATGACATTGCTTAGTCTGACCACACATCGTTCTAGAAATTTCTGGGAATACACAAGGGAGTGCATAACATACATTTAATGTGCATCTGAATGTGTGTAAAAATGCATATATGCATACATAATGGATACACTAAAATGTGTATACATATACAGTGTAGCCTTGGCAAGCTGAGCTGGGACATTGCCAGTGAGAGGCTTTGGCACTCTTTCAGACTTCCCTGCTCAACATTGTGACCAACTGGAGCCAGATCTGTCTCAGGCAGTAGCGGTTAGGCATGAGAGTGCTGGAAGTTGAGGATCTGGGTTCGGGATCCACCTGTCTTCACATAAGCTCTGAGACCTGATCTGAGAGAGCGCCAGTTTCCTCATCCCTACAGTGAAGGGGCAGTCTCCTACCTGGAGGACTCAGTGAAGTGCAGCACTTTCCCTGCTGGCTCCTTTCCTTAAGCGATGCCTCTCTCTGCTGGCTCAGTCTCGTGTGCCCACACCATCTGTCCTCCTGTCTTCCTGGACCCAGATCTGTCCAGCCTGTGGTGGCGCTCAGTAGCTGCAACTTGTTCCTCGGTGTCCTGTCATCCACGGCTCATCCCAGTGTGCATTATCACCTACATCGGGAGACTGCTGAGCTGCATGATGGGGCATTTCATCTACTCAGATTCCCAATCTCTCCTCAGAGAAGTGTGATGTCCCCAATCACCTCCTATCTTTACTCTGTAGTGGGGTAGCCCAGTGCACAGAGCCCTGGGTTCCTTGCTGGCTACCCACCTTCCATCTGAGTTCTCTTCAAAGCCCCCTTCTTCCCAACCAGATGCATCCTCTATGGTTCTAAACACCTGCAGTTCACACAGAGAGTCTGTAGCTTCAGGTGCTAGGCGCTCTCTCTAGGTTAGTTCTTCTATTTATTTTTTTATATTAAAATATTGTTGTATCATTTCTCCCCTTCCATTTCCTTCCTCTAACTCCTACTATGCCTTTCCCTTTGCTCCCTCTCAAATTCATAGCCTCTTTTTCTTTTTATATTATTATATATACATATGCACACACATGCATACGTACATACATACATACACACATACACAGTCTGCTGATGCCCTTTAGTGTTGCTTGTATGTATGTGATTTCAGGGCTGAATAATTGACATTGGATAACCAATTAGGGGATTCTTCCCTGGAGACAATTATGTGTCCCCCTTTCAGCATTCTGACTTGCTTGCAGTTTTTTGTTGTTTGTTTGTCTGCTTTTTGTCTAGGGGTGAGGTCTTAGTCAGGGTTTTATTGTTATGAACCGATACCATGACCATGGCAGCTCTTATAAAGGAGAACATCTAATTGGGGCTGGCTGACATTCAGAGGTCTAGTCCATTGCTGGCATGGCGGAAAGCACTGTGGCTTGCAGGCAGACGTGGTGTTGAAGACAGTAGCAGAGAGTTCTACATCTGCTTCCACAGGCAGCAGGAAGTGACAGTGGCACACTGGCCAGGCTTGAGCTTCAAAGATCTCAAAGCCCACCCCCTAGTGACACACCTCCTCCAACAAAGCCACACCTCCTCCAAAAAGGCCATGTCTCCTAATAGTGCCACTCCCTATGGTCCTATGGGGGCCATTTGTGTTCAAATCACCACATTCCACTCCCTGGCCCCCATCGGTTTGTAGCCATATCATAATGCAGAAATTCGGTCCAACTTCAAAAGTCCTCATAGTCTATAACAGTCTCATTTTTTTTTAGAAACCCAAAGTCTCTTCTGAGATTCCTGCAATCTCTTAATTGTGATCCCTGTAAAATCAAAATGAAAAAGCAGATCACATATTTCCAATATACAATGACATAGAATGTACATGACCATTCCAAAAGAAAGGGAAGGGAGCACAGTGAGGAAATACTGGACCAAAGCAAGACCTCAAACTAGCTGGTCTTGTTTTGTACCCAAGGTCGGGTTCATGACACATGCTGGCTTCTGTGTAACAGTCCCATGCTCTTAGGGGTTTTGTTGGATTGGTCCCACAGTGTGACTGAGTGCGAGGGTAGGCGGTACCCACAGACGGTGGGGCTCCTTTTCAGACCCTTGGCCATTAGACAGCGTGGGCTCCTTGCCAGTCCGGATGGTGTAGTCTTCTTCCAGCAGCATCTACACACAGAAGCTGAAGGTATGCATGGATGAGTAGGCAAATTGAGAACGGGGCCTGGGACAGAAACAACAAATATGAAATGTAGACCGAGAAGGTGCATGGACAGTGCTTCAGCCGTCCCCACCCAGAGCAGCAGAACACTCGGTTATGCTCATGGGTGTTCAGAAGGGGTTTGAGGGGAGGAAAGGAGGAAAACTCTCAGTCTCCCAGGTACTGCCTTTCTCAGACCAGAAGCGATGTTCTTCCCTGGAGCCCAAGTTCTCAAGATAAAACTGTAAAACTGGCCAGACATGTCGGCACATGTCTTTAATCCCCAGTACTTGGGAGGCAGAGGCAGGTGGATCTTTGTGAATTCAAGACCAGTCTGGGCTACAGAGCAAGCTCCAGGCCAGCCAGATCAACACAGTGATACTCTTTGTCTCAAAAACAAACAAGCCAGGCTTAGTGGCATATGCCTTTAATCTCAGCACTCAGGAGAGAGAGACTAGCCTGGTCTATATATGGAGTTCCAGGCTAGCCAGGGCCACAGAGAGAATCCTATCTCAAAAAACCCAACCAACCAACCAACTGAACAAACAAACAACACTCCCCCCCAAAAAAAAAAATCCTGCGGACATATGGGACAGAGGGCATAAACACACACACATATATATTTTTTTAAATAAAGTTTTGTTTTGTTTTTTAATTTTGGTGTATATGCCTCTGGGTGTCTGCCATCTATGTGCAGGTCCCTGCAGGGATAGAAGAGGGCATTAGATCCCCTGGAACTGGAATTGCCAGCCATTGTCAGCAGGCTAATGAGGGTGCTTGGAATTGAACTCAGGTCTTCTAGATATGCTCTTAATCACTGAACCATTTCTCCATTAATACCTATTTTGGGGGGAAAGGCTTTTTTTTTTTTAAATATCTTGTCCTCCTCCAATTTAAGGATAAACCAGGCTAATCATAGACTATTTGGAATACCCGGTGAGAAGAATGAAGAAAAGACTCTTTACTGTGATCTCATCACCAGGATCAAGCTCATGCATTCATGTTCTTTGTTGCATAGGCATGCACTTTCAGGCTGCCTCTCTGCCCTCATCTCGGCTATCCTCATTTATCATCTGAATACTGGCACAGGAAACTTCCTGCTAATCTTACTTGCAAGTAAGGCTTTTCACTAGTAACTATACTTTGCTATGTTTTCACAGACTAGATTTGAAAGGGAGCAAATATTAAACCATGGCACTTAATTCTCCCATAACTCCTGTGTCTGGGCAGCCTTGCTCCTTCCCGCTGTACCCTGGGGTCTGGGAAGATGAGAGGCTTGGTGTGGAGGAAGGATTTCTGGGATCTCTTCTTCCCACAAAATGGGGGACCCTTCTTCTATGCCTAGATCTCTGAGGTCTCTGCTCAGGTCACATGAGGGTGCAAGCCCTCCCACCCCCACCCCCCAAAATAAAAGAAGGACCATTCCTCTGGTCCACGAGGGAGGACAAGGGAGAAACAAGAGTGACAATGAGTTATGAGAGCTGTGAACTGAAGACTCTGGCCCACTCCCCTTTGGGTTTTGTGCAGACATTGTTGAGCAGTGTCCTACCACTGTGATGGGTGACCCCCCTTGAGATGGACAGCTCAAAGAGTGCCCAGAGTGGTGGGAAACAGAGAGAGGGACACCCTATCATCCAGTACTTGGATCCAGCCTTGAGAACCAAGTATCTACCGCTGGCCCCAGGGTTAAGATGGCATGGCCCTGTGAAGGTCTGGTACCTGTAGGGCTGGGGTGGGAGTACAGATACATGGAGCCTCTTGACCTTCAGTTTTCAGGCCTGGCTAGAGGGC
Organism: Peromyscus maniculatus bairdii; assembly: GCF_049852395.1. Classification (NCBI taxonomy): domain Eukaryota; kingdom Metazoa; phylum Chordata; class Mammalia; order Rodentia; family Cricetidae; genus Peromyscus; species Peromyscus maniculatus. The sequence continues at coordinate 12,009,502 of NC_134861.1, forward strand.
TGTAAGAGGCAGGTCAAGGGCAGAGGCTGAACCAGGAGTGGAGGGAAGCTGAGCTGACTCAGCAGCCCAGGAGACCTGAGCCAGCTGTTGTGAAACCAGAAGCCCTAGGAACCATCCAGCTGTGATCACCCAGCTGCAGAGACACCTGTAGGACAAGCTAGATGAGGCAACAGGAAGCCAGACTCTACCCCCATGGGGGAGGCATTCAAGACCCTTCCTCATGCACCATACACTTCCCCAGAGCCCCACATTAAATGGAGCAGATCCCCCTTCAAGGGGACCCTTGGACCAGAAGACAAGATGTCTCTCAGTTAGAAGACTCAGCAAGTGACATGGTTTGCTATGGTGAAATCCAAACACCAGCTTATATAGTTCCTAGCAGGGTGCTGTAGATACTGTGGAGCAAGGCCTATCATGCAGCGTGGTAGGTGGAACCAGGGCTAAGCTTTAATACCAAATTCCTTTTCTTAGTTGTTAAATGATGCTACACATGCAGAAGTTGGTCTTGGTTGCAAGATCGCAGTCATTTTTCCTGCCGCTAGCATCAAAAGAGAGATCCCTAGTCTGGGGCTCTGGCTTTGTCTCTCTTGCTCCTTGTCCTTGTAGGCACACAAGCTTCTGATGGCTGGGGAGGGTTGTTTTCTAGATGCTGTGAGGAGCAGGAAGTCTCTCCATAGGAACACCACAGCTGTGACTACAGCTGTGTGTCCTCCTGAGCTGGGATCTGGTCCCACCCACTACCTAGAACAGAAACCCCTACAATGCCTCAGCAGGGGAGGCTTCCTGCCTGGCAGAGGAGAGGCAGACCAACTAAAGCATGTGGTCAATGTCCAGGAGGAGCCAGCACTGTGGAATGTCCCCATCAAAACCCACTCTGAGCTGGTTGGTGTATGCCTGTAATCCCAGACCCAGGGAGGCAAAAAACCAGAAGCACTGTAAATTGAAGGCCAGCCTAGCTACATGGTGAGTTTCAGGCCAGCCAGGGCTACAGAGCAAGACCCCATCTCAACCAAAATCAAGTAAAATCTCGCCTTGAAAGTCAGTGCACTCTCTGTGGTATTAAAAGGATGGAAACTTAATCTACTACAATGTTTGGAGAAAGCACCTTTGGGAGGTGATTAGGGTTGAATTCCTCTTTAAAAACATTTGATACAATGAGATTGTGTGGCCTTATGTTGGGTAGCAGTTTCCTCTGAGATTGAAACATCCCATCCTGCAGGGAAGCTCCTTAAACAGGAAGGTAAACAACTCAAAGGATCTTCAGGAAGTCCCTGAAACTGACCAGATTCACTAAGCCTTTCTTTCCAGAGTAAGAAATAAGTGGGCGGACAACTGGAGAGACAGAACTACAACCAAGACACTGAGACCAGACCAAATGCCTGGAAGAAGCAGAATCCAGCCAAGCAGCCTGGAAGAGGTATAGACTAACCAAGTCACCCGGAAAGGACACCCTCCAACATGTTGGGCTGCCTGCAGATGTGGCACCTGACCCTGAGGATCTGTCTTTAGATCATAAGCTGATGTGAGCCTTTGTCTTCATAAACTGGTCTATTTGTGGCTTGCAGTTTCAGTAACAGAAAAAGAGACTAACAGTCAGGGGCTTGTGCTCTGTGGTGGAACCCTGAAGTCCTGATCCATTCCAGCCACTTACTGAAGGTCATAGGAGAGGCATGTTCCAACTAGCCCACGAGGCTCCTTGAGAGGGTTAGGGAGGAGGTGGGTTGTGCAGTCCAACCTGGAAAACATGCTGGTGAGTTGGGGCTATAGACAAACACCAGAACAGCCTCAGACCAAGTTGAAGGCCTAGGAGCCCCTTGGAGACTTCCTGGTCTGAGTCCTTGTTCAACAGCGGAAGAAGATCTGGACTCTGATGCCCACAGGCAGTGTCACTTGCTCAAGGAGAGTTGAGGGTGCTAATGAGTGAGCTCCCCACACAGCCTTTTCTTTCCATCCAGGGCCCAGCCCATTGGGATGGAGCTACCCATGTTCAGGGATGTTCCTCCCCACTCAGTTCATGGAAACATACGCCACTCATCTCTGGAAACTTCCTAATAGACACACCCAGGAGTGTGTTTTACTTTAAGTGACTCAACCTAGTATATGTGACCAATACCACCCACCCCCCTTTCTTTGGGGCTCCAGGGTTCTGCCCTGCAGGTTCATTGAGTCTATGATTGACATTTGAATCATTGAAAGTCCTCCAAAAGCTGATGGAACATGATCAGATAGCTTAGAGACCCAAAAAGTATGTTGAGAAGTCAGCCTTGACAGAAGCAATGAGTTGAAGCTTTCAAAACACACCCTAGTTTTCAACCATGGAAGTCAGTCCTCTGGGCATTAGACAGCCTGGAAACCCAGTGACTCCATCAAACACCCAGTGTAAGCATTCTGGCCCGCCCCTGGAGACCCACCCAGCATCCTGACGTCATCTTACCTAAAGTCCCCTTTAAGAGACGACCCTTCTCCCTTCTCACTCTTCCTTCCTCTCTCCCTCTCTCTCCTTCCACAAGGCTGTGTACACCTCTGTTTTTCTTTCTTTCCCTCTCTTTTTCCTCTCCCCTCCCCCTTTAATAATAAATCTTCCCACTTGGATGCCATGTCTGCATGGTATAACTTTCCACCCCACCATGCCACTGTTGCTGTGTCTGCATGGCATGGCTGTCTTTACACCTTGGCTCAAACCCGTCATGGCTGCCCATACACCATTTTGCAACACCCAGGACCCTCACATTCAAGGAACCCCTCTTAATGCCCATCTCCTAGCATTGTTCTAAGGGTTCAGTACACTGATGCTGGACATGGACCTCACACAATATAGCATCTTTTACACAAATGTGTATGTGTTCTGGGAATAAGCCTGGCTTCTGATTTGTTTGAATGTGAAAAGACAAGTATGTCTTCGAATTCTAAGAAATATTCAAGGTATAAGATCACTGTTCACTCAGCACCCTTGTCTCTAGAAGAACAGGCTACAGTAGAATTTGATATAGCCTTACACCTTCATTGTTGTGCCTTCCTTAAAGGGTGGGACTTAATTTGCTGCCCTGTCAATTTGGGGCTGGGCTCACTGATGAAAAATGCCATATGGTAGGGATGGTGGTGTGTGACTTTGGAGATTGGGTCCTAAAAAGACTTTGAAGCTCTAGCCTAGACTGTGGGAGAAGCCAGCAGCTAGCTAGCTTTCTGGAGAGGCCTATGTGGCAAGGAACTGAGGTCTTCAGCCAGCAGTCTGTGAGTGAACTTGAAGTAAGGACGCCAGTGCTGGTGGAGCCTTTGGTTGATGCAGCCACTGCCCACAGCCTCCTGAGAAGGCATGAGCCGCGCTAGACAGCCAGACTTGTCTGAATTCCTGTCTACAGCAGGCAGGTGATATGGTGATCCAACATGAGACTGTGTTAGTCATCATGAGCACTCTCAGACATAGACACACAAGGCCAGGTAACCCCCAAACTTGCTTTATTCATACACTGCCCACTTAGGCTAAAACCTAGGAGACTCAGAAGTTTGGGGTCACCCTTGGCAAGTGGGACTATGAAGGGGACTGACGTGGACAGGGGCAGGATCTAGTCTGGCCTGGTCACTAGGCACAGTTGCAGTACTCTAACCAACCCTTCGCCAGCATGTCTTCCTGTGCAAGTTATTGCATTCAGTGTGAAGACAGCCGCAGACCTTCAGGGAAGGTGAAGTTCACTGGAAAGGCCTACGAATAAACAAACAGCTCCGAGCCAGAATGCCCAAATGAGAACTGCCTAGATGGGATGGGAGCTAGGGCAGAGCAGACTGGAATCCCACAGGACTAAGGGCTGGGGAAGCCTCCATGTCTGCCGTCTCGCTGGGTTGGGAAGAGAGGAAGGAGCAAGGATCTGGGTGTGTAGGGAGGGATGGGCTGCAGAGAGCCTGCTGAGCTGGGAAGGCGTGCTTCATGCCTGGGCAATGGGCAGCCACGGCAAAGACTAAAGGACGCAGAGTTTAAGAAGCAGATGGAGGGGGCAAGGTGTGGGTGAGAGGATTCTGAGGGAAGTGGGAGGGTGAAGGGAGGAACCAAAACCATGCTCAGTGCCACAGAAAGTGATAGAGAAACTGAGCAAGTTCTCATTTTGGGTTCATATGGAAACCCCTGCTGTGTGAGTCAAAGGTCTAAAAATACTTATCTCCCCACACACTTTGACCCTTCCTGACACCATCTCCGCCATCAGAGGTAAGCTCATTACCGAAGGCTGGGTTGGCACTGGAGATGGTTGGGGATGGTCACCAGAAACTTTTAGGGCCTGACGTGTTTGCTCCCGTCCTAGCTGAGGACATGGAGGCGTGGTTAGGAGAGGTTCAGGGCAGAGTGGCTGCAGGAGCACGGAAGCCAGCTCTGCCTGGCTCCAGAGCAGGGGGAGGCGGGTGCTGTCGAATGCCCTGGAGGCCAGGTGCTTACTTCTCCAAGGCTGCATGAATGGGTGTCTGGGTGACGGTCTGAGTGCAGGAGTGATAAAAGGATGTGGACTAAGTCTCTGACTCCAACAAGATCCCCCGCTGCCGGTGGATGGCAGAACAATGGCCCTCGAGATCCAGGACAGGCACCAAAACTACACGGAGAAATCCTGTCTCGAAAAACAACCAACCAACCAACCAACCAAACAAACAAACAAACAAAACCCACAAAAACAAGTCCACCCCCTCCTACAGCCCCTCTTTCTTCTTTTCTTTTTTTTCCCTTAGACAAGGGATCACTCTGTAGCCCAGGCTACCCTATAACTGGAGGTGATCCTCCTGCCTCAGCCTCCTGGTTGTTAGGATTACGGGGTGTGCCACAATGCCCCATATAAAAATACAAAGCTGCTCTCCAATTTTGTGAGGGGAGAAGGGACTGTGTGAAGGTACCTAGGAATCCTCACAGCAACCAAACGCAGTCATGGTCTCAGCATAGCCTCTAACCTTCCAACCATCCATCCCTAGGCTTGGCCTCCTCTAGAAGATAAAAAGGGAGCCCTCTGTTTCTTTTGTTTGTAAGTCATCTTTACCTTTTCCCTCCCTCCCTCCCTCCCTCCCTCCCTCCCTCCCTCCCTCCCTCCCTCCCTCCCTTCCTTCCTCCCTCCCTCTCTCCCTCTCTCCCTCCCTCCCTCCTTTCCTCCCTCCCTCCCCCCCCCCTTAAGGAACATCAACAACCCACAAAAAGGAAGAGGGAGAGGAGGCAAAGGCAGGAAGGGGAAAGACGAAGATCTCTATGGATGCCTTTCTCCTCTAATTTTGGTTCAGTGCTGTCTCTGTGAAGGTTACTATTGCTGTGATGAAACACTGGCCGAAGGCATCTTGGGGTAAAGAAGATTTATTTGGCTTACGTTCCCTGAATCATGGTCCACTGAGGGAAGCCAAGGCAGGAACTTCAACCTGGCAGGAACGTGGAGGCAGGAGCTGACGGATGCTGTGGAAGAGGCAGCTTACAGGCTTGTTTCTGCTTTTTTATAGAACCCGGGACCACCAGCCCAGGCTAAGTGTTTTCTCCAAACTGAGAGCACCTTCTGTGCCTCCCTCCCCCGGCTGGGGTCCAGAAGCAAGTTCTGGCTGCTAGAGTTCCCCCTTACTGTCTGTCACCAGCGACTGTGTCTGAGGAGAGATGGGGTTGATGACCCCTTTGCTTTGGAAGCCAGGGCAAGCCTTCGCTCCATTCTTCCCCACACCTCACAGCCGCGACATTTCTATTTTCTTAAGGTGATGTCAAGCAGAAAGAGTTTTTCTAGTCCCTGGCAGCTGCGACCTGGGATGCATTCTCCTCCCACCCTGGCATTAGCTGTGGCTGTCACTTAGAGGAGAAGGAAACACTGTCTGATGTCTGATTGCCTCCAGGCATTGGAGGTCTGCAGGCTGGAAGAGTCAGGCCCCGAGCAGGCTTAGCCAACGTTGAAGAGTCTGCTTGAGAATTAACTCTTTTATCTTCAAGAGTTTCATAAACAGAAAGAACCAGATTTGGAGATCAGGACACTGCTTATGTTCCTGTGGTTGTGAGTTCTCCATGTGGTAGCCATTGGGCTTCAAAGCTGACTGCCTGCCCAGTAGCATCCTTCACCTCAGCTGTGCCAAATACCAAAGGACTGAAATGTCACAATGGAAATTAGAAACACGGAAAGTGCAGACACCTGAGCCCAGTGAAGCATCTTTACTTTCATAACCTTATAAACAGGACTCTTCACAAATCCTTCGTGTTTTTATTTTATTTATTTATTTTGTGTATGTGTGTGTATGTGTGTATACATGTACTACTGTGTGTGTCAGAAGTCATAGGACAATCTGTGAGTGTTGGTTCTCTCTGTCATGTGGGTCCTGGGGATTGAACTCAGGTTGTCAGACTTGGCAGAAAGCAGAGTCATCTTGCCAACCCATAGCCAGAGATCTTTATCTTTATCAGACGAATGGACTGGGCACCTTAAAGTATGGCAAGATGTTACCCTTATAAAGCACGAGACATCAGAGCTGGCGGGAAAGGAAGACCGATGTGAGTGAGCTGGCCCGGCCCGAGCTGTCAGTCACAGTGTCAGACCTGGAGCTGGAGCCTCTGTTTATGCAACTGCAAAGTATGTGGTCACATGTGCCCTGAAGGGCAGCCAGAAAAAAATGAGTGACACAATATATAAGGCATAACACGGCATCTGGAGAAGTATAAACACCACTTTCTCCTGACATGTGCATGTGTTTGTTGAGTGTGAACATGTAAGTGTGTGCGCACACACACACACATGTCAACCAACAGGCCTATGAGTGTGTGCTTTTGCAAGTGGAGATGTGTGTGTGGGGTGCTCATTCTTGTGAGTGTGCATGAATGCCAATGTGTGTGGGGGGGTGTGCATTTTTGTGAGTGTGCATGAATGCCAAATGTGTGTGGACTTCTGCTCTCTTTGAGTCCTGCCAAAAGGCCTGCTTCATGGCCTGATTTGTTTTGCAGTTTGCCATCCCTCCTCTCCCCCCATCTCCAGACAGAAGCTCAATCTCAGTTTGGTCCAGGAATAAGCCCCACCTCTGAATGTAACCTGAGCGCCCCATGGAATGCACAACAGCGCATGGAAACCCTGGAACAGGGCTAATCCTCTTTACTTTGGCAGCATCTCTGAAAACATAAAATAAAATAAACCAGTGGGGGTGGGGTGGGAAACCTGGAGACCCCACTTCTGCTGCCTGTCCACACAAAGCCAGCTGGGCCTTGGGCTGCTTGCAGAGGAAAGGCATTGTCTTGTGGCTTGCAGGACATAACGTGGAAGGGACTTCAGTAAGGATGTTTGAAGAGTCCCAGGGTATGAAGCTGGGAAGCGGTACTGTGGCTGATCGGCTATGTGTTTACTGAGCCTGTATTGTGAGTCAGGACCCTGTTATGCTCTTCTGAGAGGTGCAGGAGGGAAACTGATGCTATGATAGACTAGAGTTCCCCAGCAGACATCAGATTCATGGCGGAGGCTGCCAAGGGAGCCGCCCAAGTCCTGTGCATAAAGCATAAGGAAGGCATGATTCATGGCCATCTTGTCTTTAGAAATGCATCTATGTGAACTCGTATGAATATACTCTTGGGCAGCCAAAAGGATGGATTTATCTTATAACCCAGGGCTTGGGTTGAGCCCTGGATCCATCAGTCACCCTTGTCCTAGATGAGTCTAACCCTTGCCTATGTCTGTATTCCTGAGGGAAAGGCTTTATCATGAGCCCTGCTGGATCTCAATCTCACTTTCACTTGCTTGCTTGCTTGCTTGTGTTATTTGTTTAAGACTGGGTCTTCCTATTTGACCAGGTTCGCCTTGAACTTGCTGTATAGCCCATGCTGACCTTGAACTTCTGACCCTCTTGCCTCTCAGGTCTCTTAAGTGCTGGGTCACAGTGTGTACCACTTGCCTGGCTTGTTGTTCTTCATTCTTTCTTCCTGTTCATTTTCTTCCTTAGTATTTGTGTCTATTTTTCTTCATTACAAGGTGGTGCCGAAGGAACCCTGGCCAACTCAAGTGGCAAGCATGGCTCTCCCATCCCCTCTGCCTTGCTAAAAACCATTAGTTAGATTACAGTCCTAAAACTAGCCACCAAGGTCTGTTCTCTTATTGGGCCACTTCCTCCTCCTGAGGCTGACCACCAAGGTCCAGCCATCAAAACCCCCCTTTTGGTTCACCTAATTAACATAATTAAAATTAAACACCTCGTTCTAACACAGGGTTCCCCCTTTGCCTTTATAAACCACCATTTGCCTCTGTGCCACGTCTGTCCCACCTCTATTCAGAGGCAGTCCTTTGTCCCTCTGGGACAAATATCTCTGCCCCTTCCCCCTGTTGCCTTCTCTTTCTCCCTCACTGTCCATCTCCTTTACCATAGCACCCTAGCCCATTCTAACACCGACCTCCCTTTTTCCTCCTCTTAAAAATTACACCTGCAAGGTCATTTGTTGCTGTTTTTCTGCCTGAGTCAAAGAGCAGCCACTTTAAATAAAGGTTCTCTTTGTGGAAACCGGTGTTGGGGTGTGGTTTGTGCCTAATCTGGGGTCTGGGAGGGAGTCCCCGCTATGCCGGAGTCCCCTTCAGGAGCTGAAGGTAGTAATACTTAGCTAAAGTGTTACACACCTCACTAAATACCTCGTTAACAGCACAGGTGTGCATCTCAGTGTTGAGGGCCAAACCTTTCCCCCGGGGAGATGCTGTTGGTTGTAATGCAGTGGCACTATGTTATTCATTAAGCAGCTCCGTTACCATGTGAGAAAGGCCACGAGGCACGACAAAACCCACTATCAGAGCTTTACTAGGAGAAGAGAGGGACAGAAGAGAGCATGACCAGGCCTGTGGAAAACAAGTGCAGAGAGAGAAGGCAGAGGAGAAGAAGGAGGAGTCTGTGTCCCGCGTCTTATGGCTTCCCCTGTACATGCGCATATGGGCTTACAGAGTTACGCCACTCATGAGCATAGATTGCGTGATCACGCAGCGCTCAAATTATGTGATCACGTAGGACATAAGGCTTCTTGCTTGGCTATTGAACTGCACATGTGTGGTCATGAAGCTGGGGGAATGGCCAGGAATTCTGACAGATGCAACACACAGGTCTACTCCCCAAATATAGAGAGACATTGACAGACCAAAGAATAGGTAACACCAAAGTCCAGCTTGGTAAACCGAAGAGTTTTAGTGGGGTTACTTACAGGAGTATGGGTGAGGAGGAGTTAGTCACAGGAGGGGAAATGCCTCGGAGACAGCAGAATCACCAAAGCCCACCCCAGGGTGGGTGACAAGCAGCTCACACAAGCTGGGAACCAGGAGCACACTGCACTGTCTGCAGGCAGCTCCACAGGTTAGAGAGGGCCCTCTCCAGTTGACTCAGTTGGTGTAAACCTCTTCCAGGCAGCCGCTCTGGTCTCAGCCTCTCCTTTTCAGCTCTGGCCCTCTGGGAGTCATCTTCGCAGCTCTGTTCGGCTAGTCCCAAAGGGCAGGGAGGGCCCCGGTGAATCTGGTCAGTTCCAGGGACTTCCTGAAGCTGTTTTGAGTTGTTTACTTTCCTGGTTCAGGGGCTTCCCTGCAGGATTAATATTTCAGTCTCAGAGGAAACTGCTCACAACACTCAGTCAACATCATAACTCAGGAAATAAATGAGGAACGCTACCACTGTTTCTCCAAGGTCTGGAACAAGAATGTTGGTTTTGAGGGTAAGGGTGTGTGACTGTTGGTAGAACCTGATCTGGCAGGAGCAAAGCTCTGGGTTAGATTCTCAGCTCTTTATCAAATGGGGCTTGATGGGAAACTCTTGTAATGGCAGGCAGAGGCAGGAGGATCAGAAGTTCAAGGTACTGTCTTCTTTAGCTAAGTATCTACTTTGAAACTACCCTGGGGGAAACTGTGCAACCCCTCTCCCAAAAGTACATGATCCACTCTCACAAAGTTTATTTAAGATCATATTTGTCAAGTGTTAGCTAAGCAACAAGGCAAGAGAAAAAAATGTTGATCATACAGTTAGGGAAAGAAGAGGTCCCTTTTATTCTGCTGATGACATGATTATAGATAGAACTGCAAGACTACATTCATAAGCTGTTAAAATTGATAAGTGCGTGGAGTAAATTTGTGGAATATAAAATCAATGTACAAAAGCCAATAGCTTCTTTCTGAGGAAGAAATTAAGAAAGCAATTCCATTCATAAAAACAAAAACAAGGCAAAATGCCTTGAAGAAATTTGAACAGGGAAGTGATTATACAATGAAAATTACAAAACATTGATAAAGAATTGCGCGCACACACACACACACACACACACACACACACACACACACACACACACGGAAAAACAGCCTGTACCTGTGAACTGGAAGGACTGATATTGTCAACATGCTCATACCACATATAGAGATATACAGAGTTAATGAAATTCCTACAAAGATTCCAGTGACATTGTTTTTGAGTGCACGCCCTGAGTGTGTGCCATGCTGTGTGGACGTCAGAGGACAACCACGAGCACCTTTCTTTAGCTGTTTTTTTTTCCTCACCTGTTTTGGGGTCTTTTCCTGGCCTGGGACGTGTCAAGCAGCTAGGCTTGCTGGTCAGTGAGCCTAGACGCTGCCTTCTCTGCCTTCCTTCCACTGGGATTACAAACACATACTTACACACTTAGCTTTTTTTTCTTTCTATTTATCTAAAATAAATTTTCATACAATATATTTTGATCATGTTTCCCTCCTCCTCTGTAGATGTAACAATCTTATTAAATAAGAAACACAGAGCCGCCCCCAGCTGGATCAGGCCCTCTGAATAGGTGAGACAGTTGATTGGCTTGATCAGTTTGGGAGGCAACTAGGCAGTGGGACCAAGTCCTGTGTTCATTGCATGAGCTGGCTGTTTGAAACATGGAGCTTATGCAGGGACACTTGGCTCAGTCTGGGAGGAAGGGACTGGATCTGCCTGGACTGAGTCTATCAGGTTGATCACAGTCCTTGGGGGAGGATTTGCCCTGGAGGAAGTGGGAATGGGGGGTGGGCTGGGGATAAGGGGAGGGGGTAGGAGGGGGGAGAATAGGGGAACCCATGGCTGATATGTAGAACTGAATGGTATTGTAAAATAAATAAATTTTTAAAAAAAGAAAGAAACACAGAGCCAAATGCAGAGTTAAAAGCCCAAGAGGTCAGAGCAGTAGCTAAGAGCTGAGACTAAAACCAATCGCCTTCTTACCCTTCGCTGCTGCTGTCGTCCTTCCCCTCAGAAAGACCTACTTCCTGTGTGTTTGTCTTTATATAGACGTTCTGTTCTGCCTTCTCATTGGTTGTAAACCCAACCACATGACCTCCTCATCACTGCCTGTCTATACAGACCTCTACGTCTCTATGGTTGGTATTGAGATTAAAGGTGTGTGTCTCCAAGCTGGCTATATCCTTGAACACACAGAGATCTGCCTGTCATGTGATCGGGATTAAAGGCATGTGCCACCACCGCTGGCTTCTGCTATGGCTTGCTATTAGCTTTGACCCCCAGGCAACTTTATTAACATACAAATAAAATCACGTTTCAGCACAAATAAAGTATCACCATACTCCTCCAGCTCCTCTCAGATCCTCCCACCTCCCTACCTACCCAACTTTATGTTCTTTTTATTTCTTTTTAACAACAAAGAAACAAACAAAACAAAAACAAAAACAAAAACCATGAAATACACATACCAAAAAAAACCCCACATAAATGAAAATCAAAATAAATGAGCAAAAGAACAATAAGATAAAAAAAGTGTTCAAACAAAGCAAAATGATATGAAAAGTCTATGAAAGCACCATTGATCATTTTGTGTTAGCCAGCTACTCCTGGGAGAGGAATCTGCCTTGAGATATGATTAATATATCCAGTGATACTCCATTGGAGAAAACTGATCTCCCCTTTGCCTGCAGGTATCAGTTGCAGGTAGCTTCTTGGTCAGGGGTGGAAGCCCATGTCCACTTCCCAGTGCCAGGACGTGATCTACATTGCACCTGTACAGGCCTTATGTGTACTACCAGTATCTGTGAGTTCATATGTGCAGAAGTCATGTGGTGTCTGGAAGATACCATTTCTTTGGTATCATCCAGCTCTGGTTCTTACAACCTTTCTGACTCTGTTTACACACATAGATCTCTGAGTCTTATAGGGAGGAGGAAGATATCTTGTTTAGGACTGACTGAGTGCTCCAGCATCTCTGGTTCTTTGCACACTGTCCATACCTGGGTCTCTGTGTTGGTTCCCATCTAATGTAAGAAGAACTTCTCTGATAAGGGCTGAGTGAAGACCTGATTCTCAAATTTTATCTCTTTTAGGTAGGTTTTGGAATTGAATTCAGTCTTTCATGTGTGCTGAGCAAGTGCTTTAGCAATTAAGCTACTCCCATAGCTATCAGTGATATTCTTTACGGAACATTACAAAACATTTTAAATCAGTAGGAATGGCTACCAGAGAGAACAGAAGCTAAAGGGCCTTTATATCACAAATGCAGTACCTTGACTTCTATCCCTGGGATCCATGTAAGAAAATCAGAATGGGAACCAGAGACGGATCAGTGGGTAAAGGGCGCTACAGCTAGGTCATAACCTGAGTTTGATCTCTAGCCCCCACATAGTGGAAAAAGAGAACTGAGTCCCAAAAGTTGTCTTCTGACCTCCATATACTCATAATCACACTCTTACAGACAGAACACACACACACATACACACACACACACACACACACACACACACTAAATACATAAATAAGTAAATACATATATACATACACAAATACATAAAATACGTAAGAGACAAATTGCCATGGGATGTCTTTCTGTATGCTGTGACTATGTGTTGCTCTCATTGGTTGATAAATAAAGCTGTTTGGCCAATAGCAAGTCAGAATAAGGTTAGGTGGTACATTCAGACTAAAGACAGTGATGAAGAAAGGTGGAGTCAGGGCAGGTGCTATGAGCTGCCCAAGAAGCAAGATGTGAAAGAACTGATAAACCACGGGCTACATGGCGATATATGGCTCAGATCACGAGGACCCCCAAAAGGCCACCACAGAGACAGAATCCCATATATAAAAGCAAATAGCCTTTATTTCAAGCTTGAGCTTGGTCTCTCTAACTGTCGGACACAGCCGTGAGAGCAGAGAGCCTCGAGGTCAGGCAAGGTGGGGTTGTTATCATAGCAGAGGTTGGGGTGAGGGGATTTCCAGGGTTTAGGACCCTGATTGGCTGACATTTGTCTAGACGTATCTGTAAAAGGGGAATATGTATGTGCTAGGCTCAGGGACATCCTGTGATCTTATCTAATCTTATCTGATGGTTGGAATATTTGGGATGTCAGGTTCTTCCCCTTAGATGCTGGTCTATCCCTGGGTGATGTCAACTTATGGCTTTTCCTAGATCGAGGTGTTGCCTGCCAGTAAACCTGTCACGGCAGCTGTGTCTGAACCTCTGAGCTTGTCATGGCAGCTGTGTGGTCAAGCTGCTTTGGGCCCCCCACAATACTTAGATTAATAGAAAGGGGTTAATTTAAATGTAAGACTAGCTAGTCATTAGCCTGAGCCACTGACCAAGCATATTTTAATTAATATAAGTTTCTGAGTGATTATTTGAAAATGGCTGTGGGACAGGGCAGGACAGAGAAAAGCCTCCGTCTACAACAAATCTTTATAGTTTGTAGGTAATCACATAGATTCCAAATACTCAAAGCACAATACTGAGCAAGAGAACAGGCTGGAAACATGGAAGTATCTGACTTCAAAATGTTCTGTGAAGGGATATTGACCAAACAGCATGACACTGGCATAAAAATGGACACAAAGGCCAATGAAATAGAATAAAGGATGGAGAAATAATCTTCTGCATAGGCATAGCCTAGGTAAGTTTTGACTGAGCTAGAAAGATTATAAATTGGGAGAAGATTTCTTCTAAATTTCTTCAAAGAGTGGTGCTTGGAAAACTGAATTTTTATATGTAGAACGATGAAGTTAAATTTCTGTCTCTCACCATATAAAAATATCAGTGTGAAACAGGTGAAAGATTGAAATGTAAGATTACATGAAACTAGTAGAAGAAAGCACAAAGGAAACACATCAGGGCGTTGATCTGGGTAAAGGGTTTTTAAAACAGATTTCATTTTTATATTTAAGTGCATTGGAATGTGTGTGTGTGTGTGTGTGTAAAACATCAGAAGCACAGGCAAGAGGTAAAAATGACAAATGGAATCACATCAAATCATAATCTCTATTGTACAGAAACAACAACAAAAACTAACAGAGTAAAGACACAGCCTCTAGAATGGAAGAAAAAACTTGCAAACTATTATTCCAGTGAGGGAATATTTAGTGGTATTCGCTCCCCCCATGACCTTGGGATATACAGCCCCAAGGAGGCGGGGCTTCTTGCCGTTGTATGTAGCCTCTTAAAGGGAAAAGGGAAAGGGGTCACAAGGTCCCTTCTCCCTGGTTCCTGCTTCCTGGTGTGACTGAACTGCCAGGTGGATTTGCCCCAGGTCAGATCAGAGGACAACTTCAGCTGTCTACTCGGTTCTGTATTCGTGAGTGTATTTCCTTAATTTATATCCTAATAAATTCCCTAATACTCCTGAAGAGGGTCCCGTGGATTTCTGGCTTTAGGACTAATTCCCAGAATTAATGTAAGGAACTCAACCAGCACTATAGCAAACAATAGCCACACCAAAGACACTCAAAATGATCTAATTAAAATCGTATGACGAGCCCAAGGAAATAGCTCAGTTGGCAAAGTGCTGGCCACACAAGCATGAGGATGGGAGTGCACACACCCAACACTCATGTAAAAAACAAACAAAAACAAAAACAAAAAGCCTGGGCTTGATGGCCAAAGTCCCATCGCTAGGGAAGAAGAAACAGGAGAACCCCTGCGGCTTGCTAGCCAGTTAGTCACTGAATCACTGAGTGTTAGGCTCAATGAGAGAGCCTTCAAAAAAGAAGGCAGAGAGTGATTAAGGAAGACACCTGAGGCCATGCCCTGGCGTCCACATGCATGCACACACATGCAGCTGTCTGATCAGAGGCTACAAGAGAAGAATGTTCAACATCGCTGATCACAAGGGGAAAACAAGCCAACACCTCAATGAGATGTGGTATCCTATAGAGTGGCTATTATCAAACAGATGCCTGGTGTGTATATCACTCTGTATAAACAAAATGCTGATTGGCCAGCAGCAAGGTAGGAAGTATAGGTGGAACAAGCAGAGAAGAGAATTCTGGGAACAGGAAGGCTGAGTGAGGAGATGCCAGCCTGCTGCCCAGGGAGCAGCATGTAAAGGCAACAGGTAAAGCCACGGAATACGTGGTGACATATAGATTAATAGAAATGGGCTGAGTTTAAGTGTAAGAGCTAGTCAGTGGTAGGCCTGAGCTAATGGCTGAGCAGTTTAATTAATATAAGCTTCTGAGTGATTATTTTATAAGTGGTTGCAGGGTCTGTGGGGCTGGGCAGGACTGGAGAAAACTTTAGCTATAGATGTCAGTGAGGATGTGGGGAAGAAAGAACCCGTGTACACTGTTGGTGGGGATGTATGCTAATGCACCTTCTATGGAAGACAGTATGAAGGTTCCTATAAGAGTAGAAACAGAACTACTGTGTGACCCTGGTACTGAAAATACACACACACACACACACACACACACACACACACACACACACACACACATATATACACACACATGCACACACACCCCAGAAAGGCTTGAAGTCAGTTTGTCAAAGAGATATCTGTACTTACCTAGGTAATGAAGCACCATATTTGCCATAGTCAAGGTACAGAATCTGAATGGGTTCGCTGATGGGTACATGAATAAAGAAAAGAGCAATATATGTGCCAAATGGAATATTGCCATCCATAGGAAGAATCAAATGCTGTCATTTCCAGCCTCATGGGTGGAACTGGAGGGCACCATGGTAAGTGAAATAAGGTAGGTGTGGAAAGAGAAACACCACATGTTCTCACAAGTGAGACCCTAAAGAATTAGTGTGTAGGTCTGATCATAGACGGGGTGGTGTGCAGGAAGTAGAAGATGAAAGTATGGCTGATGGGCCCAGGGGTGGCACTGGATAAGACAGATGACACCTAAGGTTTTATTTTATAATCAGGTAACTATAGTTCACAATCATTAAGTGAAATTGTCAAAATGGCTAATAGAGAGAATGTGAAGAGTCCTAATACAAACAATTCATAGCTGTTTGAGGCAATACATGTATTAGAAGACCACAGTGTACCACATTAATGTGTACAACTGCTGCACACTGGTTAAGAATAAAAAATTCTATTAATCGTGACATTTCTGGATTCCCAAACATTTATTATAAGAAATCTGAAGTAGAATGAATTGTGTTGATACTATTCTGAATACAATCATAAAAAATAATAAAGAAAATAACAGGGGAAAGTAAGGGGGCTGGGGATACATTCAGCAGTAGAGCATCTTTAGCATAGGCAAAGCCTTGGACTTGGTCCCTGGGATCAAGAGTGGGAGGAGAAGATGAGGAAGAAGAGGAAGAAGAGAAGAGGAGAGGGGAGGTTGAGGAGGAGGGAATTGTAGCAAAGAATAAAGAAACTCAGCTAGAAAATGGATAACCAGAGCTGAAGAGTCCTGGCCCTCCAGTGGCCTCAAGGCCTGGCACAGGGTGTCTACAAGGCTTGTGTGAGAACAGTAGACATCATCCAGGCTTGGGCCAGCCATAGAAGCAGCGACTGGAATTCCATGTGCTGAGAAGGACAAAAAGGTTGTCCCCAGTTCTCAAAGGGAGAATGTTTTTGCTTCTCTGTTTCTTCATTTCTGTAAGGGTTCCAAACCAATAGAATGGTCTGTCTGTTCTTTTGGAGACATGGTCAATTTCTGTATCCTTGCTGGCTTGGAACACACTAGCACACTTTGTAGACCTGGGTGGCCTTGAACTTACTGTAATCCTCTTGTTTCAGCCTCAAGAATACTGGGATTACAGGCATGCTCCGTGCTTCTAATTTGCATCTCCCTAGACATTATCGACATGTTTTTTGGGAAGCTGTATACTTTTTTTTTTTTTTTTAAAGAACTTTGCCAATTTAAAAATCGGATTGTTTGTGTCCTTGTTGAGCTGGTAGAATTTGTTATATATTCTGGATACAAATCTTTTATAAGACACATGATCTGCATATACTCTCTAGTGTTCTGTGGCTTGACTTTTCCGTTCGTTGACTGTGTTCTTTGGTGCACTAAAGTTTTAGAATCTGATGAAATCCAAGCTGCCAACTTTTTTTAAAGATTTATTTTTATTATTTTTTAATTTCATGTGTCTCTGTATATGTTTGTGTGGGGGTATGTGCAGATGACCGCAGAGTGGGAGTCCTTGGATCTGCCTGGAGCTAGAGTTACAGGAGGTTGTGAGCTGCCTGGTGTGGGTGCTGGGGATTGACTTGCGTCCTCCGGGAGAGTGTAAGAAACAGTAGCTATAAGTCTTTTCTATCAAATACTATTTTCTTTTCTTTTCTTTCTTTCTTTTTCTTTTTTCTTTCTTTTTTTTTTTTTTTTTTTGTTTATTTTTCGAGACAGGGTTTCTCTGTGTAGTTTTGGTGCCTTTCCTGGAATTCACTCTGTAGCCCAGGCTGGCCTCAAACTCACAGAGATCCTCCTGTCTCTGCCTCCCGAGTGCAGGGATTAAAGGTGTAAGCCACCACCGCCCCATTTAAAACTTGTATTCTTTAGGACAAAACATACAAATCTTTTATCGCCACCTCCTTGTAAGGCTTTTATGCAAATATCTTAATCGCGCCCACCTGGTAAAATCTTTTACACAAAGTCCCTTTTGCATTCTCTGATTAAAGTGTCCTGTCCCTAACACCTTTCATTTCCTTTATGCCATACATATTCTCTCAGAACTAACCGATCTTTGAAGACTGTGTGCCTGGACCCCAGCCAATGGGGGGGGGGGGAGATAAAACAGTAAATGTGTTAGAATAAAAACCAATACAGTTCCTGTCTCTGTGTGGTCAGTGTTCTGGACACACGCTTGTGACCAAGAACAAAGTGCTGAAGCTGGGTGTGAAGAAGAGGAACGCCTTTCATCCCCGCACTTGGGAGGCAGAGGCTATCCTGGTCTGTGTAAGGAGTCCTGGGCCAGCTAAGGCTACATAATAGAGACACATTTCTCAACATGTAGGATGCAACCCCTGTGGGGAGTTGCATGACCCTTTCACAGGGGTCACATGTCAGATATCCTGACTATCAGATATTTACATTATGATTCATAACAGTAGCAAAATTACAGTTATGAAGTAGCAATGAAAATAATTTTATGGTTGGGGGTCAGTATAACATGAGAAACTGTACTAAAGTGTTACAGCATTAGTTAAGTTGAGAACCCCTGTAATAAAGACACCCTGACTCAGAAAATCAAATAAATAAATAAATAAAATAAAATAAAAATAAAAGTAATTTGTCCAGATGCTTCAGTTGGAGTGGTGGTCTCTTTACTTGAAACTCTGAATTTATTTCCAACATTTGAAATATGTGCTTTTAACTGCTGAGTCATATCTCCAGCCCACTAAATTTTCTTTTGTTGCCGGTGGTTTTGGTGTTGTATCAAAAACAACATTGCCAAGTCAAGTATCATGAAGCTGTTTCTTTTAACAGTTTTTATTCTTACAATTAGGCCTTTGATTTATTTGTGATTAACTTTTGACTGATTAGAATCTTAAATTTTTTTGTAAAGATTTGTTTTGTCGCCTAATACATATCCTAAGTGGACTTGAGAAGATGAAATCTTCTCTTGGTGGATGGATTGTTCCCCATGTGCCTGTCAGGCAAGATTAATCTACAATTGTGCTGAAATCATCGCTTTTCCCTCCCTCCCTCCCTGACTCCTTCCTTCCCTCTCTACTTCCCTCCTCCCTTTCTTTGTTTTACTTGTTTTTTGTTTGTTTCGAGACAGACTCAATTTGTAGCCAAGGTTGGCCTTGAACTTATGATGTAGCTCAGGCTAGCCTCACGCTTATGCCAGTCCTCCTGCATCAGCCTCCCAAGTGCTGGTATTACAGGCGTGAACCCCTGCACTCCATCTTTGTAACTGATCTTCTTTGGGGGCATTGTTGAGAACTGGTCCTGAGAATTCCTGCTGTGTTTCCTTCTAGTTCATCGAAGTCTGACTTCTGCGTGTTGGGTTCCTGATGTTTGGTGAATCTGTTTGTCGTTGTTCCAACCTCTTGGTGAGTTGATTCTTTAATGAATACACAAAGTTCTGCATTGTCTTTTACATGAAGGGAGTCAGGGCAGAAATTCAACACCAGGACCTGGAGCAGAAGTCATGGAGGAAGACTGCTCATGGGCTTGCTCTGTGACTCATGCCTGGTAAGCTTTCTTCCACAGCTCACACCCGCCTACCTTCCAAGCTGCCATCACAGTGGGCCAGACCCTTCTGTATCAATTAGTAAACAAGGCAGGGCTCCGTGGGCAGGCCAGTGTGATCCAGCCAGTTCTTCAACTGAAGTGTTCTTTTCAGGAGAGACTCTATGCTGTATCAATTTGACAATAAAACCCAGTACATTGTCCTGAAATTGTGAGTTTAATCATGCATATAAAATTAATTGTTGGTAGGGAAGGCCTTAGTGTCGACACTTTGTGATTTGTTCTCAATCTTGTAACATTTTCTTTCTCATTTCTTTCATTCTGGGCGTGATTGATTGATTGATTTTGGTGGGGATGTATTTTAAAGTATTTCTCATTTCCTTTAATATCTGGTATAGATGAATAGTCTTATTAAATAAGAAACACAGAGCCAATTGCAGAGTTAAAAGCCCAAGAGATCAGAGCAATAGCTAAGAGCTAAAAACCCTTTCTTACCCTTCACTGCTGCTGCTGTCCTTCCCCTCAGAAAGAGACCTACTTCCTGTGTATCTGTCTTTTTATTGACTTTCTGTTCTGCCTTCTCATTGGTTGTAAACCCAACCACATGACCTCCTCGTCACCTGTATGTCAGATGTTTGCATTGAGATTCATAACAATGGCAAAACTACACTTATGAAATAGCATTGGGAAAGTTGAGAACCAGTGACTTAAAGAATGTTTCTCCTAAGGTCTATTCAGGCTTAAGAATGTATGTCTAGCCTCTTTGTCTTTGCTAAATTTGTTAAGCTTAAGCTATTTAGATAAACCGAGTCATATAAATGTGTTATATTGATACTAAAAGGAGTTTCAATTGAGAAATTGTTTTTTAAGGCTCATACTTAACAGCGATAAAACTACAAAATCTCTTTTCCAAGGTCAGGCTTTTAGATAAAGCTCCCATTCCCTTGGGCTTGCAGAAAGTTCCTGTTTGCTAAAAAGGGAGTCACCCTCCTTATCTCTGGTAAAATGAACTTAGGGCCCTTCCATTAACATATGACTATTTTGTTTTGGTTTCTTTACTGAACCTGTACTTGATACTAGAAGAGCTTCAATTTAAAATTATTGTTTTTAAGGCTATGAATTGTAAACTATTAGAGAATACAAGTAAATAGTCAGTCATCTTATAAATAATTAAGTTCTTTAATTGTAGTCATGATAAGTACTGATGTAATTAATTACAGGGATAAGCTTTATTTAGTCCCTTGTATATGTTTTCAGGGTTGAGCTTAAAACAGTAACTAGAAACAAAGTTTGCCTATTCAGATATACCTGGACATCCCTCATACTTCAGAGATATGCAGAAATGGCATTTAAATTATTGATTTAAAAGCTTATTATATCAGACAGACTCCCAGCTCATAGCATTGACCCACAGTCTCCAAAAAAAGATTATGGGCCACCCCAACATCTCCACCTGGAGCTCTCTGTTCTCACTGCTGCATTGGACAGAGAGTCCAAGCTCTGAGCTTGAAAATAAAGGCTCTTTGCTTTTACACATGGAATTCTGTCTCTGCATTGATCTTTTGGGGGTCCCCATGATCTGAGCATAACAATGTAACCAAGGCTGACCTTGAACTCCTTCCTGGTCCTTTTATCTTCACTCCCCATGTGTCAAGATTATAGGCATCCACTCCCACCTCTGACTCATACATTTGTTTCCTTTTTCATTCTTTGGGGATGTTCCCTGCGTCTTAGAGGGGATGAAGTGGCCTGTCTTTGGGTTTTTTGGCTTGTTTGACCAGTGGTTGAACATCTTTAGTAGAAATTTTCTGTTCAGTTCTTACATTACATTTTTCAGCACCAGGGTGTCTATTGAGCTTCCTTTCATCTCATTGGTTTTCATACTCTGTCCCAACAGTTCTTCACACCTTTCCATGATTTTCCTTTACTGGTTGTTCTGTGTCTTCCTTTAACTCTTCCAGCACACTCAAGACAGTTGCTTCAGTCCTTTATGTAGGAAATCTGATGCCTGGGTTCCATCAGGCATGATTTCTGCTACGTTATTTTGGAGACTGGGAAGTCTTGCCAATGAACAGGGCAAGGTCTGAACTTTGAGATCAGCTCAGAAGAAGGCATAAGTTATTTTAAGATTTTCTAAACTATTCTAAGATTTTGTTTTATCCGCCTAATCCTCCCTATTCATGCAGCTGCTTCACCCCAGAGTCATCTAGGGGCCCTAGATATTCTGTTGTATTCGTTTGCCCATACCTTCCCCCATGACACACACACACACACACACACACACACACACACACACACACACACACACCTCTAGGTGTGTGGTGCCTGCTGCTTCCTGTGCCCCTTTCAGCCTGGAATTTGAGCTACCACTTTTCTCTGAGCATAGAGCAAGGTGAAAGCGACCAGTTCTTCAGACCATCCCCAGGCACATCAGAACACTGCACACAGAAACTTCTCTGTCCCCTCTGGTTTGATGGATGGAACTGGGAGCTAGTTGGGCTATGGCTTTTTTCAACCATGTCAGAGTGGGTGGGACATGGGAAGTTAAAATGTCCTTCTGTGGCTTTCCTTTGACTTGGCATTTACTTGGCTACTACAAGAGCTTTGAGTGTCACCGAGGGTCCTATAAAGTCATTTAAACCAGACTCTTTATTCTACATTGAAATAAGGGTCCAGAGCTTCCTAATTTGCAGTCTTGCTATTTTACTCCATAAGCATGTCTGGTAGAGTTTGTTTCTGCTATTGCTGTCCTAAAGGTCACTGCATGACTAGAAAGTAAGACTCACCACTACAGAATCTAATATGCGTGGGTAGAGCCTGGATCACCCAGGGCTCACACTGGGAGTATCTTGGACTAAATCTCTGTGTTCTGTTAAGCAGGGCCTTTTGAACTTGACTCTTTGAAACTGCAAATTCAAATTCAAGAGATCTGAGGAGGGACCTGTGGTGCCAAGTTTCTGTAAACATCGAGGTGAAGTTGCTACTCTGTGGGCAGATTGAGGACCCACAGAGGGTGACAACAGCAGCCTGATTTCCAGTGTGTGTGTGTGTGTGTGTGTGTGTGTGTGTGTGTGTGTGTGTGTGTGTAGGGGGACACATCTAGAATGTCCATTTAGTTATATCTGGGTGAGAGGCTGTGTCCTTGTTCTCTCACATGGAAGATAAAAAGGCTTTCTACACTGGGCTTTTAGGGCCTCTTAATTTGGTAATGAAGATGTTCTGAGTTTAAATGCAATTCCTAGACTTCCCTCATTATTCCTAACTCCCAGGCTAAGCTTTGGAATCCCAGAATACTCCTCATCAGGACAGGTTTGAAGTGTCCTAAGCTGAATGTACAAACACTAGGGCCCCACCTCTACACCTCGCCTGCTCAGTCCCGTGATAACAGCTGGTTGGAAGTGACTATTGAGGATCTCTCCCATGCAATCACTGTAGAGGAACAAGAAATGCCTCTCAACAGGATTTATGTCCACTCACAGGCCCATGAGTTAAGCAACACTGAGGAGGTACCACAAAGTGAAGGCTACAACAGTATGAAGAGTTAGTGCTCTGTTCTTCATGAGGCCATGAAGTTCCCAAGAGTCACTTAGCTGAGGACAGTGCATCTGAGAACGGAGGACAGACAGAGTTTGGGAACCTTCAGAGCATCCCCAGCAGCCTGTCTTTTGTTTGCTTGGCTGCAGACATGTCCACTCATTGGAATGTTCTTTTGAACCACTCATGAGCTGTCTCTGGGCTAATGAGGTTTTGCCTTGGACTGTATTACCATGTTCTAGATGAGCCAACCTTCTGGGGTGTGCAAGAGGAGTTGATAATTACATAAGGGACAGCGGACAGGAGTTGTCTTGCCTGTGTCTCCTCCTTGGTTATGACTCTCGAACGGCAGCAAACAGGAGTTCACACTTCATACAACTGCTTCCTCATGTGGCCTCAACAGTCATCCACACTCAGCTTGGCTCCTCTTTATTTGTCCATGCTGCTCCATCGGATGCCCTGTGGAATCAGAGTCTTTGATATCAAGTAGAACTGAAACAGGGCACTAAAATATCTCTGTTAAGGAAAACAACAACATATAGCAAGGAGGGTTCCAGGTTTGTGTGTGCTCACAACTGACTTGTGTTCACGTTATGTCACCAGGGCCTCACAGCCAGATTCCTCAAGTGTCTTAAAAACAGAAGAAGTGTGAGGACTGAAGAGATGGCTCAGCAGTTAAGAGCACTGACTGCTCTTCCAGAGGTCATGAGTTCAGTTCCCAGCACCCACGTGGCAGCTAACAACTGTCTGTAACTACAAGATCTGACACCCTCACACAGTCATGCATACAGTCAGAACACCAATGCACATAAAATAAAAATAAATAAAACAAAAAAATAGAAGTGAGAGGTCATTCAGTCAATGATTATTTCAATACTCACAGAACATGTGCTATCTCATTAGCTCTGAGCAATGTTGATGGAGCGCAAGATGGAGCGCAAGAAAACAAAAAGAAACAAAAAGAACTATCCAGGATCTCCTGGGCCGGGCATTTCAGGCCAAACTTTGGATGCATTTTATGCTGGCCTATGGATTCATGCTCTAAAACCCATGAAGAATCTTCTTTTTTCCTTATAGTCAAGAAAGAAGCTGTGGATGTGGATGTGGCTCAGTTGACAGACTGCTCGCCTAGAATTGCACAAAGCCCTAGGCTTGATCCCCACCGTGCATAATCCAGGCATGCACACTCCTGTGATCTCAGCACTCAGGAGGTGGAGGCAGGAGGGTCAGAAGATCAACACCAGCCTTGACTACAATACAATACAGTCAACCTAGGCTGCATGCAACCCTGTCCTAGAAAGGGGAGAGAAAAGAGAAGGACTGCTCCCTTACACACAGTGCTGTCCCTTCCCTGGACCTGGGGTGAGCCAGCCTGGGAATATTTTTGGGAGGTGAATTTAATGAAGGGGAGTGAATGTCCTGTTTTATTGGCCTCTGTTGGCCAGGCTGTTTTAGTTTCTAAAACTTTGTTCATTCCATGGATGTTTGAAAATTAGAGGGTCCCCATTGGCTCCACAGTCATCCTCTAGACAAAACCACATTCAAGTGAGAAAGGCTGCTGTGTTTCTGGATTATGAAACCTCCCCGAACAAAACAACACAAAACAAAAAACCACGGACAACAGAAGTAACTACAAATTGTAACTTCCCAGGCTGACCCGTTGAGACCCAAGCCATGGGAATGCCTTAGACTCACTGGGTGGGACTCAGTGCTGGGTTCCTCCTGACCCAGACGGATGTGTGGGTTTAATGTTTCAGGGAGATTTCAGCAAACCAAACCACAGGAGGCACGTGGGCTCTCATGCCAACATTCTTCCCCTAATGTTTGTTGAGAGGTCGTTCTGAGGTTCAAAAAAATACATGGGTCTACAGCTCAAGATTGTCAGTTAACTCAGAAATACATTCAGGGCAGTTTGAGATCATGGGAAATGATAGATTTGGAAAGAAATCAGGAACGCACGTACCTTCTTCACAGGCCGGGAAATGAAAATGCAAGAAGTCGTGGCTGCTGGGAAGCATCTGGGGTAGACTTAAATCTTCAGTTGGTTCTGCTTTGCTCTCACAGCCCACCCTGGTCCTCCTGCATCCCCCTGACTATCCCTTCATGGGGACCGTTGTCAGGGCAACAGTGTCAGGGTGTCATGACTCACCTTGCTCCAAGAGCCCACATGGGGAGCAATTCTTCCCACTCTTGACCTCGTATGGTTCAGTGGCCAATGCTTGGGCCAGCTCCCTAGCAGGACATATACCTCATTTGCTGACTTCTAGGAAGACCCTACTGGGTCACCATCAAGGTTTTTGTTGTCTTTAACTGCAACTTTACATGTGGGCAGGGGAAGGCATGGATCACTGGTTCCGATTACCAGATGAGGAACTGAGATTCTGAAAGCCACCTGTCTGAGATCAAGCATTCCTGTGTGGTTGGGTCCGGCCACACAATGCTCCCCTTCCCTCCAACTGTCCTTCCTCCACAGAGGACTAAGAACAACAGCCAGAGTCACTGTGACTTGCATTCAGAGAATGACCTCTGTTCCTTTTACCAGCCCCCTTGAAATCTCCCTAAAGCCAGCCGGCCCATAGGACATCACATCCAAATGTTTACAGCTTTTCTCAGGGTGCCTCTAGTCATTATCCACCCATTTCAACATAAAACCTCAAAATAAACCCATATGAATTATGGCCTAAATGCCCAATTCATAAACATTTCTAAAATAAACAATGAGTCATCTAAAATATTCTACACGTGTGTGGGACCGATCTGAATCGTGTCCTATGCTATCCCTCCAGCCTCAGGGACAGGACAGTCTCTGTCTCTGAAGCAAAGGGTCAGTAAGAACACTGAGGGTTTTTTTTTTTTTTTTTTTTTTTTTTTTTTTTTTTTTTTTTTACAGTTCTGGGAATAGGAAACTCAGGGCTGAGGCAAGCACTCGACCACTGCACTTCCCAGGAGCACTTTCCCATTCCTCCTTTTAAAATTACTTTGAGACAAGCTCGCCCTAAGTTGCCCAGGCTGGTCTAGAACACGTGGTCTTATTGCTTCAGTAGCTGAAATTACAGGCATGCACCATCTCACACACACCTGGCTTCACTTTAATTTTAAGAGATAGGATAATGCGCTTGGTGCAGCTGACCAGGTAGCTCTGGCCCAGAGGCCAGAGGGCTTCAAAACATACTGCAGGGGCATCAGGGGACACTTGCCTGGCGTGAGTGAAGCTCTGGGCTGATCCTCAGAGTGGAGGGAAAGGAAAAGATGGACCAGCAGGATGTTTCGGCCAAGAGTGTAGCGGAGTGTGGGGGATTTGATGCCAGAATGCCAGGTCTACAATCCAACCCAAATACTTGCTTCTCTGGCCCCAAGAAAGTCATTTAAAATCCCTGAGACTCAATTTGCTCATGTACAAAGTGAGTAAAAAAGGACTTTCACCAAGTGTAATCCTTGCTGGGGTAGGGGTAGGGGGGCAAAAGTAGAAGGATGTGAGTTCAAGACCAGCCTGGGCTACATAGTATATCCTAGTCTCAAGAAACCCAGAAATGGGGCCATGGACTAGGTACACACACACACACACACACACACACACACACACACACACACACACACACACACACCGCCCTGGTCACAGCATAGTCTTCTCTAAACATGATCACATTTCTTCACAAGCATTTATTCTCATTCATTCTCCTCTCCTGCCTGTTGGCTTTTGTCAAGCTTAAAGATCATGAAATTGAGATTTAATGTATGGTCATCTTTTCCTGTCCAGTTCCCAATGAATTCAGAAGCTTAAAGGGGCTGCCGTGGGGGTCCGAGGCCTTTGTGCCTGTGGTTTGATCAGCTCCGAACTGAACTGGTAAAACTAAGCAGAGAGCAAGCAGGTGGGGAGCCGCAGAAAATGGCTCATGAGGATTACCTGCCTCATTTGTACCTCTGTGGCTCTGGTCCCACAGACTATCTCTTCTACACCCCAGGCGCTCTGAACTTGAGCCCACAGGGGTCATTCCCTGCCCCCCCCCCCCCAGCGCGCCTGCCCTGCTCTGTGTTGCAGTCAGGTCTCCCAGGCTCCAGGCTCACTGACTCTAGGGAGGGACCTGGAGTTACCAGTTAAGAGCTGTCCAGACAGCGTGGCTCTGAGGCTAAGCCGCAATGCAAGATGCAGCGGGGAGTCATGTCTCACCCTCTCCTACACAGGGTCCCTGGCCCCTGTGCCTTAGGAGTTTGGCCCAGAGCATGAGAACTGGCTCTACCAGGGCTCTCCAAGACACCAATCAGGCTGCAGGCTGTCTTCTGTGTGTTTGTATATTTCAAGGGAATTGCACTTAAAAGCCCATCAGCTTAAAGTATGAGTTAGAGCAATATTTGAGTAGCATTTGAAGTTTCTGAAATCAAACCACTGGGTTGAATGAATTACAGGAAAGGGAGTATATTGAAGTATTATAATGTCCCAGTTTGGGAGAGAGGGAGGTCACTGCCCTCTCTAGCCTCCCAGCTACATTCCTTATTGCAGTGAACTCTCTCTTAGTTACACACTGTGAAAAGTATTTTTACTTTTAGTGAAACGACAATTAAAATGAATGGGAAGGCATAGGATTTAAAAAGTTAATTCTGTTATTTATTTAAAAATAAGCTTGGAGCTGGAGAGATGGCTCAGTAGTTAAGAACACTGATTGCTCTTTCAGAGGATTTGGCTTCAATTCCCAGTACCCATATGGTAGCTCACAACTGTCTGTAACTCTAGTTCCAGGGGATCTGACACCCTCACACAGACATACATTAAGGAAAACAGCAATTGACATAAAAATAAATAGTTAAAAATAGCCGGGCAGTGGTGGCACTCGCCTTTAATCCCAGCACTTGGGAGGTAGAGGCAGGCGGATCTCTGTGAGTTTGAGGCCAGCCTGGGCTCAGAGTGAGTTCCAGGAAAGGCGCAAAGCTACACAGAGAAACCCTGTCTCAAAAAAAAAAAAAAAAATTGAAAATAATCCAAGGGCTGACGGTATGGTTCCCACCATGGTAGAACTCCTGCCTGGCATACACAATGTCTGGGTTCCATCTCTAGCGCCCACCCCTCACTCTCCAAATAATAACGATTTTAAAAAATGAAAATAAAAAAATAAGCCCACATACTCCCTCAGAGTGGCTAGCCAGGCCTTGGCCCACAGTCTCTGCAGACTCCGAAACAGCATTT
Organism: Peromyscus maniculatus bairdii; assembly: GCF_049852395.1. Classification (NCBI taxonomy): domain Eukaryota; kingdom Metazoa; phylum Chordata; class Mammalia; order Rodentia; family Cricetidae; genus Peromyscus; species Peromyscus maniculatus. The sequence goes on from NC_134861.1 coordinate 12,037,523, forward strand.
GCTTTTCCACATTCTGAGTAGCAGATCCTAAAATAGACGTGGGCACTGGAAATTATAGGAGAGTGAAATTGCAGGACCCTGGAGGTTCCCACAGAAATCCTGCCCTAGCCTCCGGGTGTTTGAGGGTGAGGACTTTAGGCTGGAGAACTTCCAGGGAGAAGCACAACTTCCCAGATGCTGGGGTGCGGCTCTAGTCCTGAATCTGAGACCTGAGGGAGGAAGCTGTGTGGTCTCAAGTGCCACTTTGGTGTTGAGAAGGGTGTGGGAGACTCATTTCTCATCATTTCTTGGGATGATGTTCTGTTGGCAGGGCTGAGGAGGGTACCCACTGAGTCACTGCACTGAGGTGGCTCCTATCTGGGGAGAGCTGGGGATCAGGACAGTGGTCGTGTGGGGACTGGGAGCATCGGATACTGGAGAGGGACACGGGGTGCTCCTGGATGGATGTTGATTTTTTTTCTGGATCTGGGAGGCAGTTGCGTGGGTGTGTCCATTTCATGGTAATTTATATATATATTTTCATTTTTGTATACATTCGCTTTCATTGAGGTTTGGAAAAGTGCCCAGGGTCTTAACAAAGCACTATGGTGGAGGGAGACCCCAGAAGCGCAGGACTGAGTTTCCCTCTAGCCTGGAAGGACTCCGAGCTAACCGAAATTTGTTCAGAGGATGTAAAGAAACTGCATATGTCTTATACAAGGAAAAATAAGGAGACTTGTTGGTCCAAAATCTGGGTCTCACAGGTTGGTGGGAAATAGATTCCTTTGGGATTTTAGATTTCTCTGCCTTCTGAGCTACTTCAGCTGGCTGGGCACCTTCCTTTCCAGGTACACATTGTCTGTGGGGTAGCAGATGTGGATGTGTGTGCTCAAGGGCAGTTTTCCAATATCTGTATCCTTCCGTGAACACTTCGGGGAGGAGGGAGGGAGGAAGTCACTCAATTAACTTGAACTCATTTGTTTTGTTTTTAAGATAGGATCTGACAGTCAGATGGCACACATATGCTTGTAGCCTGTTTGCTTGGCAGGCTGTTTCCAACACATGACTATTGAAGTCTTTCAATGCTGGGGTTTAGGGTTGCAGGGGCTCCCTGAGGTCTCTAAGACAAAGGTCCTGTGGCTTTTGGGATACTTCCCCAAACTTGACCTCCATCCCCTGTCTGGACACTTAAAAAATTGTTTATTTTAACTGTACAGGTGTTTTGTCTGCATGTATGCCTGGGTATCAGGTGCATGTAGTGCTCATGAAGGGTAGAAGAGGATGTCAGATCCCCAGAAACTCGAGTCTCAGATGGTTGAGAGGCACTGTGTGTGCTATGAAATAATCCTTCTGTACACCGTGAAAATGTGTTGCTCTCATTGCTAATAAAAAGCTGATTGGCTTATAGCTAGGCAGGATTTTAGGGGCAGAGAGAATGCTGGGAAGAAAAAGGGTGGGGTCTCAGGAGTCACTAGAGATGCAGAGAGAAGCAAGATGACTGTGCTGTGTTGAACAAAGGTACAGCCACTTGGCAGAGGGACAATTTAAGATGTAAGAATTAGCTAGAAACAAACCTGTGCTATGGGCCGAGCATGTATAAATAATATTAAGTCTCTGAAAGGTGATTTGGGAGCAGCTGCCGAGAGACAGAGAGACTCCACCTACATATGGCACCTGATGTGGGGCTGGAATTTCCACATAAGAGCTAACAAAGCTTTAAAAAAAAAGATTCTAAGCACACAAAAATGGAGCCAAACATAGCTTTTCTCGGGTAGGCTTGATACTAATGACAAACAGAGGCATGGCTCCTTTAAGAGGCAGCTTCCTTGGCTCACTAGCTAGCTTCTAGTGAGTGCAGCTCTTTTAAGAGGCCCTCTCTACCAAACACTTAAGTAGGGTTTATGAGTGGTGGGCTGTGTGCTACTTGATGGCAGCATGGATTCAACAATTTCCTAGAGCTGTCATGTTAAACATGGCTCCCGCTGATCCTCCACATGAAGCTAAACTCTTGGGGAACTAAATGAGAGAGGAACCAGCCTCCAATGCCATGTGCTAAGCTGAGCCATGCCAATTGGTGACTAATATAGTAGTTTAAGATTCATCTCATGTCATCAAAAAGCAATATAGATGATCTGATCGGTAAAGACAGATCTAGATGGGAAAAAAAACTCTAAACAGGTTCCAGTGTGTTTAAAAATATACATAGGCTTGAGAGAGAAAAGAGAAAGAGTAGAGAGAGTCATCAATTTAAAAATATGTTTAAAAATAATAAAGACCTTAAAAGAGAAATAGAGTAAAAAATATAATAAGCCATATAGAGATGGAAAATACACAGAGTCTGGATTTTGTATGTTATTGTGCTGTCTTTAGATTTTCTGTTGTTATTAAAGAGACAACAGCTGCTAAGACACATTGGATTATAAAAGCTGCTAGATTAACCCCATCTATACATTTAAAAAATGTCTTGACTTCAGAATGAAAGTCAAAAGATATGTTACTTTGGGGAAGAGGTTATGCTTTTATTTCCACAGGAGATGAGAGGCTGTGGATTTGTTCTTGACTGATATTGATCAGGTTTGATTGAGGAAGAACTCTTGAAAATCCTGACTACAACCATAAAGAAATAAATGTAGAACTATAAGACAGGTGATGTATATTTTACCTGTTCAAACATAAAATAAAAATCATCTTTGGCTAACTTGTATACAACATACAGTCTATACTTGTATTAATACAGACATATATGTTACTTTTAAAAGTTTAAGTATTTTCAGAACAAGGGGACCAGACACCATTGAAAATGGCTGAGGTGATCCAGCATCTCAAAATGCCTCTGTTACACCCAGAACAACAAGGCTGCTGGCTAAGATGATCCCACCTCACAGACTACTTCATTCAGGATTTGACCATAATCCTGAATGTTTTTAGGGTCCCCCAAAGATACCAATGCCCCTAGACAACAGGAAGCAGTCTAGAGAAAACAACATCCACATTCCTAAAAGATAGGTTATGGATATTTGTCATCATTTAAGGGAGGTTGGTTACAAGTTGTTATTGGTCATGGTCAGGTAAAAAGCTTAACAGAGGAGTTAAATTCAAAGATCTCTTTCTAAAGGAAAAAAGGGGGATATAATATAGAAATGATGAAATAAAAGGGAAGGCCCCATCTCTTAAAGGTTGTATAATTTCAAAACTGCTATCCCAAGAGTGAGCTTTTATGAGTCACATGTAAACCAGATCCAAACCATGACATACCCTACATCAAATTATAATAAATCATGAGATTAAATATTGTGCTGGTTCATTTTTTGTTGTTTTGTTTTGTTTTGTCAAGTTGACACAAGCTGGAATCATTTGGAAAAAGTGGCCCTCAATGAAAGAAAGTTCCTCCATCAGAATGGATTGTAGGCAAACATGTGAGGGCATTTTCTTAAATAATGATTGATGAGGAAGGGCCCAGCCCATTGCAGGCAGTGCCACCTCTGGGCAAATGGTCCTGGGGTGTGTAAGAAAGCAGACCAAGCAAGCCAGTGAGTAGCGTTCCTCCACAGCCTCTGCTTCAGCTCCTGCCTCCAGGTTTGTGCCTTAAGATCCTGCCTAGGTTTCCTTTGATGACGGGCTGATGTGGAAGTGTAAGCCAACTAAATGCGGTCCTCTTGAAGTTGTTTTTGGTCATTGTTTACCACGTCAACAGAGAGCACATTAGGACACATGTAGATGGTAAAGCTGACAATCTTTAGGAGAAGATAAGACAAAGACTTTGGAATACAAGACTCTTAGAAAGGACGTCAAAAGCATGGCCCATACCAAGAAAAACTGGTAAAATTCCTAGATGTCATAATTTGGATCCTTCATTCACTAAAGGCTCTGTGAGAATGATGACCAATCAAGCTACGGAGACCACAAGCCCCAAACAGTTCCCTGGGAGAAACCAGATTCTTGTGCAGTGCCGGAGAAATGGCTAATGGGGCAGATGTCCTAGGAGACAAGTTGGCAGCTTCTTCTGATGTTGAGTAGACACACCCCATGTGACCCAGCAGTTGCTCCCTGGGACATTTAATCTCTCAGTATCGAAGGCTTATTTTCACAGGGAAACCTGCACATGGGGTCCACAGTAGGCTTACACAACCAAGAACAGTAGGCTTACACAACCAAGAAGCAGCCTGGTCAATAAATGATTAAAAAGAGAGGCATCTATGTCATACTCAGAAGTAAAGAACAAACTCCAAGTTTATTTGTTGTTGTGATAAAATGCACACAAGGTTTACCGTTCTAGCCCATCCTCCCATTTGCACAGTCCAGCTACACTGACTTTGCCCACGTTGCTGTACGAACATCCCCTACGTCACCACTGCCGGTCTCCAGAAATTGATTTTCATCTTCCCAAAGGGAAACTCTGTCCCTATTAAATAACAATGTATGACCCTTTCTTCCCTGGCAGATAAGCACATCCCACTTCCTGTCTCTATGTGAGTCCACATAAGTAAGAAGGGTCACACAACATTTGTTTCTTTGTGCCTGACTTGTTTCTCTTGACCTAACAGTTTTCAAGGTACTTCTGTGCTGCACAATGTATCAGAATTCCACCCTTCTTTAAAGCTGAATAATATTCCATTGCATGGATATAGCATTTTTTTTCCTGTTTATTTTCAATGTCCAGTCTATTTTTCTCATCTTTTGGTTATCATGAGTCATACTGCAGTGGGTACATATCACTGTTAATTCCCTGCTTCTTTTTTTTAAATTTATTTTTATTTTACATGCATTAGTGTTTTGCTTGCATGTATGTCTGCGTGAGGGTGTCAGGTCCCCTAGAACTGAAGTTACAGACAGTTGTGAGCTGCCATGTGGGTGCTGGGAGTTGAACCCAGGTCCTCTGGAAGAGCAGTCAGTGCTCTTAACCACTGAGCCATCTCTCCATCCCCAAGTCCCTGCTTCTAATTCTTTTGCATATCCTCCCTGATATGAACTTTGCGGATGGTATAGTAATTCTATGCTCAGTTTTTTTTTAAGTATCAGAAAAATAGTTCCCACAGCAACTCCAACATTTTACATTTTCATCAGCGTTGAAGAGAGCTCTGATTTCTCCACATCCTCGCTAGTGCTTCCTGCCCACTTTTGTAGACCCGCCATCCTTTTGGGACTAACGTATCTTCCTAGGGTTTTGATTTACAGTTTTAAAATGGTCATGTCAAAATCATCTTTCCAAGGTTTTATTGGCTGTGTGTGTCTTCTCGAACAGTTACTGGTAGTGTATAGAGTACTTCTGATTTCTGTGTGTTGATTTTGTACCCTGGCAACTGTGCTGAGTTCATTAGTTCAAATGCTGTTGAATTAAAGACTTGGTCTCCAGCTGGTGGGGGCACTGAGAAGTGATTGGAACAGTAGGACTTTAATACAGTCAATGGACCAATCTACTGATGAATCCACAGCTGAATGCACTGTTAGTGGGTAGGGCTTGTTGGAGGGAGTGGAGCCCCGGGTCAGCCGATGAAAGACCTGTCCTGTCCCTGTTCCCTTCTTCCCTTGATATCTGCTTCTTACCTGCTGTGAGTTAGCTATCCACCGTGATGTCTAATCTCCCCAAAGCAATGAGGCTGACCACGATCTGAAATCTCTGAAATGATGAGTCAAAACAAGTCTTTCCTTTTATGGTGGTTTGAAAAAGAATAGGCCCCATAGGCACATATATCTGAATGCTTAGTCACTAGGTAGTGGAAGGGTTTGAAAGAATCATAAGGATTAGAAGGGGCTTTGTTGGAGTAGGTGTGGCTTTGTTGGAGTAGGTGTGGCTTTGTTAGAGGAAGTGTGTCACTGGGGGTGTGGGCTTTGAGGTTTTAAAAGCCCGTGCCAGGCCCAGTGTCTCTCTCTGCCTACAGACCAGGATGTAAAGCTCTCAGCTATTATGCCAGTGCCATGCATGCCACCATGCTCCCCATCATAATGATAACAGACTAACCTGTGACACTGTGAGCAAGCCCCCAGTTACATGATTTCTTTTTATAAGAGTTGCCTTGACCATGGTGTCTCTTCATAGCAATAGAACAGTGACTAAGACACCTCCTTTAAAAATTTTTTGTGTGTGTATAAAGGGGCATTTGTCACAACAAAAAACTGACCAGTGCACTTTCTGGTTTGAATATCTTACTTCCTTTTCTTGCCTAGCAGGCAATACTTCTGCAATGACAATTTTAGAAATGAAGAGCAGATTTGTGGTTTCCAGGGCTAAAGTAAGGACCAGACTGAGGGTCCCCAGACACTTTGGGGGTGGAATTCCTGTGTCTTGCCTGTGTCACTGTGAGAGCTCCACCGACATGAGAGCTGTGTCACTTGTCACCATGGAGAATTTCTGTGTTGCTTTCCACAACGTCAGCCCATCTACAATTACCTAAAAGTGGAGACATTTCACTAAACATTTCTGAATTTGTATTTTGTACGGTTTAGTTTCTTATTCATCTCATTCTTCTAGCTTATTATGTTTTGCAAGACTGTTGATTTGTGATTGACTAAGGGTTTGGAGGAAATCACATTGATCTTCCCACACAGGTGGGTGAAAAGTCCTGCCTTAGCTGGGTGCTCAGAGGAAGGGAAATGCCAGGATGAAAACGGGTCACCGGGATCTGGCTTTTAGACACTTGACAAGGTGAGGAAAGGGCTAGCAGCAGGAAGAAATGCCTCTCACCGAGGTGGGAGAGGTCCATACCTATTTGCACTCTAGTGGGTTCTCAGTGGCAATCAAGCCCTTTCCCATCTCCTTCCAGGGAGGCCACTGAAGGCCCTTGGCTAGAGCCTGGATTCTGGACCTCTCTAGACTTGCTTTTAGTTTCTGCTCAGGGCCTGGTTACACAGCCATTCACTCACAATTGACCCCTTCACCAAAGTCACCTTGATGATGCCTACTGTGCAGGACGGTGTGGCCATCAACAGCCTCATGCCAGCCTTCAAAACTACCGTCTTCGTGAATCTGTTGTATGAGGCTTGTGCTCCAGCAGGCAGGGAGCAGGAAGTTGCAGGAAGCTCTCTTAGTTTGCATGGTGGATGTTTTTTCTTTTGGTTCCTTTTCTGTTCTTCACTGCTTTACTGACTGTCAAAAATCACTCTTCTGAAAGGTTGGAAAGGAAATTATACCAAATTCCCGGTGTCTCCTCTGTGTGGGATCTAAACGCTGCTTTGAGGGCAAGTTGCTAAACTCTGTCCTGCATTTACTTGTCTTCATCAACTTTTCCAGGCTGCCTTATCTCTGGCGAGCTGTGCTTTGGTGCCAACCCTGATCTGGTTCCAGTCAGCTCAGCTCACGAGCTGCAGAGAATTCTAGGAAATGCCTGGCAAATGCTTGCCTTTTCTCCCATACAGACAGGTCTTGGGAAGTGGGAGTTGCACACAGATGTCAGCGCTGTCTTCCCAGGACCGCACTTGGATCCTCACACACTTCCTGTTTTCAGATTCCCCTGTGTGGAAGCCAACTAAACTTTGGAGGTCTCTACCCTGTACTGGCAGCCGCACCCCCACCCCACCTGCCCTTTTTCTGGCATGTTGTGGGCACGCATGTGTCTACATATGTTTGTATGCATGTAGGTGCACATGCACTCGTGTGTGTGCATGAGGGTAGGGGGCAGAGGTCAACATTAGATGTCTTTCTCAATCTTTCTCTACCTGGTGTATCGAGGCATGGGCTCTCAGTTTGACCCAGAGCTTGCTGCTTTGGCTAGGCTAGTTCATCATCTTCTTCTAGGGATTCCCTTATGGCCCCTGTTTCTACCTACTGAGCTCTGGGATTGCAGGTGAGCTGCCATACTCACTTGGGTGCTGGGATCTGAATGTCATTCCTCATGTTGTGTGCCAAGTGATTTTGCCCTCACGCCATCTCCCCAGCCTCTATTTCCTGGTCTTTAAGACGAGGTTTCACTGTATAGCTGTGTAGCTCAGGCTGGCCTCAGACTGACTCACTCTGTAACTCTGACAGGACTTAAATTTGTGATCTTTCTGCCTCCTTCTCTTCAGCAATGGGGTTACAGGTTGTACTGGCTAGGTTTATGTCAACTTGCTACAAGCTAGAGTAGGAGAGAGGAGGGAGCCTCAGTGGAGAAAATGCCTCTATAAAATCGTGCTGTAGGCACGTGCCTGTAGGACATTTTCTTAATTAGTGATTGATGGGGAAGGGCCCAGCCCATTGTGTTTGGTGTCATCCCTGTACTTATGGTACTGGCTTCTATTAAAAAGCAGGCTGGGAAAGCTATGAGGAGCAAGCCAGCAAGCAACACTTTTCCATGGCTTCTGCATCAGCTCCTGCCTCCAGGTCCTTGCCTTGCTTGAGTTCCTGTCCTGAATTCCTTTGATGATGAACTGTAATATGGATAACCCTTTCCTCTAAGTTTCTTTGGTCATGGTGTTTCACTGCAGCAACAGTAACTCTAACTAAGACAAGTTGGTACTGTCATTATTCTGCCCCGCTCCCTGGAAATCCGCCTTTTGGAGACCCATCCAGCATCCTGATGTAAAGTCCCCTTTAAAAAAGAGAACTGCCCCTCCCCGCTCCATTCCCATGAAGTGTGCACCCTTGACCCCTCTCTCTCCCTCTTTCTTTCTTCCTGCCTCCCTCTTTCCCAATCTTTCTCTTCATCTTTCTATTATAATAAACTCATCTCCATGTGGATGCAGTGTTTAGCTGTGAGTGACTCTTCACACACCACTGCCTGCCACTGCATCTGCTTGGCATGTTTCTCTGCACTCATGGGATATCCTGGCCAGTCAAGGTCCCTCACACGCAATATCATAACAGGTACCAGAAGTGGGGTATTTCTATGACAGACCTGACCATGTTATTTTGGGGAGGTTTGTGAAAGGACTTTGGAACTTTGGGGTAGGAAAACCATATAGTATTGAGAGCTCAGTGAGCTGTTCTGTAGGAGCTTGGAAGATAAGAATGTTGAGAACCGTGCAGAAGATGGAGGCCTGGCTTGTGAAGTTTCAGAGTGAAGCAAAGACTCTACCAGGCTTTTTGTGTGAGGAATCTGTGGTTCTGGTCAGCTGGAGCTGAAGAATTGCCTGTGATTAATAAGAAGATCAGAACCACTAGAGCAAAATCTTTGTTTTGCTGGGACAATGGATGCTGGTCAGCTGGGGCAAAGAATCAGCTATGATTAAGAGGAGACCAGCATCATTGAGGTGATGGCAAGGGCTTCCTGAGTGTCAGCACAAAGAAGCTGTGTTCCAGAGGTGGCCAAGGTTGTACTTTGCTCTGGCAGCTGAACTTGGTAGTGTAAGAGTCACCCAGGTGGTACTGGTTTTGAAAGCATGAAGGGATCATGGGGAGCAGGGGAAGCTTGGCCCTGTGAAAGGCCATTAGTGAAGGTGCAGCCTCAGTAGCAGTTGAAGGCCCAGGATTAAGGGGACTGTACAGAGACATTGTGACTTGGCACCATGAAAAGTGCCTGTGAGAGTCTACTGGAAAAAGTGCAGCCCAGTTGCAGTAGAAGACCCCAGCATCCTGGAGATGCCCGTACCATGGGAGGGCCACCAAGAATAGCTGGAGCCTTGGAGTAGAGCCAGCTGGAGCCTAAAAGACAACCTGTGTGTGTCACAGAGGGTGGAGCTGGAGAAGGAGCCCAAGCCCCTTGGAGCACAGAAGATCATGAGTGAGTCCCAGATAACTGGACATTGAGTCATTTACCCTTTTGGAATTTGATTTTGCTTTGTTCACATTGTGACTCTGCCCTGGTTTTTCTCTCTTGAAGTGAACAGGTATTTAATCTAGTTTTGATTTTTTTTTGTTTTGGTTTTTCGAGACAGGGATTCTCTGTGTAGTTTTACGCTGTTCCTAGAACTCACTTTGTAGCCCAGGCTGTGCTTGAACTCACAGAGATCCATCCGCCTGCCTTTGCATCCCAAGTGCTGAGATAAAAGGCATGTGCCACTGCCACCCGGCTAATTTTGATTTTTATAGGAGTCCACAGCTAAGAGACCTGAACTTTTAAAAGAAATTTTGTCTTTTTAAAGAGATTGGATATTTAAAACAGACTGAAGTTTTATTGTGTTTGGATTGTTAAGAACTGTAGGACTTCCAAAGTTATTTTTGTTTTCTATTGTGATATTAATATTAATGTGCCATCTTGGGAATAAAAGAAAAAGGAAGGGTTCTAATTGAAAAGTGATATGTTTGTGTGTTAAGCTGACAAGGGTCAGCCCTACGTAAGACAGGGTTTAACCCTAACTAAGACAGTTACATTACCATGCCTGGCTTAAATTCCCCCCCCCCCTCCATATTCTCCCTAGATCATATTCTTTTATCTGATTTTAAGCCTTCAAGTTTCTCTGTATTATACCATTGTCCCCTATCGGAACCACTTCTCCTATCATCTCTGTTCCTCAGATCCTAGTCACTCTTCTGAGCATAGGCAGCCAGGGAGAACCAAGTCATCCTCTCCCCAAGCCTGATGGATGTGACCACTGCAGCAGTGAGATGCATTTTACATTGGCTACAAAACTGTACGTTCAAACATTCTATCTGGTGGTGAGGGGTGTGAACTGGGTGATGGATGACTGGGGTCTGTATCTGACTCTGCTACTCACTAACTTGGAGTGTTTCTGTCCCTTATACTTTTTATCTGTGAAATGGGTTAAGCACTGGTTTTCCTGCAGGTGTGTTGTGATAGCGAATCAAGATGATATGTTGACAGTATTTAACACTTGGGCAGGGTAAGTACTAGTTAAGCACTGGCTGCTATGACCAGCATTCATTTCCTGCTGGTCCAGTGGCTTCTATCTTCTGTTCCTCCCCCACCTTCGGGGTGGTAGCAGCCTTAGAGAGAAAACTGTAATATCACCAGTGCCTCACACGAGCCTTGGCATGGAGGAGGGTCCCCTGAATGTGTCTGGGCACAGTACGGTGATCTTTGGCCTACTGGAAGTGGGGGGATTTCCACCTGAGTTATCACTGATATCCAGTTTGGAGCTTATGGGAAATCTGGGAAGTTCACAGGCACCAGGCTCTGCTCAGCGTCCTTTCTTGTACTTAGCTTTCTTTTGAACACACTGGGCGTCACTGTTCAGAGAGGCATGCAGCCTCATGGAAGTGGCTGCATGTCTAGAGGTAGAACTTCAGTTCAGGGCCAAGTGCCCGAGGCCAGTTCTCCTTCCCTCTGCTACCTGCCATGAGTCATTTGTAAGTCCAGAAGGAAGGGGAGGTTCAGGGGTCAGAGGGGAGGGCATGGCAGGGGTGGTAAGGGTCCTGAGAGGGAAGAGAGGAGCCCAGGCCACACACTGTCCACTGGACCCGAAAACCCCTTGATTAGAACGGTCTCCTCTTGCTTACCATGGTGTCTGGAAGGCTGCATTCTCTAGACTGGCTTCTGCAGAAGCCCACAAGTCAACTTTGCTGTACATCCGGTCATGGGGCACTTGGCTCCGGCCAGTGCTCTGCCTCAGCTGGGCCTGGTGTCTTCAGTGCAGCCATAGCCTTCCGTTCCTAATGCCAGGTATAGGCAAGGGGTGCGAGGTTTGGGAACAGCGAGGCTAGTCTGCTGCTCAAGGCCCCTTCCTGCACCCATGGATAATCTTTGCTCAACCGGAGGCCTGGGCCTGAAGTGTCACAGGGGTGAACTCTGCCATGGTGCTGCTCTTCCCCATGGTGGTGTCTCCCGGGCCCCCATCATGTCCTCTCTGAGCCTCTGCTGCCTTCCACAGTTTCCACTGTGTGTCTTCTTCCTCCTGCCTCCATGGTTCACTCTTCCTTTAGGACACAATGCCTTCCGGGGACCCTGCCACACCCACCAGAAGCAAAGGACTCCAGAGAAGCCTGGAGCAGAGATCAGGAAAGAAAAACAGGAAGAGGGGTGCTGATATTCACAGAGGGGTTATTCAAGGTGGGAAGGAGTGTCCTGATCCCCTATAGACAGTCACCAGACTGGCCTCAAATGGCTTGGAGGTGAGGTCAGCTCCTGTAGCCCAGGGGCTGTGTATGGGAGTGCTGCATGTTCTAAAAACCGTTAGGATTCAGGAGATTTTTAGAAGGGCTTAAAAGTGCATTGCTGGGGCCTGAGGAGACAGTTCAGTCAGTAAAATACTTGGTGTGCAAGTATGAGGGGTGGGTGTGGTGGTGGTGGTGGTGGGGGAATCAGAGGCCAGAGGATCACCACAAATTCAAGGCTAGTAGCAGAAGGAAATAGACTCTCCCAAAATGCTAATCCAAGCAGAGCGTGGTGGTGCACACCTTTAGTCCCAGCACTTGGGAGGCAGAGCCAGAGGATCTCTGTGAGTTCCAGGCAAGCCTGGTCTATATAGCTAACTCCAGGATAGTCAGGACTATAGAGAGAGACCTTGCCTCAATAAACAAAACAAGTAAACAAATGAACAAAATAAACTCCAATAGGAATTAATCTTTTAATGCCATTGTGAACAACCATGCACCAACAACTTCCTTTGGGATATCCCATCAGAGCCCTGGGGGGAAATTTCCCTTCCTAAACTATTGTCCCGGTCCATAGTTGATGTTAGGGATGTGTCCATCAGTCAGTTACTCATTCACCTCTCACTTGGCACCTCCTGGAGAAGAGGGAGGCCATGAGCAAGCAAGCTTTTAATTTGGGCAAAAGTTACTATTTACACCCAGGGCGGGGTCTGGGTGGGGTGAGTGGCCTGCTCTAGCGGCTTGTTGCCTGGAGACTGCCATGGCAGAGTCCAGCAATGTCTGCTTCTTGATACAGTGTAAACACCAATTGCCTTGACGGCAGGGAAATAGATAGGAAGGTTGATGCAAACATCCCAGGCTCCGGGAATGTGGCAATGAGCACCCTGGGGACAGGGTTAGCAGTTTTGTTTTCTCAGTAACAGTGTAGCAGTAAAAATTCAGAAACATTTTATCAACTGCACAAAAGGAAATATGGAAATTCTGCCTAATGAAAGGTTATGTCTTGACTAAAAATAGCCACCACATGACACTTACAACATAGAAAAAAAACCGGCAGGGCAAATTGTGTTGACCTGCTTTGAAGAGCGCCGGGGTGGGGGACTTGGAGGGTGAGGGTGTTGGTGGGAGGGTGGGTAGAGTTTATTCCTTGGTAGTATGTGGTGGATAGATCCTGGGTGACCTTTTTCTCTTATCTAAACTTTCAGGATAACTATCTGGTTGCTCTTGGGGTGGGGTGGGGGCTAGGAAAAACTCTGGGGAGCCCTGCCTTTATTCCCGCACATGTCACAGGAAACTGTTTGTTAGCCCGCCACCCCGAGACTTGAATTATGAATGTGAGCTACATATTTTTTTTTAATAATTTATTTGAGGAGAGCATGTTCCCTGGAGGCCTAGCAGAAGGGCGGCTATGACTGATGTGTAAGGGACAAAACCCTGAGAGGTGCAGACACAAACCTTCACTGGCCTGCAAAGGTTGTTGCTATGGGTGCTCCCCCTCTGGCCTCGTAACCAGGCTGTTGGGCTCATTGCTGAGCTGGCTGGCAGACATCATGCATCACCTACCCCGGCGTGGCAACATTAGGCCCAACCAAAGACTCCTCTGGTTTACTTTTAGTCGAGTGGGCTGAGCTGGTAACGTGAAGAAAGAAGCTGGGGGAACAGAGACAATATGGCAGCGGTGGTGGTGACCCAGGATAGTAGTAGCAGTGAGCAGGTCTGGCACAGTCAGCTGCAGAACCAGTAGAGTGGGCCGCTGCTTTGGTATCCACAGAGGAGGCAGAGCTGTGGGGAGACCAATGCTCAGAAGTGGGGAACCATAGGAATGGCTGGCTGCTTTGACCTGCAGAAGAAGTAGAGCCGTGGGAACCACAAAGCCCTGACAAGAAGCAGAACTGTGGGAGCCACACAGCCCGCCCCGACACAGCCCGGGACAAGGAACGAGAGCAGAGCTGTGGGAACCATCAGCCAGTCTTGACCAGCAGCAGTGGAGGAGCCGAAGGGTCAGCAGGCTGAGCTACTTGGCTGAGAGCTGCCTCAGAGAGGTGGGACCACGAGAGTGGGGGCTGGCTGGCGGCGGCCACAGCAACACCAAAAGGAGCGGGAGCATCCACGTCCTGTATAGTGGCAGCCATGACACTAGACACAGCAAGCTGTAACACTGTCTGTAGGGAGTCCCAACACCTCAGGACTGCTGCTGAGGACTGAGGACTCCCAGCACCACAGCCCAGAAGCCGCCACGACAGCAGTACAAGGCAAAGGACTGAGCACCCCAGCTTCCTACGCCTACCAAGAGCTGCAGCACCCGTGGAGCTAAAGGGCCCTGGCCCTCAAAGCTTGAATGAGAGCCATAACTCTGGAAGGTACCACCCGCTACTACTCAGGCCTGCCTACTGCCGTCCCTCACCGCTGTCAAAGAGATATAAAAGCTCCCAAAGATGGATGCTCGATTTCTGTTTTGTTCTGCTTGGAATCCCTGCCTGGTCCTTCACCTCGGGGAGGCTCTACCGTTCCTGAGGTAGATGTGGCTGTTTTCCCTGGTTCTTCCTGGCTCTCAATCTTCTGCTGGGATCGGAGCTTTAGTTCTGTTCTCTTTCTCCAGGGCTGATGGGAGACTCACTTTCTGTTCTCTTCCTGCCCCTTCCCTGTCTCTGTTATGATGTTATTATTTGTGTATTATCTGCTCACCTGTCCTCTATCTCAAGAGGCCTCCTTTGGGGGCTGCCTCTTTTCTTTTGCCAAGATCTTTTTTTGCTAGGCGAATGGCGGCCATACTTAACAGTCTAGCCAGGAGGCTAGGAGCAGCGAGAGCAGGAACCTGTGAAAAGGACGGAATGCTTCTACACGAAAGCACAGGACCCAGATGCATAGACTAAGAAAATACTTCATGGGTCAAATCAGCATAGTGAAGGGCCTGGAGTGGGGTCCCTCTCTCCCGGGTGTGGTGACCAAGGTCACCTTTTGAGATCGTCACACAAGGGAGAGTGTATCTAGAAGGATTCTTGCAGGAAGTCATGAGTCAAGACATAAGGTGGAAGACTGGGAGGACCACTGGCTAGTGCTCCACCTAGCCCAGGCTTGATCTGGCTAGTGCTCCACCTAGCCCAGGCTTGATCTGGCAAGTTCTGACCTTATACGTTAGACCTGGATGGTGTGTGTGGAATTTTTGTGGGAGTCCGAGTCCAATCCCCAGAGGCTGTGAATGTAACCTGGGCATACAGTAATAGGAAATAATACAGTAATGGGAAGTTGCAGATGTCCATCTGAATAACAGAGAGGAGCGAAGGACCCAGTGAATGCAGACAGGATTCTTTTCCTCTTTCTCTTTCTTCCTTCTTCCTTCCTCCCTTCCTCCATCACTCCCCCTTCTTCCTTCCCTCCCTTCCTCATCCTCGTCCTCCTCGTCCTCCTCCTTCTTCCTCTCTCTCTCTCTCTCTATCTCTCTCTCTCTCTCTCTCTCTCTCTCTCTCTCTCTCTCTCTCTCTCTCTCTCTCTCTCTTTTGAAGGGTCTCTCTATTTAGCCCTGACTGTCATGGAATTCATTGTGTAGACCATGCTGGTCTCAAACTCAAGGAGATCCTTTTGCCTCTGTCTCCCAAGTGCTGGGATTAAAGTCTTGTGCCACCACACCTGGGGATAGACTTCTTTGCATTCACCATATAATGTGTTTGTGAGGCTTACCAACCCCCTGCAGACTGTTGGGTGCCATGCTAGGTATGATTGGCATCACTCCAAGTGTTCAGGAACTGGGAGGACACTGACAAGCCTGTCCCAAGGATGTATTATGCGTAGCTGCATCCACCAGCCAATTGCCAGTAAGTGCAGAGACTGTCAGCTGGGTCTGTTTCTTCCCAGGGTATGGCAGATGCTTCCTAAAGACCGGTGTAGTGAATGAAAGCAGCAATAACCAGTGTTGTTGCTGAGGGCTTAGCCTCAATAACAGCCTCACATTGACTGTCCCCACAAGAGCTCCCTTGAGGAAAGTCATGTCCTGGTTTTACAAATGAGGAAATGTAGGCGCTGGAAGCTCCAGGGATGGAGTGAGGGCCTTGGGGCGGTGGTAGGAAGAACAGATTCAAATCCTAGTCTTCAATAATGCAGGGGAGTAGATAAAAGCAAGTGGATGTCTTAGTTCCCCAGGGGTTCTAACAAAGGCATGTAGACGGGGTGCTTCAAGCACAGGAGAGGCACTCATGGCACTGGAGGTTGGAAGTGGGCCATGTTGGTTTCTCCTGAGACCTCTGTCCTGGGTGTGTAGATGTCTCCTTCCTCTCTCCTCACAAGGTTATCCTCCTTCCTAGCCATGTCCTGCGTCCACTTCCTGTAAGAACATCAATCCTCCTAGAGCATAGCCCATTTTATCCTGACGTCTTCTGTAAAGACCCTCTCTCCAGATAGTCACATTGTGAGGTGTTAGGTATCAAGGCTCAGGATTTGAGTTTTGGAGAAGACAATGTAACTATTCAGCCCCAAAGATGACTCCTCTTGGGACTCTTGGGGAAGCCTCCACAGAGGAGCAACAGGAATTGGTGGGTTCCTAACTCAAGCAAAGGAAAGACATGTTCTCATGTAAGGGCACAACCCACCTGTCATCTTCCAAAAGAGCACACAGTAGGCTTGTCTTCACAACCGCTGCGGAGCCCCAGGTGTTGCTGCTTTGCTCTTCAAAACCTTGCACCTCCTCGGCCTCCTGAAGGTACCTGTGCACAGAAGACCACTGGGAAAGAAACACAGGGGCTGTGGAGGGGTGGGGTGCTAGCTCTTATGTGAGAAGGTAGAGATGGCACACTAGTTACATTCACATAGCTCTCAATACTCTGCAATAGGCGTGGAGGATTGTATGAGACCGGTGTGCACCCCACAGCTCCTTGATGATGCCAGGCAGCAGGACTCAACCAACTTCCTGTGACTGAGAGCCTCACGCACACTCACCTCGAGTCCCCTCCAGCGGCCTCAAAATGCTCCTGGGCCTGGATCTGTGTTGGTCATTTCCTTCCACTGAAAAGTAAAGTTGTGGTAAGCACACAATGAACTGCCTGTGTGGGCCTTCCTAAAAAATGCCCTCATACTCCATTGTCTCGTTTCTCCTCTCAAGGTTATACTTATCAGCTTACATTTCAAGTTTGCTTTTCACTACAGTGTTGAGTTAGACTTTAAACGGAGAACATTTGGGCAAAAAAAAGTCTAAAATGTTTACAGTTTGTCCTTTATGGAGAAAGTTTGTGGCCCCTTATATTGAATGAGATTTTAGTTTCCTTTCAGTTGCTATGACAAATACCATGACCAATAGCAATTTTGGAGGAGGAAACAGTTTACTTTTCCTTACAGGTTTCTTCACTGGTTACAGTCCATGGACTAAGGGAAATCTGGGCAGGAACTTGGAGGCAGAAACTGTGGAAAAATGCCATATGCTGGCCTGCTTTTTGGGTTACGCTTAGCTATTTTTCTTATATATCCTAGGTCCACCTGCCTAGGGATGATGCTGCCCACAGTGCACTGGGTCCTCCTACATCAATTAACAACCAGGAAAACGCTCCACAGACATGGATCCAGGCCTGTCTGATCTAGGCAATTCTTCAACTAGGTTTCTTTTTCTCAGGTGACTCTAGATTGTGTCAAGTGGACAATCAAAACTAACCAGGACACATGCTAGTTCTTATTTCCCATCCCTGAAAACTTTGGCTTCCATATATTTGTGGCAATGACATTCTCAAAATTTCTTCCTCTTCTTCTCCTCTGGGCTCTTGTGTGGATTGGGTGCATGTTCTTAATTCATAAAAACAACACAGGTCCCAGTGCACTTGCTAAGATGTACACAGGAGTGGCGTGTGTGTCTCAGATAGGCACGAAGCTGTGTTCTCAGATGGAAGCTTTGCTTTGTTCTCCTAGAGTTTCCACCTGCAGAAAACATCAACTGGCTTTGAACTTCAAGCAGCTGGCTTCTGTATGTTGGTGTTTCTTTTACTCTTAGACGAATTTGTCACTTCCTCATGGCAACATTTAAGCTGAAGGCTATCTCAAGCATCTAGAAAAGTCTGACTTCAACATATGAGTAGTGGTGGTGGAACTGAGCAGGGACTGAGTTTAAAAATTGTGTATGTTTTGAGTGTTCTTCCACAGCAGTGCTCTGTCTATCCCATGAAGATGAAAATCCACATATCACATGAGTTAGGAACCTAGGCTGCATAGCTCCATCCTTCATCAGCTGCAAAATGTAGCTAAATAAGCACTGTTCTCAGCAGGCATGCTAAGAATTTATCTTGTAAAGGTAACTGAGTACTTTCAGTGTACCAGAGTTTGGAGAGACGGCAGGCATCAGGGAGGTTTCCATGGGAAGCTAAAATTCACAATGGTGAGTGAGATGCTGGAATGAGGCTCAGGACTCAGGGACAGTAGAGAAAGCGCTTCTGGGGACACAGGACTATTTGGACAGAGACTGCTGTGTGTCAGAACAGCATGAACAGGCATGCCCATGCTCAAGACATGGCGTATGGTGACCACCATGAAACATTTGGGTTAGCCACAGGGTCCAGGAAACACACGGTGTGTTTTATGGATTTTGTCTCTGCCTCTCCAGAAGGCTTCTCAAGTGAGCTGTGAGGTTCAGCTCTGGTTGGACTCTAGGATTCCCACAATGTCAGTTAAGTGAGTCCAGTGCCCAGGCCTCATCCAGATTCATCAGAACAACAGCATCTATGGTAAGCATCATTTCGTTAATCTTCTTGAGTCTAGAGGTGCACTGGCTGTAGGTAAGGATGAATTGTTTGGCACTGGGAGAAATCTATATTACAGAATGAAAACTAAAAGTGCTGGAGTGGTGAAAATAAGCCACTGTTTCTCCTTCCAAGCAGCACCATGTGAGTCACCTGGCATCATTGATGTGTTGACTGTAGCTATTCCGAGAGATGAGCAGTGTTGTGTCACCCTAACTTGCACATCTTCTGGCCGATGGTACTCTGACCTCTTTATGCACCTGTCATCTGTATGTTGTCGTTGGTGAGGTTGGTGAGGTGCATCTTCAAGTCCGTGACTATACTGAGCATTGTATTTCTTTGCCCTTTGCTGTGATATTAAGGAAATAAGTTAGTGGTTTCTAGGGTTGTGGGGAGAAGGGGACCCATCCCTAAAGAGGTGATGGAAAGAGATGCTCATGCTGTGAACTGACCTGTACATAGATTGCAATGTCTGCATATCCTCAGACATGCGAACATGATGGAACAGCACACAAACTGACCAGCATCTCTTTTTGCTTTTCATGCTGTTCCCAGGTTTGGGAAGAGTGGGGGAAACTGGGTGATGTATTCTTGGGACTTCTCTGGACTATCTTTGCAAAGTCCTGTGGCTCTATAATGATTTACAAATAAACAGCTAAAGGAGATGTCTGTATGGCTTACTCTGGCCACAGGAGGATCAAGAACTCTTCTTTATTATTTTAGCTCCGCCTCCCACCAAGGATTATTTGCTTATCCTCAAACTTCCAAACCATATCATTTGACATTTGGGTTATAGTTATGTTCCTTGAAGAAAACACACAAACCTGTCTTGTGAAGCAACAATGGTCCCATTTCAAGCAAAGAATGTGAAGATGGAGATTGGATTCCAAACCCACCAGGTAACCATAACGCAGGGGGTTAGAGAAGCAGCCATCCCCGGGCCACATCTGTGCTGAGTGACAATCTCTCTTAATGAGAAGAAATAAAGGCTAATTATCCCCAGGGTTTGACAGGTCTTTCTCAACACTTCTGCATAAAAGAGCAAGGCCACCCAGCTGGTCTCTCAATTGAAGGCTTCAAGAATCTAGTTGTGGTGCTCAAACAAATGAGAAAGAGCACATCAAAGGGCAACCCTACAAAGGCCCTGGGGAAGCTAGAGGGACCTGATGGTGACTGCAGTGGCTTCAGCTGGGAAAGCAAATTGAAGAGCGGCCATTGTAAAGGGGACAACATGTGGCCACGTGGAAGAAAGGGAACAAGAGACCTCCTTGTGCATCCATCACTCCCCTAACAGGAGTAGGTGGAGGATGGATACACGCTGTAAAGAGGGACGTATTGCTGTGCATATGGAGCCAGCCCCAGCGAAAGCATGAGAGGGTGGAAACTGGACATCTCGCCTTTTCCCTAATTTGAATTTAATGCCTTAGATCCCTGTGGAAGGACAGGTTTGCAGTCCATTTGACTTTCCCCTGGATTCCTACAGTGAAGCAGTCTTGGATAGGAACCTGGTACCTCCGGTGCCATCCGAAGTTAAACTAATGTCTTATCCACAGACCAAGCACAGTTCTCTCCTACAGCCCTAGAGCTTGGTCAAGGCTGGGAACACTGGGCAGAAGGTGAAAAAGGTCTGAGACTCAGAGAAGGTAAGACGCAGGTAACTTCAAGGGGGCAGACCCAGCAGTGCCCTCCATGGGCTTAGCCCTTGTTCCTGCAGACTCTTGGGGGAGCGCCTCTGTGCCCAAGTATGACCCAAGAACAGGGTATATGAGGCCACTTTTTACAATCTGTGTAGGAGGAGCTTACATTCTCTACATGGAGTGACAGAAAGACACCTAGCTACAGATGAACAGGAGACTCAAGAATTCTAACTATAGGGAGGAAGGTCCTACCAGGGGATAAGACTCAAGACTGCCTGTGTGGGCTCTGCTGAATAAAGTTTGGCTCATAGAGGTCTTGGTGTGCTGGAGGCTGGGCAGGTGGGGAATATAAAATCTTCACAGTGCTGTGGCTGGGGGTGAGAAGGAAGGGGAGTTGGAGGATTTTAGGTAGGGGAGTATGGAATTTTACCAACTCCATAAATAGAATGCATAGATATGTGGGGAAGATAATGTGGAAGGCAAATGCCAAGACAGAGCAGAGGAAGAGTGCAGAGAAAACACAAACTTGCAGACTGACTTGTACTCATGTACACATGCCCACCCGCTGACTCCTTCACATGCCCACACTCACACGGGTATAATCACCTATATACTCACACACACTTGACTATGGCTGACAGGGCAGAATGTGTGTTGCATGCTAGGCATCTTGCCTCAGGGCACAATAGGCTGCCCGCACCTCTTCCACATCCTTGAGGAGGGTGGAGGGAGGTCCTGTCTCAAGGCTACATCTCTCCATACATTGTCTGTTAGCTATTCTCTCTCCTCCAGCTCACTCAGAGCATAAAGCCTGTGAGTGAATGAGTGTACAGACAATGCCTCTCTGCTTGTTTTTCAATGGTGCAGAAAATGCTAGCTTGGGCTATCTGAAACATTAAGTTCACTTAATTCATTCCATGAGGGGCGAAAATATTCTACGGCGAGAGGTATTATTATAATCATAATTATTCACATCTTTAAAAATTTTACTGAATAGTTTAAGCCCTGGTATTCTGTCTCATAGAGATAATTGTGTTGGGTGACTTCAAAGTGCCACTGTGAGGTAGCAGATTTCATACGTGGGCATTGTTTTCACAGGAAGGAAGTTCTCTAGGTAAGTGGGATTTTTTTTTTCATGTAAATAATGAAACCAATCAGCACTTAGAAAATCTGCTTAATTCAGTGAGTCAGTGGTTACCAAGCAACCTTACACATTCATGCCCAGTCAAGAGATTCAGGGACCACTGGTTGTATATCACAGAGCAGGGTAACTTCACTGATAGGACTTTTAACAATTGCTTTTATGTGTATGAGTGCTTTGCATGCATGCATGTATGTGCACCACATGTGTGCCTAGTGACCTCAGAGGTCAAAAGAAGGTATTGGACCCCTTGGATCTGGAGATACAGATAATTACAAACTGTGATATGGGTGCTGAGAACCGAACCCAAGTCCTGCAAGAGCGGCATGTGCTCTTGACCACAGAACCATCACTCCAGCCCCCGCTGATGCGAGTTTTGATTTTACAGTGCAACCAAGCTTTAAGAAACTAGTGCTTGTCAAGTGTTGCTGCATTATCAGGGGAAAACAGCCACAGAAATCTGACATACTGTTAAAATACTCTGTCTTCCAATGACGTGCCAGTGTGAGACTGCTGTCTTACTTCAATAGGACCTCCTGTGACAACAGACAATGCAGGGGTGGGCTGAGAATCCCATATGCACGAAGCCAGACTCCAGAGAGATCCTACAAGATGCATTCATTCCTATTCACCGTGCTGAGGCTAAGTGACTGTGGGTGCTTGGCTGTTGACGGGCCATCTATATTACCTCATCCCCAGGCTCGGAACATGGCAGCAGCGGGGGCAGGAAGAATGAATGAGCCACAGGATGGGGAGGGGTGCAGTGAACTACTGTCCTCTGAACCTGACAAGGCAGCTCCACACATGACCTCCCTGCAGCTTTGGTTACCTGTGCAAGGGCAAGAGAGTTACAAAATCCAGGATAGAGGTGGGAGGGGCTCCCGAGGCTGCACCAGAAACGGAAGAGCTATTGGCTGCTGGGGGAGCGAGAGTCACTTTTCTTTGGGGATATGGCCACTGCCCCCCATGCCCCAGTGGGTGACTCAGGCACATATGGGCAGCATTAATAGGACTCAGTGGGTTAGATAAATGAATGAGTAAAAATAAAAGGAGGATATGAAATTGAGAGGGAGATATGATGGGGGTACTTTCCCGGAGCTGGAGTGAGGAGTGAGGGACGGATAGGTGGTCAAGACACATTCTATACATGTACAAATTTTCAAATAAAAAAGTAAAGAATATGTATAAATAGAAATGACTCCGTTGTTCCCACTACTTTGGGTTTGGCATGCTGGAGTTAATGTCTTTAAAAATGTGTTATTTATGGTCTGGGAGAGAGGGCTCAGCAGTTAAGAACACTGGCTGCTGCTGTTCCAGAGGACCAGGCTTCAGTGACTTCCCCGGGTCTCAATAAGAACTTTGTTGATTTTTATGTGAAACCTGCTGTGCGTCACCCCGAGTATTGGGGAAACAGGTGTGCACCACGACACCTACTTCTTGACAGCTTTTAAGAGTACTATGGGATCACAAGGCGAGACGTTTCGGAGCATCGGGTCTTTACGAGTCAGTTCTGGAAATGAGCTTGAGAGGAGGAGCTGGGAGGAGAAGCCCTCTGTAGATAGAAAAGGACGTTGGAGGGTCGCAGCAGAAGCTGAGGGTGGGGTCAGCGAGTAAAGAGATAGCAAGAGGACAGTGAGTAGGGTCCTAACAAGAGGGCCTGCGAGAGCAGAGAGGGTTCTTGTGACTGGGGGTTGACTACGTAGGAACCTGGAGGCAGGAACTGAAGCAGAGACCACAGAAAAACACTGTTTACTGACTTGCTTTTTCATGGTTCGCTCAGCCTGCTTACTTATATCACCTGGGACCACCATCCCAGGAGTGGCAGTGCCCACAGTGGGATGGGCCCTCCCCCACAATGAGCAATCAAGAAAAAGGCCCACAGGTTTGCCCATAGGCCAATTCAGGGGCACATTTTCCCAACTGAAGCTCCCTCTTCCCAAATGACTCTAGTTTGTGACAGAAAGAAGGAAAGAAAGAAAGAAAGAAAGAAAGAAAGAAAGAAAGAAAGAAAGGAAGGAAGGAAGGAAGGAAGGAAGGAAGGAAGGAAGGAAGGAAGGAAGGAAAGAAAGGAAAGAAAGAAAGGAAAGAAAAGAAAAGAAAA
Organism: Peromyscus maniculatus bairdii; assembly: GCF_049852395.1. NCBI lineage: Eukaryota > Metazoa > Chordata > Mammalia > Rodentia > Cricetidae > Peromyscus > Peromyscus maniculatus. Next base: position 12,060,996 of record NC_134861.1, read on the forward strand.
AAAGCCAGCATATCCTCAAATTAGTATTTAAGTGTGATAAAAAGCCCCCAGGAAACAAAATAAAACTGTCTCATGGGGAGCATGGGATGATGCATGAGCAACAATAATTCTCATGAGTGCTTCAAGGCATTCTTAATGCTTCACTACACATTACTCGCACTAGCCTTGGATGGGTCCTTATCAGAGTTTACAGGTCAGGAAATAGATGTGTGACATCCAGTAACCAGGAAAAGGACACAGACTGCTCCGAGTCTCAACTTCTTGCTGTCTCCTGTCTGAGGCTGAGGATCCAGTGGTACCTCAGACCATACTTTCCCAGGGTGTTGGATCTGGGAGAGGGAGGACCCAGGGTGACAATGGTGCCTGGCGGGCCCGGCCTCCTGATATTTGTGGTTCTCATGAATTAGTCTCTACTCATTTGCTAGTGACAGGACCAAACAGTATTTGTCTACAGAGCCCTTGATTTGCCATTTGCTCTGTGGGAAATTCCCGGAGCACTGCACTGAATGGTGGAAGTCCAGCCCAGGAGGTTAGTTTTCTAGGTAAACTCAGGGAGATTCTGGCTGGGCTGTCTGGATCTCTCCCACCATAGGCTTTCTGAGAAATATCTCTTGCCCCCCCATGACCCTCTGCAGCCATGTGACATTGTTTGAGGTCCACATAAATTGCCGCTACACTGGCCAAACATTCTGCCTTGGATAGTTGGGGCAGCAGCTGCACTCTCCAGCTCTGCCTGTCATAGTGAGAATCAAGACATTAAAACTGCTCAAAGAGGGGTTTTGCATCCGGGCAAGTCCTTTGCATAGCACTGACTTGAAAAGCAGGGAATGTCTTGATGTTGGTACCGGAGCCAAAGTGGGCAGCACTAGTGTGGTGATATTTCATTTGTGCTCCAACAAATAAAGCTTGCCGGGAGATCAGAGTGGGGTGCTAGCCACTAGTTAACCACAGAGGCCAGGCAGTGGTGGCACACACTTTTAATCCCAGCACTTGGGAGGAGGAAGCAGTAAGATCAGGAGTTCAAGGCCACCCTGGGCTACATTAGATTAATACAGTCTAAAAGAGTAATAGAGCCAGGCAGTGGAGGCTCATTCCTTTAATCCCAGCACTAGACAGTATCATGCCTTTGATCCCAGTACATGGGAAGGTCACACCTTTTATCCTAGCACTAGGGAGGTGGAGACAGGAATATAAGGTGGGAGGAGACAGGAGCTCAAACCCTCCCTTTTGGTCTGAGGATTGGTAGAGGTAAGAAGTCTCTCTAGTGGCTGGCTCCTCTTCTTCTCTGATCTTTCAGCATTTACCCCCATATCTGACTCTGTTTTTATTATTAAGACCAATTAGAATTCAAGCTACACACAGCCTGTGTCCTCAGGAAGTGATGACAATAACTTATCCCTGCTATGAAAAATGTAAATGTAAGTGCTGGGTAAATGAATGCAAACTAATTTTTAAATTGTTTAAAATTTAAAAAAAAATAGTGAGTGTTTTGCTTGCATGTGAGTACACCATGCATGCATGTTTGTGTGCATGAACGTGTGTGTGTGTGTGTGTGTGTGTGTGTGTGTGTGTGTGTGTGTAATGCCCACAGAGACTAGAAGAGGGAGTTAAAGACAGCTGTAAGCCACTATGTGGGTGCCACAACCCAGGCTCTCTGGAAGGACAACCAGTGCTCTTAAACCCTGGGCCATCTCTTCAGCCTCCAAATGCAAAGTCTTAAGACATGGGTTTGTTTTTGTTCTTGTTATGTTAGAAATTGAACTCGGGAGTTTGCATATGCCAAGCGCGTCACCTGTCAAAGAGTTACAAACCCACTCAAAAGACTTCACTTTCTTTTTAAGAAACTGAAGTCAGTATCTGCCAGCCTTCCAGCCCTCTCAGGTAGGCGCAGTACTCTGCTTAACTCATGAGAATTAGTTTATGATTCATACTACGTGCCTGCAGATGAACTGCCTCTGAGAACTGTTACAGTGGGATTTCTTATGAAAAGAACTTCATCTATGCTTGTCTTTAGGATATCATTTAGAGCTCTTCTCCTTCCACATACAGAAACTGTGACTCTTTGTGTATCAAATGGAGGTGACCGCTGGTGACTTTATCAATCTTTCTTCTCACGTCGTGCTGGTGAACATGAAATATCTCCTTATTTATTCAGCACTTTTAAATTTTCTTTCATCAGACTTTTACTTTCCGCATGTTGCTTTCATTTACTAATGGTGCATTTAAACATATTATTCAGGAATAAGCTTCCAGATGCCTGGGGTTGTGTTGTACTTCTGTCCTCTTCCAGCTACTCAGTATTTGTCAAATTGTTTTCTTTTTTTTTTTACTCCTGACTTTCCTCTGTAGAATGCCCATGAATTCATTTACAGACTTTAAAAAGAAAAAAGAATTTATGAGTGTGTGTGTGTGTGTGTGTGTGTGTGTGTATGAACCTCACTGTTCTCCACAGACTGTGGAATATGAGGCTGTGTCTCCCCCACAGCCTGGCAAGTCAGGAATTAGTACTGTTACTAAGGACTCAGTGCTGGGCAGACTTCTGGAGCCCATTAAGAAGGAGGTAGAACTAAAAGACGCTGTCCCAGAGGATGCTGGGAAATGGGATTTGTGTTCATTCGAGTTTGCCACACTTCTACTCTTCGGGTTTTGGCTAATGGGAAGTGAATTGGTAAACCAGAGCTCAGGATGGAGGAAATGACAGCTGAAACTGCAGGCCTCATGTACCCTTTATATTAGGGTACATCCTTTCTTCACCACATTCTTGCCAATGTGGCTGGTACAGTGGTGTTCCTCAAGGAGTCTGGGTAGGAAGTGGCAGTGGCTTAGTCAGAACTTAGAGATAAAGGAGCTCCTTCTTTCCCATGTCCTTGTACATTTGTTTGTCTAACCTAGAGAGGTGCAGCATGATATTATAGCCAAGGAAAGGGGGCTGCTGCCCCAGGAAGCTTGAACCTGGGCTTGGGCACTGAGCAGCAGGGGCCTGCTCAGTCTATATTCAATGATCCCCATCATGGTAGAAGCACTTACATATTGTGGTGGTTTGAAAGAAAATGGCCCCCAAAGGGAGTGGCACTATTAGGTATGGTCTTGTTGAAGTAGGTGTGGCCTTGCCGGAGAAGTGTGTCACTGTAGGGGCAGGCTTTGAGGTCTCTTTTGCTCAAGTTTCCCTCAGTGTGATGCTGAGTCTACTTCCTGTTGCCTGTAAGAGGTAAAACTCTCAGCTACCTCTTTAGCAGAATGTCTGCCTGCATGCCACCATGTCCCACCATGATGATAATGGACTGAACCTCTAAAACTATAAGCTGCCATATTTTTCTTTATAAGAGTTGCCGTGGTCATGGTATCTCTTCATAGTAATAGAGACCGAAACTGAGACATGTATGTTGTAAATTTCTGATAAAGAGTTTTTCTGTGCTTGAACACTCTCAGAATTCCATGGGACTGGAATGGCAAATGGCTATCTGGTCTTAGATTCAATAGTACGGGACTCTGTTTATTTCTGTTTATAGCATGAGGCATAGCTCTAATGATATAAAAGCAAAAAAGTGGGAAAGATATAAAGTCAGACAGACACACTTCTCCCTGTTACCAGTACCCTGAGAGTTCTGCATGGGGAGGCCAATCTTCAGAAGTAGAGTCTTGGATAAGCTTATGTAGAGCCCTCTGAAACACTCAGAGGCCCCTGTATAGGCAAATCTGCTCTGAACTGGGTAGGAAGAGAAGAGAGAGGAATGTACAAAAGATGGTGGGGGTTGGAGAGCCCTAGTGAATCAGTATTGTCACATGAGAACTTGTGGGTCATGCTATAGCTCAAGCAGTGATCACCACGTTGCTCCTAGGGACATTTGATGTCTGAAGAAAATGGGGGTGGGACCAGGGCATGAAGCAGACTCCAGTCATTCTACCAAGGAGTGCATAGAAGCAACAGGAGTCTTTGAGCAGCACAGAGTCAGAGTGGAGGGGACTAATGCCTGTGGAGCTAGGTCTCCAGGGTCCTGGGAGACAAAAGGCACACTGGAGTCCCTTTGTCTACACAAGGTTACTATAACACCAACCAAACCACCGAGTCTTGGACTGCAGAACACTAGGCATACCCTATGAAAGCAAGTAAGAGCAGGAACAAATTGAAGGATGCAGATGATAGTAGAATCCTGGCCGGTGGATGCCTAGACAGCTGTGCTTAGGGTGATGTGGACTAAATATTTGGGTTACTGCAAAATGATATGTTGAAGTCCCAGGATCCAATGTAATAGTTCTTGAAGGTGACCCATGATGGGCTGGCTGCCTTCTCCCCTTTCTCTCTCTCCCCACCTCCCTTTTCTATCTTTTTTTAATCCCTGTTTCTTTTTTAGACAGTGAGAAGATCATTCTACATGAACCTAACATAGATCCCTTACCAGGGATCAAATATTAATGGCACCTTGATCTTGGACTGATAGCCATGTATGTGCGTGGCTGCAAGTGAGTGTGTGTGTGTGTGTGTGTGTGTGTGTGTGTGTGTGTGTGTGTGTGTTTGGGTAGGGAATCGAGATCTCATTGTCTCAGTGTACAATTTGTTACAAAAGCCTGAGCTCACTTGGGCAAGTTTTAACATAGGGAAGAGTGTGAAGGTTTCTTTCCTGGTTCCTTGAAAACCTTATTCAAATTGTCTTTTCGTGTATGTGAGGCCCTGGTTCCATCCCAAGCATTTGAAAAACCAACTAACCAACCAACCAACCACCCAGCCATACAAAGAATAAAAGATGGAAAAAAAAAAAAAGCAAGCAAAGAACAAAACTTGTCTTTTTAGGGAAAGAAAGATCTGGATAATATGTGTACACAAATTTTTCATACAGTTGGCTAGCTTTTCAAAAAAAATTCAGTGAAAATATTTTAATAGTTTAAAGATGATAATAAAAATCTCATTCACTCAGACAAGTTGGATGCCAATGTCAGCACATTACGGTCCACCAAATAGTGAGATCAGATTACATGATACAAGAGAAATATCCCTTTGAAATCCCATCATTTCAGTCTGCTCTCATTTTGTTAGCCAGAGCTTCCTATCTTTTGTGTTTTTGATGATAGTCTTTATGGTCCTAATGCCCACTGGTGTGCTGTCTGGAGGTGGTGTATCTCCTTACGGTTTTGATGGGCTTTTCTCTGCTAGTGCTCATGGGCACTTCCTGTGTACTTGTTGATATTTTAGCATGTGCCTTTGAGAGAGGTCTTGTTGAATCCTCAGCCTATTTTAAAATTGAGCTTATTTGTGGGACTTTGACTTTTAAAAGTTTACTTGTATGTGTGTGATTGGGGAGTAGGGTGGGGCTCTTGCTTTCCACAGCACTTGTCAGAGGATGTCGTGTGAGAGCTGGTTTCTCTGTTCACCATGCAGGTCCTGGGGATGGAACCTAGACCACCAGGCTAGTGACAAGTACCTTTCTCTTTTGAACCATGTTGACAGCCTGGATTGTTGCTTTTGACATGTTTGGGTTCCTTATATATTTAGACTATTAACCTCTTATTAAATATATAGTTCAAAGATACTCTCTTCCATCCTAGGGGGTCACCTTTCCACTCTGGCCACATTCAGAGACATTTTTTTTTTGTCATTTCTGCTTTGTGGTGATGGATAAAAAAAAAAAATGCATCAGCAAGATCGATGTGAAGAAGATTTTACCCTATTTTTTTCTCCTCATAGTTTTCAAGTTTTAGGTATTATATTTAAGTCTTTAATCTTTTTTTTTTTTTTTTTTTTTTTGGTCTGAAGTGAGATAAGGGTGCAGAACATTCTGTGTGTTGGCATCTACTTTCTGTAGAGTTGCTTATGGAAGAATCTACCTTTGGCCCAGTGTGATCTTGGCAGCTTGTTTCAGTGTAGGTTAATGTAGAAGAATGAATGCGTTTCTCTCTCTGTATTTTGTTCTGTTGTGTTTGGGTCTGGAATTTTAGAATTTCTTTTTTCTATTTATGAAGCATATTATTCTGATCTTGGTGGACACAGCCTTGAATCTGTAGGTCATTTCGGATAGTATGGACATTTTAATTCTTCTGATCTATGAAAAGTAGGCATCTTTCCATCTAACCTGCACAGTGAGACCTTGTTTAAAATAATTAAAATCTTCCCTTTATTTTTTTAACAATTGGTTGTTTAAACCTACTCTATTTACTTTTCACAAACTGTGAATTTTATGATTTTAGTCTTACTGCAGCCAGAAAAGACACGACATGGCTTCAGGAACATTTGCTTTGTGGCCTTATAGAATATATCGTGGACAATGTTCTCTCTATGACTGAGGTGAGTGAGATTTTCTGCTGCTATTGTAGTGAAGATTCTGCGTGTTTTAGCCTTTAGCCTTGTTCTGTCTACTTCTGTTCAAAGCAGGGCGATGAAGTAAGTCCCTTCCCGTGTTTGTATGGCATTCTCTCTCCCTTGGAGCTGTTTGCATTTACACTGTATATTTCAGGATCACGCTGTTGGCTGCATTGATGTCTTCACCCTCTTGCTGCACTGACTGCCTTTTGTCACGTAATCATCTTTCTTGTCATTTACAGACAAGTACAGTGAATACAGTGCTTCCTCCTTCAGCGTGTGCATGTCCCTAAAGCTAACATTCTTGTAGGCAGTATGTGTGGATCTTTAAAATTCACTCACTCCATGTCTTTTGGCTGGGAAATTTTATCCATTCGTGTTTAATTATTGATAAATAAGGACTTGCTGTCACCCCTTTGTGACCATTTTGTAGTTTCTCTGTTCTAGTCTCTAGTCTTGCTATTTTTGTTCGTGACTTGGTGAGTTTTAAAAACTAGTATGCACCTTTTATGTACTTTTCTTTGTGTTTTATGCATATGCTATATTAAAAACTGTTGTGAACAGCACAAATTTTACTCAAATTGCCTTTCAGGTTTTTTTAAAATATTACTTATTATTATTTTTTTTAATATATGAGTGCTCTGTCTGCCTGTATACATTATAGATGGTTGTGAGCCACCATGCGGTTGCTGGGAATTGAACTCAGGACCTCTGGAAGAGCAGCCAGTGCTCTTAACTGCTGAGCAGTCTCTCAATCCCCTGCCTTTCAGTTTTAATCATCTATTTTAAGTTGATAACAACACTGATCATATTAAAAAAAAAGCCTACCCAACATCTTTAATTTCTCCTCTTTTCTGTATTTTTATAATGTTGGACATGAACAAATCATGGTAGTTACAGTTATTTATAATACTTTTGTCTTTAACTTTTTGTTTTGAGACATAGTTTTGCTATATAGCCTGGGCTGCCCCAGAACTCACTGTGTAGACCAAGCTGGCTTTGAACTCATAGATTTGCCTGCCTCTTTTTCTCCAGTACTGGGATTAAAAATGCACACCACCTTGCCTGGCTGTATTTTCACCTTTTGACTATGTGTCTGTGTGTCTGTGTGTGGGTTTGCACACATGAATGCAGTTGATTTTGGAAAGGGAGTTGGATTACCTGGTACTGGAGCTATAGATGGTTGTGAGCTACCTGATGTGGGTGCTGGGAATTGAACTTAGGTCCTCTGGAAGAGCAGGAAGTGTTCCATTTCTCCATCCCCCTCTTCTAACTTTTATATGGAGATGAACATTATTTACATATTGCTGTTATGGAAGAGTATTCCTGACCCGACTGAGTACCCAACTGCAGAGGCATTTATTCTTTCCTATGTTTCCATGTCACTCTAATTAGCATCCTTAAGTTGCTGTTCTTCACTTTTCTTTACAGCAATTCTAGTTGTGCTGAACTTCGGCTCTCAGATTTTCTGAGTGTGGTGTGGAAGATTTTCTCCATTAGTACTTTGAATACCTCCTCCTCCTGCTCCTCCTCCACTTCTGCTCCCCCTCCTGCTCCTTCTGCCTCTCCTTCCCTTCCTCCTCCTTCTCCTGCCCCTCCTGCTCCTTCTTGCTCCTCCTCCTGTCCCTCCTCCCCTTCTTGCTCCTTCTCCCCCTCCCTTTCATCTTCTCCATACTTCTTATGTCACATCCTCCTCTGCTGTGGGATGTCCTGTATGTTGTGAATATATGTTGCTATGACTGGTTGATAAATAAAACGCTGATTGGCCAGTAGCCAGGCAGAAATTATAGGATAGGCAGAACAGAGAGGAGAGGCTGGGAGGTGGAAGCCTGCGGAAGACACCAGCCTGCTGTCCAGGGAACAACATGTAAAGGCAACAGGTAAAGCCACAGAACACGTGGCAACATATAGATGAACAGAAATGGACTGAGTTTAAGTATAGGAGCTAGACAATGGTAGGCCTGAGCTAATGGCTGAGCAGTTTAATTAATATGAGCTTCTGAGTGATTATTTTATAAGTGGTTGTAGGATCCATGGGGCTGGGCAGGACTGGAGAAAACTCCAGCAACACTCGTCTTTCTTTTGAGATAAGGCTTAGGATGTAGCTCAGGCTAGCCTTGAGCTCTCGTCAATCTTTCTGTCTTAGCCTCCAAAGCATTGGGATAACAGGCATGACCCACATCATACCCGAATCCATTCTCTTTTTGCTTATAACATTTCTGTTGATAAATCCGCTCTATTTGACTCCCATGTATAAGATGGGCCAATTTTCCCTTTATGCTGTCAAAATTGTTAGAGTTTGAGACCTGACAGTTTCATCAATGTAGATGTTGATTTTCAAACTTTGAATTCCCTCAGGAGTTGAGAATTTGGATATTCATTTTCCTCCCCAGGTTCCTTAAGTTTTCAGATATCTTTCTTCCTTCCTGCTTTCCTCCCTTCCTCCCTCCCTCCCTCCCTCCCTCCCTCCCTCCCTCCCTCCCTCCCTCCCTCTCTTTCTTTCTTTTATTTTTGAGACAGGGTTTCACTGTGTATCTCTGGCCATCTGGAACTCTCTCTGTAGACCAGTCTGGCCTCCAACTCAGAGACCAGTTTGCTTCTGCCTTCCGAGTGCTAGGATTAAAGGCGTTCGCCACCACCGCCTGGCTCAGACCCCCATTTCTTGTGTTGATTACTGACAATTTTCTCCCCTTCACTGTGTCAATGCTTTGTGATTCTTTCTGTTCCTCAAAGGTGTCACTTGCTGTTTGTGTACTTGAAGAAGTGAGTCATTCTCTCTGGATGGCCTTGTTTGACTGGGAGATACTCTTATCAACTGTCAATGCTTGGCAAGTAGTGAGAAAGAAGTCATTACTGAGGGAGTTTGTGGCAGGTTCAAGGACTAGGTCCATTCATTTACCTCCCTCCTAGGGGGGAGCCCCCACACCCGCACCCACAGTATCTATAAAAGCACATCCACCCCTTTCTTTGTTGCTACCCGTCCCAGGGCACTGAATTGTCAATTGGATGCCTAGTTTGGTACAATGTAGAAAAGAAATGAGATTAACTGAGAGTTCCCTGAGAGGGCAGAGGGCCAATCAGCCAGAAGCACATTCCACAGGAGAAATCTCAAGCTTTTAGAAGAAAAGGCAAAGCTTAAGCATCAAAAAAAAAAAAAAAAAAAAAAATCAGAACCAAGTGGGGCATGGTGGTACGTGTCTTTAATCCCACCAGGCACTCAGAAGCAGGCAGATCTTCCTGAATCCACGGTTACACAAACACACACACACACACACACACACACACACACACACACAAACGCATACACACACACATGCACATGCAAACACATACACACACATGCATGCACATACACATACATACATACACACACACACACATACACACACACACACACACACACACACACACACATTTTTGGGAGTGAACTAGACCAGAATTAGGCCACTGGCAATGTGTGCAAAGATATGTCTTGTCCTCTGTCCCTGTCTCACTGTCTCTTCTCTTGTCTGCCTTGTGAGCCATTTTGATTGGCCACATGCTCCCCTCTATGATGCTCCGCCTTAGTACAGCTTAGAAATAATAGATCCCAGTGTCCATGGAGTGAAATCCTGAAATGTAAGCCCAAATTAATATTTCCACCTTTGCATTGTTTCTGGCTGACCTTTGTCACATGGATGAAAACCAACACAGAAGGACAGTCCATGACTAAACCGTATGGTTCTGCAACTTTTGGAGCTGGTGTGGGGCAGGAACGTATGGATTTTCAGAGAAGCTGGATGGAGAAGTCCAAGAGTTCTGCAAACAGAGCTTATTGTGTGTCTGGCTGAAGCTCCAAAGGCCACCATGCTGGCCACATCAGTGAAGAGCATGCTCATTAGGGTCCAGGTGGGTGAGAGAACTCTGCTAGCAATCGGGCTGCAGGCAGAGCATACCACATCCTGCAAAGAACTTGTCTGCGTTTCCCCCATGTCCTAAGCCTATGTGGGAGGCTGGGCTTTAAAGGTGACAGCCAGGCACAGTGGCTCATGCCTATAATCGCAGCAGCACTGAGGAGGCTGAGGCAGGAAGATTGCTCTAAGTCTGAAGCCAGCCAAGGCTACATAGTTCCTAGGCTTCAGAGTGAGACTGAAAACAACAACAGAAACAAAACAAACTGAAAACTCATGGAGTTAGCAAATCTGGTGGATTAATTTTAAAGCTTTTTATCCAGGTTTAGAATGAAAATTGAAAACAAAGTGGAACAGAAGGGTTTAAAAAGCTCACAGTTTGTCCAGAAAAAGCACTGTGGATGTTAAAGACATTTGAACTACTAAACTTAAGTCAAATAATTTGCACCTGGATGATGAGGAATATACTTTGAGGACATTGCAGGAGACAGCATGCCCCCCACCACCTCATGGCCTCATCATGGGTTCAAGGATCCAAATAACCCAGGAAATAATAACAATGGACAAATATGACTGTACCTGATTAGAAGGCACCGCACAGCAAAAAAACAAAACAACAAACAAACAAACAAAGAACCCAACTAATTTAGAAAAGAGACAGTTTACAAATTGGGAGGGAATCTTTGGCAGTTATTTATCTGACAGGAAATTAATATTCAGAATATATAAAAAGTCAAAAACTCCACCAAAAGAGCAAATAATCTACTAATAAACAGGTAAGTGAGTTGGATCGAAAGCTCTTGAAAGAAGTATAACTGGTAATACATACAGGAAGAATTGTTTAACACCTTCAACCATCGGAGAAACGCAAGGTAAAAGCAAACTGACATTCTCTCATCTTGCCAGAGGCAGGATGGCTACCATCAACGAAACAAATAGCAAATGCTGGGAACAGAAACCCTTATGTACTATTGGTAGGAATGCCAATTAGTTCAGGCACTTTGGAAATCAGCATGGAAGCTGCCCACAAAATTAACAATGGAGCGATCATATGGTCCAGCTGTGCCTCTTCTGAGTATCCTCCCCTCCAACTCCCTCCATCTCCAACAAAAATCCTGTCAGTATACCCTAGAGATACTGCATTCTCAGGCCTATTGTAGCACTATTTACAATAGCCAAGTTATTGATCACTATAGGTACCCATCAATGATTGAATGGGTAAGAAAATGTGATACACACACACACACACACACACACACACACACACACATCTACATCATAATACACAATTGATTTTCAATTATCCATAAGAAAGAATACATTTTTTTTTTGCAAGAAATTAGATGGAACTGGAAACTGAGTTTATTATATTAAGTGAAAAAAAAACAAGCCAGAATCAGAGAGTCAGATACCACATATTTTTTTCTCACATGCAGAATCTAGATTTTAAAAAAGATATTGTGATGGTGTGAGTGAGAATGGCCCCCCAAAGCTCCTGTATTTGAATGCTTGCTCCCCAGCTGGTGGAAATGTTTGGGAAGGACTGAGAGGTATATCAATGGGGGAGGCTTCAGAAGCCCATTCCATTTCCAGTTAGTTCTTTCTTTGTCTCTTCCTTCTGGGTAGGGATGTCAGCTAATGCTTCAGCACCATGCCTGTCTTCCTGCTGCCATGCTCTCAGCCATGATGGTTGTGGTGGTTTGAAAGAAAATGGCCCCCATAGGGAGTGACACTATTAGGAGGTGTGGCCTTGTTGGAATAGATGTGGCCTTGCAGGAGAAAATGTGCCACTGTGGGGGAATGGGTTTTGAGGTCTCCTATACTCAAGCTATGCCCAGTGTGACACACAGTTCATTTCCTGTTGGCTGAGGATCAAGATGTAGAACTTTCAGCTCCTTCTCCAGTACCATGTCTACCTGCATGCCACTATGCCCCACCATGATGACAATGGACTGAACCTCTGAGCTGTAAGCCACTCCAGTTAAATGTTTTCCTTTATAACAGTTGCCTTGGGCATGGTGTCTCTTTATAGCAATAGAAACCCTAAGACAGAAGTTGGTATCAGGGACTCGGGTATTGCTGTTACAGGCCTGAGCATGTGTTTGTTTGGAGGAATTTGGACTTTGGTACTTTGGGTTGGGAAAGCAGTAGAATGCTTTAAGTGCTGCCTAATGGGCCAAACTAGTAGGAGCATGGAAGACAGTGGTACTGAGGGTGATTTGAACTGTAGGGGCCTGGCTCAAGAGGTTGCAGAGGAGAAGAATTTTATTATGTTGCCTAGAGATTGTTCTTGTGGTATTTTGGCAAAGAATGTGGCTGCTCTTTGCCCTTTTCCAAAGAGTCTGCTTGAGACTAAAGTGAAGAGATTTGGATTAATTCCATTGGAAGAAGAAAACAAACTAGTATAGATTCTTTCATGTGGCTATTAGTGTTAACTCTAATGAAGATTTATAATGAAAATGAACAAGCTGAGAAAGTAAAAATGCAAAATGTACATTTGAGGAGAAAAGTGGCACCAGGAAGTGGAATGGAGCTAAGTCCTGTGTTGTAGGAGATAAATAGATTAAGAAATAGAATAAATGAAGTGGTGACCTCAGGGTAAGACCCCATTCAGCCAAGTTTCCAACGTGTAAAAAGAAATTAAAGAAAGGCTTAGAGTTTGGGTGTGGTGGGGCACACCTTTAATCCAACCACTGGGAAGGCAGAGGCTGGCAGAGCTCTGAGTTTGAGGCCAGCCTGAACTATAGATTGAAATTCAGGACAGCTAAGCTTAGGCAGTGAAGAAAACCATTGAAAACAGAAAGCTGGTGAAAATTAATTGAATGAGGGGGCATGTTCCAGCCTTGGCTAGTGGCAGAACTTGGCAGCTTTGGCCACATAGTTCTAACTTCAGAGTCAAGGATAGAAGAAAAGGGTTATGGAATCTTCCTCTGTGACTGAAGAAAGCCACAGAGGCCAGGTATGTGCCAAGGATGTTCCTGCATAGAGGCCATTGTGTGAAGCTGTGAAGTTGAAGACTGGATTGTCTTGGTGATCCCAAGATGTTGGATATGCCAGAGTCCTGAGATGCGTGCCAAGGAAATCTGCTAACGGGGAGTGGAACCTGCCTGCCCAAGAGAAAGAAGTGTGGTGCAGTCAACAAAAATGAAAGGATTTGGAGATCTGAAGAGCACTTTTACATCAGACATGGAGATATACAGTTTGGAGTTTGCCCAGCTGGTTTTCAGTCTTGCTTTGGTCCAGCATTTTCTCACTATCCTCCCTTCCCTCCAGTTTGGAATGGTAATGTGTATCCTGTGCCATTATATGTTGGAAGTACGCCATCTGCTTTCTGATTTTATTTTACAGGAGATTACAGTTAAGTGATTGCATGAGTCTCAGACGAGACTTTGAACTTTAGACTTTTAAATAAGCTTGGGACTGTTATAGACTATGGGGACTTTTAAAGTTGGACGGAATACATTTTTGCATTATGATATGGCTACAAGCCTATGAGGGTCAGGGTGTGGAATGTGGTGGTTTGAAAGAAAATAGCTCCCATAAGGAGTGGCATATTAGGAGGTGTGGCCTTGCTGGAGTAGGCATGGCCTTGTTGGAGGAAGTATGTTGCTCTCGGGTGGGTTTTGAGGTCTTCAATGCTCAAGCCATACCCACTGTGACACACAGTTCATTTTCTATTGCCTGAGGATCAAGATGTAGAACTTTCACCTCCTTCTCCAGCACCATCTCTGCCTGAATACCACCTGCCCTGAATATAATGGACTAAATCTCTGAACTATAAGCTAGCCCCAGTTAAATTTTTCCTTTGTAAGAGTTGCCTTGGTTGCTAGGTGGTGGTAGTGCACACCTTTAGTTCCAGCACTTGGGAGGGAGAGGCAGGTAAATCTCTGTGAGTATCAGGCCAGCCTGGCCTACAAAGTGAGTTCCAGGATAGGCTCCAAAAGCTACACAGAGAAACCCTGTCTCGAAAAGCAAAAAAGAAAAAAAGAAAGAAAGAAAGAAGAAAAGAAAAAATAAGAAAGAAAAAAGGAGATGCCTTGGTCTCTTCACAGCAATAGAAACCCTAACTAAGACAGTGGTCATAGGCTGTAACACTCTGCAATTGTGAGCCCCAAATTAAACATTTTCTCTTATAAGTTGCCTTGGTCATGGTGTTTTGTCAGGGCAACAGAAAAACATGAAAGTGAAAGGGGACTATTTTGGAAAAGGAAGGGGGACAAGAAAGGGTAATTGGGGTGACAAAAGGGAAATTAACTATAGAGAATAAAAGTTTTGCTTGGAGAAGAGCACAGGCCATTTTTAGGGAAATATTTCCCATCATTCAACTATTAGGGCTTCAATATGGCTCAAGCTATAACACCTTTTTTCTTTTTCTTTTTCTTTCTTTCTTTCTTTCTTTCTTTCTTTCTTTCTTTCTTTCTTTCTTTCTTTCTTTCTTTCTTTCTTTCTTTCTTTCTTTCTTTCTTTCTTTCCCCCCCTCTCTTTTTCTTTTTTTTTGGGTTTTTCGAGACAGCATTTCTCTGTGCAGCTTTGTGCCTGTCCTGAATCTCACTCTGTAGCCCAGGCTGGCCTCCAACTCACAGAGATCCATCTGCTTCTGCCTCCCGAGTGCTGGGATTAAAGGTGTGCACCACCACCGCCTGGCACCCTTGATGTTTCTTATTGGATATAGCCACCGATTGAGCTGAGGGTAGACTGACATGACGCTGGTTTTGCAAGCATGAAGAATGTAAGAGGCTGGCAGGGTGCAAAGGTCACGGAGGCTTCCAGCAGATTTCAAAGGAGAGCTTGGGAGGCCTAGAAAGGGGTGAGGGGACCCAAGTCCTTGGAGGTATTCCCAGAGCTGATTCTGTATGAAACTACAAGGGTAAACCAGAAGTGGCAACAGAGTCAGGGAAGTCAGAGATGGTAGGAATCTGGAATGTGTGCTCAAGAAAGCTGCTGCAGACGAGCAGAGCCAACCAAGACAGGCTTCTTGTAAGCTGAAACCAACAGGGACAAGGCTGCCCAAGCCCTTTGGATCTTGTCATGCCATCATGTGCCTCTGATGGTGGACATGGAGCTATAGAACTAAATTCTTGTCCTTGGCTTGGTTTGGCCACCCCTTTAATGCCCTATCTGTTCCTCTTCTATGGAGTGGAAATATTTACTTTCTATCAGCATATCATGGAGGATTTTCTTTTCTTTTATAGTTTGTAGAGCCTCAAAGCTAAGAGGTTATCTTGAGCAATTATGGGGGCTGTTAAAACTATGGGAGTATTTGGAGATGCACAACATACAACTTGTCTTATGAGATGACTGGCTCTCTTGACTGACAGCATCATTGGAATGTGATATTCAGGTGTTTAAATGAAAAGTATCCCCCATATGCTCATGTATTTAGATACTTGGTCCAGGTTGGTGGCACTCTTTAGGGAGGTTCTGTAACTTTTAGGGCATAGAGGGTAGGAAGTACATAACTGGGTAAGCGCTGAGGGTTTAGAGCCTCACCCCACTTCCAGTTCACTCTCTCTGCTTCCTACATCTGCCACCATGGCTTCCTTACCATTATGGACTCACCCTCTGGACCTGTGCCCCCAGATAAACTCTTCTATTAGTTGCCCTTTGTCTGATGTTTTATCACAGCAACAAAATGTAAGGAATACATGGTAAAAAGCTGGAGGTGGAGCCTAAGGAGAGGAAGCAGGTGTGTGTTGGGGCCAGATGTGGAAAGATGTGTTTTGTCTTTTGTCTTTTTTGCACACTCTCTGCTTTCTGTCCATCATGAGCCGAGTTATTTACTGCTCTGGTTCTTCCCTGAATTTTTTTATGAAGCTTGTTGTCTCAGTTCCTCTCACGGCTATGATACAATACCCTGGCAGAAGCAACTTAAGGGAGAAAGGGCTTATTTTGGTTTAACTATAAATTGTGATGAAGTTTATTATGGTGGGAATGTGGAAGGCAAGAGCGGGAGGCTGGCGGGTCCCATTGCATCCAAACATGGAAGGCAAAGAGCAACGGAGGCTTTCTTTCATATTTTCACACAGCCAAGGACCCAGCCTAGGGTATAGTATCACCCACAGTGGGTGGGGCTTCCCACTTCAGTGAACCTAATCAAGGACACACCCCACAGGCATGCCCAGAGGCTAACCTGACCTAAATAATCCTCACACAGGTGGACCCAGAGGCTTGTCTCTCTGATGATTCTTGAGCCTGTCAAGGATCATGTTAGTGGCTTAGCCTTTGTCTTTTGCTTTTGTGAGTTATTCGGGAGTGTGTGTGTGTGTGTGTGTGTGTGTGTGTGTGTGTGTGTGTGAACTGTGGTCCTAGCATCTTGTTTTCTGCCCTCCTTGTATGATCTTAGCCTTGGTGTTACAGCCTTCCCTCAAAGCAGTGAAGGCTCATGGATTTTAGTACTGTGAGGAAGCTCTTGCTTGCAGATTTTGAAGCTTTCACAGCTGGGAGAAGGCAGAAACAAGATGTAGGGACACTACAAAGCTGTGATTGAATCCAGTCACCATCTTAAAAGGATTCTAAGCAATGTGAAAAGGGAAGGGATGAGAAGGGCCCCCTGGTGCTGGGCAGGGGACACACAAAAGCGGCTCTGTTCTGTAACCCCTAGGGTGCCCCTTGCCTGGTGGACTATCATGACTGTCAAAACAGAGAGAACATTCCTCAGCCAATCCAGGACACAAAGGCTAGGCTTGGGCCAGGAGCAAGTCACTAGGTAGTTTTATTAGTCCGGGAAGAGTCATAAATCCTCCGCTGGAATGCCGGCCTGTCCCCTACCTCTCTTCTCCCACTTCTGTATCTGCAGCCTGGGAGCAGCGACCAATCAAACAAGTCCATAGTGGAGCTTTTCTCCTCAATTTTTAAGATAACTTTTCCTTTACTAAAATGGTAATTTCGGTAAATGGTGACTCTTGGATACTACTGAAGACTGGAGACGAGCAAGTAAAAAGAAAATGTTTGTATAAGCACACGTAACTACTGAATACAGTCAGATGCTCATCTATGTTCACACTTACAGTTGTGTGTTTTATTTGCATAAGCACACGTAATTACTAAATACAGTCAGACGCTTGTCTGTGTTCACACTTATAGTTGTATGCATGTGTTTTGTTTGTATAAGCACACATAATTACTGAATACAGTCAGATGCTTGTCTGTGTTTACACTTAGAGTTGTGTGTGTGTTTAGAGGCACGGTG
Organism: Peromyscus maniculatus bairdii; assembly: GCF_049852395.1. NCBI lineage: Eukaryota > Metazoa > Chordata > Mammalia > Rodentia > Cricetidae > Peromyscus > Peromyscus maniculatus. The sequence continues at coordinate 12,078,367 of NC_134861.1, forward strand.
CTAATGTTTTGACAACCATTTTATTGTGAAATACAATACCCAGCACATTGTCATAAGAGGTGTAGTCTAACAAATAATTAATTCTGTGACCCCCATGAAACCCAGTGATGCTCCAGTTTGTTCTGAGCCTCCTGCCTTCCAGCTCTGCCTCGGGACCAGCCCTGCGCTGATTCTGTGTCTGTCCTCCTGTTCCTCTTCTTGGTTCACAACCTACACAAGAGTCCCAACAGTCCTGTTAAGCCTATTTTGGAGGAAGCCGCTGGAAGATGAGTCCACTGAGCTCATCTCATTGCTGCCCATCCGCTCTCACGCAGTGGCGATGCCTTTTCCCCGTGCATCCCTCTCTCTAGTTATCCACTTGGTGCTGATGGACACTGGGTTCTTTCTCCACGCATCCCTCTCTCTAGTTATCCACTTGCTGCTGGTGGACACTGGGTTCTTTCTCATGCTGGCCCTTAAACAAATGTGGTGCTGCTTCCAGAGACTGTGTTCCTCATCTTCTGACCGTGCCCACGTCACACTAGACATTTGTTAGAAGATCTCCAGAGAAGGTCATGCGAAACTGCTTCTCAAAGGCTTGCAGCATTCATTGTAACTTCCAAACACTCCTCAGCTCCCCTTTGGCACAGGTCAGGTAATCATGGCACATGCAGAAAGAGCTGACATTATCAATGTGTGTGGGGTGGATGGATAAAGGAGGAGAAGAGGTGGATGAGATGGGTGAGGAAGAGAAGGAGGAGCCTGAGGATGAGGGAGGAGGGAGGAGGTCAAGAAGGAAGAGGGATGACAAGGAGAAGGAGTTGTCAGACCAGATGATCATTAAGGTGTCTTGTGGTTCTGTTTACTGTATCGCTGGCTTTATAATTGCCTACTGATAGTTACTATGAATAATTTATATAATTGTAGTATAGTTATATATTTGTGAAGACTATATATACAGTTGCTTATTAATGGTTATCTATAGATATTAACAATGTGCTTAGTTATTGGAGGTAACTGCAGTGTTTTAGTTTGCATAAACAATCCACTTTCCTTCTCTGCACAGTATTTCCCAGGTCATCTCTGCCTCACAGAGTAGTCTCATGAGTGAAATGGGCAGCCAAGCAACTTCCTGCTACACAGAAAATGCTTTAGCAAATGAGCCTTTCTTTTGTGTGGATTGTAGAACATTGCTGAAAGGTCCACATACCTGAGTCTTTGGATTATTGAAAGTCTACGGGAGAGCCTTCAATTTGGCAAGCATCAGCCTCGAGCCACCGTATTCTAGGGGGATTGTATGATGTCATCGCGGATCCTATTTTGATTTAAGAAAATGTTAACCCGCTTTGTGTTGCTCTTCAAAATTGTTTTCTTTTTGTGTGCTACCAATTAACTCATGAGGCATCCATTATTTCCTCCGTTGTTTTGAGAGGCTGGCTTTGAAAACGTGTGAACATTCCAGGATCGTGATACCCAGGGGCTCAGGGTGGCCAGGCCCGCAGACCCCTGGCGTGTGTCCTGAGCAGTGTTCAGGCCTGCCAGCCAGATGGGAAACACTAGCTCTGCTTTTCATGAACACCACCCCCAGGCCTGAAGATTAACTGGCTTCTCTGGAATCCAATTTCGTTTCTACAGAGCTATTAAATGTGAAACATTTTTAAGAGAAGTGATAAGATTATTTACTTATATCTTTGCTATGCAATTTTGAACCATTAAGTGTGACCTTTTTGGATCTTCTACTAAAAAGTACACTGGTTTATATTAAGTGCAAGTAGAAAACTCAACCTCCTCCAAGAACAACACGTAATTTTCAGACATATTTTACTCATATTAAACATGTGGTTATTGCATTACTAAAAATATCAAAACAATTTATGACTTCTGGAAAATCCACAATGCTGGTTCTTATTTATTATTATTTTTTTCTAAGCAGCAGGGTGTGGGCTGGCGGGAGTAATCTGTCCTAGTTATTTTCCTTCAGATATTTTTAGTGTTTCTCATTATAGAAAGCTTGCCAGGAGGAAAGCAAAATTTCGTCTTTGAGTCTTAGAGTAGGATTCTCATCTTCTTTTAAAATTTTGAAGATTTAAAAATCTCATATTTTTCAAGTGAAATCATGTAAATGCATTTATGTCAATAGTTTTTAAACAATTTCATCTGTTTCAAGTGATTAAATAAATTTCTACTTCTCAGCTTGTCTTTCCCCCCATATGGTAGAATTGATATTTGGAAAATGCAAAGATTAAATCTCAAATGACTGTGAGTCAGTGAGAGGAGCCACATCTCAGGCACAAAAGTCTTGGGGTATGTTTCTGGGGAAGAGATGGCCACAGAGAAGGCCAACAAGCTAATAAACCGAGTCACAGGCTATATTCTCCCAACATGTACATCTGGAAACCCACTAGCATCTGTCCCTGGGGAAGACACAGCATCCACTTCCCAGCCTTCAGTTATGCTTTCTGGGTTGTCTCCCTCCTGACACTTAGACTCTTGATGTTGGGACACAAAGCTTACCTTGGTCATGGCTGCTGATCTGGTGGCTTCTCTGTTGTCTTAGCCACTGGTCCTTAGCCAGTTCTCCCTCTACCTGTTTGGTCTTTATTTAAGAGCCCAGGACAAATTTCTTCAACTGTGAATGGACCTCGGAGTTGATTCCTAGTCTCTCTGTTCAGCCTCGAGCCTCCAAGATCATCATTGTTGTATCCTATAAGCCCCTCACTGTTGAATGCTGTATCCATGTCTGCAGGCCACACACATCACCCTGGGGCCCCGACCTCAGTAACCAGTCACCCACCACCTGATTAGTCACTTGTTTCTGCTCTGTTGACTTCATTTCCAACATTCCACTCCAATCCATCTACTTCTCTGTATCTCAAGCCCGTAGCCCTAGTCCAGACCATTCTTGCAATCTTTTCCTTCATCTTGTAAAAGCTGCTTAACTGGTTTCTTGCCCTCTCATTTCCCCATCCTACACTAATTTATAATCCACAATACAACCAAAGATCCTTTCAGAACACAAGTCTGATCCTATCTTTTCTCCAATTAAAATGGTTCAATGGTTCTGCATCTCAAGAAGGAAAAACCCAACCTTCACATGATCAAGTGTTTTGAACAGACTCAGAGTTTTCATGTGTAGGTAAGGGCTGGGCTCAGTAAAGCTGACTCCAAGAGCCTCTGACTAATGACAGAAATCTCCCTTGTCCTGGGGCTCTCTGAGGTTCAGCCAACATATGAGGCTGCATGGAACAGTCTTCCCATCGAGTAGCATTCATTGGCACATCTTCTGCACATGTGGAGTTCTGTACTAAGAAGTCTAATAACTCATGTAAAACTGTAGGAAAATTTATTGTCTACTACAAGGAGCTTTGCAATAAATTCCTCCATGAGTTCCATTACAGGAAATATTTAGTCTCTACCACTGGAGGCATCTGTTTTCTGTTGTCAAAAATTTCTGTCTCTGTAACCTGGAGTCTTTCTTGTCTATAAATGCCAGAAAAGTTGGAACCAGATATATTAGCCAAGAATTTTAATCTGCTGAGCACTGCGGCCTGAGACCATGAACTCCTTTAGCTTCCTTTAAACACATTCTTCTCCATCATTCCTAAAAGACATTTTCCCCTGCTGGTTCCTTAACAACCTAAGGAACTCAAAGTGGGGAGTGCTTGGTACACCATCAGGGTTCACCACAATCACTTTTCATTTTGTGATTATAATCTTCCAGTTGTATCCGTTCTTCCTCCCACCCTCACAATATTGCTATTTTCATATGCCATGAGAAGGACTCAGTCTTGTTAGCCTCCCTACCTTGCCTTGGGCTAGTTCTTTGTCTAATTCTTCTAATGCGTTCTTTACATCTTCATCATTTCTTACCAGGATATCTTCAGTCTTCATTTCTGGACTGCAGTATCCACTGTCTTCTGTCAAACCAGTTTCTAAGTCCTTTTAGTTTCTAAGTCCCATCTTTTAAAGTCCTATCAGAGGCTAGAGCTCTGAGGAGGAGAAGGATTTTGGTTAATATGTGTACTGGGGTCTTATACCACATCTCTTGTGGCTAAGAGGGAACAAGTGTGCTTAACACTCTGTTCTCTTCACAGGGAAGCTATCCGGTCCTTTCCCGTTATCTCTACTGGCTGGCTAGGAAAGGGGCAGTTCAACACCAGTACTGAGGAACTTTAGACAGGAGGACCAGACATTCAAGGCCATTCTTAGCTACACAGTTAAGTTTAAAGCCAGCCTGGCATACATGAGATCATGTGTGCCGTGTCTCAAGTGCATGTGTGCACACGCACGCGCATGCACACACACACATATACACACACAGCAGGTGGCTCCATCTTGAAGAAAGGACGAGAAAAGGAGGATACTGTAACTCTACTGTTAGCAAGGCTAAGCTGTGAGTTTTCATGATCACATGCAAAGCTAGGTGGAATCACTGATAGGGACCCGGCTGAGGTATTTCCCAGCTTTTCCTGGGCTCTAGGGAGAGTGCACTTTGTTTATACTGTTTAAGGTCTGTCCATGGCGTATTTTGATCATTAAAGCATGGGCAGAGATGATGTGGATCACCTCTATGTAGAAGCCTCTTTTCCTCTATCATCATCATTAACACCACCACCATAGCTATTACCTACATTGCCATCATCACCACCATGACTATGGGCATTACCTCCATCACCTTCACCACCAACACAGGTAGGTACTACATCCCCCCGCCATTGTCATAATCACTAACATAACCGTTACTGTCTTCACCATCACCATTACCACCACCATAGAGAATTATCTTCATCACCATCATCATTACTACCACGGCAACAGCCACTGCTTCCATCACCACTAAATCCTTAATCATTACTTTCATCACCAACATAGCCACTTCCATTGTAGTCATTATCTTCAACACCACCATCCCCATAACCATCACTTACATCACCGTCCCCACCACCATAACCATTACCTCCATGACTATAATCACCATTATCACCACCACCCTCCCAACTATTCCCTTCATCTCTATCATGACCACCACCATAGACATTATCTCTGTCACCATCACCACCCCCATATCCATTATCTGAGTCATTTTCACCCCCCCAATAGAACCATTACTCGCACCACCATTAACTCATTATCACCACCATTTTCATAACCATTATTCTGATTCATTACTGTTATCACTACCACCACCTTAGCCATTTTATCATCATCGTCCCCACCATTAATGACTACCACCTCCATGAACACTTAGCTGTGTTCCCATGTTTAAACTGCTTTGTCCTTAACACCTTAACTTTGTGGTATAATTTCAGGACACCAATAATGAAAAAAAAAAAAAAAAAGACAGTAACATCGTCCAGAGGAAAAAGAAAAGTCACTAATAAATATAAGGAATATTTCTGGCATCAGACTAGCATTGTGAATCCTGACTGTTACAAGTTAATAGCAAAGATTTCAAAGCTCTGAAGGAAAAGTCTACTCTTAGTGAAACTGCCTATCAAATCTGAGAACGGAATAAAGTCTTTGGGACATTTAAAGACTCATACATACTTTCATACATACGTGAATCCGTGTTATAGCTATTCTTGATTGTCAAGTTGACTACATCAGGAATGAACCAAAACCTAGGCCTCTGGGTACACCTGTAAGGGTTTTTGTTTGTTTGTTTTTGTTTTTTCTTAATTAAATCATTTGAAGTGGGATGCTCCACTTCTAATCTGCCTTTTTTTTGGGCGGGGGGCGGGGGGCTGGGAAGATCCACCTTTAATCTGAATTACACCTTCTGCTGGCAGCCTGTATAAAGGGCATGGAAGAAGGAAGCTTGTTTGCTCTCGGCCTGCTTGCTCTCGCTCCTGCTAGCAAGTCCATTCCTTCACTGGCATTAGAGCTTACTTCTTCAGGATTTGGACATATATTCAAGACCAGCTCAGACATCCAGCCTTGTGGACTGAACAACTACTGGATTCTTGGGCCTTCCATTGGTAGACAGCCATTGTTGGACTAGCTGGACCACAGCCTGTAAGCCATTCTAATAAATCCCATATATGTGTATGGGATTTATTATATATTCTATTAAATAAGTAATATATAATAATTCTATATTCATTCTGTAAGTTCTGTTCCTCTAGAGAACCCCAACTAATACATCCCCTAAGATGTATCCTAACTTGAGGGGAAAGAGAACAAACCCACAAAGAGGGCAGCTGGCTCCTGAAGAGTGGTCTCTAGGAACATGGGTACCATATAGAAACATGGTAAAGGAATAAAGGAAAGATGGAAGGGATGTTTTACTCTAACTAAATCTAACAGTAAAACTAAGAACACTTATGAACCCAAATCTGGCTCAGTGGGCCTTGAGAGCCCATAGGGCAGTCTCGCTTATCTAGAGAACGAGAGGTTACAGATGCTTAACGTGTTGGCGGGTGTCCTCCCTGCTCCGTGTCCCCTCCCTTTACACACCAAGGGAAAGCACGGGGAATCCCAGGGTTAGAAGGAAAGAAAGAGGGAAGAGGAGGCAGGGATGCAATGAGGGGAAATATAAGGTAATCACGTGCCAAATGGGAGGACGACAACGTGGTGTAGATCTTGAGATACTGGTAGAACTCAAGAAAAGATGGTTAACATAAGAAATTTAAAAATAAATCTTAGTTTTCAGTAAGGTGACCAGAACTCATATCTGACGATAAATTTAAGAATCTGAAATACTTCTGTGTCACCCCGGAATGGGTCTCAGTGCTGTGTCACCCAGCGGTGGCTCTCAGTGCTGTGTTAAATAGTCAGTCATTACCGTTCCCCTGTAAACATTGTTCCCTTGAGCTAAGTGCTGTGTTCCTTGCTTATACTTTCTTTTATATATTTTTTTTCACTGAAATTATCAATGACTTCTTACATTGCTAGTATTTTCTTTTTAATCTAAGCTCATTGTCCCCCAGTACTCAATCTGATATTCGGTTTTCTGTTACATACTACTATTTATTGGAAACCCATGTTCACCTGATCCAGCCTGGCCTGGCCACCCCAAATCTGCTGCTGTACGCGATCATGACAGCCTACCACAGGATTCTAATTTCTGGACTTTGCATAGTGCTGGAGCCACCATATGTTTGTGCTCTGAGGTGGTTTCTTGGTATTAGGAGTATTGCAAACTGCAGCCGCTGGCCACCACCATAGGAGTTTCTATACCTCAAGTGGGCAAACCTTCCCTGCTTCCCTGCCTACCATGGGTCCCTCACTTCTCTTCATTGGTTTGCTCCTCCGCTTCCAGATGAAGCTTTTCCTGTAGTATACAGTCAGCCCTGTGCATGTGTGCTCGCCACGTTCATGAATTCACCCTGTCACAGATGGAAAGTAATGGAAACATTTGCATCCATGTAAAACATGTAGACTTTCTCCTTGTCAGCTCCCTAAAGAGCACAGCACCATGGCTTATACAGCATCCACACTGGAGTGGGCACCACAAGCAATCCAAAGTCATCAAATCGTTTAGAGTCTATGGGAGGATGTATGTAGATTTTGTGTAATTGCAACAACATTTTATAGAAGGACCAGAACATCCATGGATGTAGGTATACAGTAAGTCCTAGAACCCATGGACTAAGCTGCTTTGGGACCACTTTATTTTTCTAGAAGCAGGAAAGGGCACAGGGCAGGTACTAGTGCATAGTACTCACATGTCTGAAAATATCATTGCTCTAGGCTGACAATTAATAATTAAATGGAGCAGAGAATTTTAAGCTCAAACAGAACCTCCTCTCACATTTAAAGGCATCTCTTCATCCTTGTCTGCCCCATGAAGTAGATAGAGGAGTCAGCAGGCCTCTCTCCATCCTTTTGGACCTCCCGTGGTAGCTGGTAGGGATTCAGAAGGTATCTCCTCCTTTTCTGCCTCTGAGGCAGCTGTGAAATCATCAGATTTTGTTTCTTGTCCTTATGATGATGCCTTTTCTCTCTCAAGTCTTTAAGGGTCTCCCTTTATTACGTTTGTGAAATTTTGCAAATGGTGCAGCTCTGTTCCAGGCTGGTGGCCCTATGGATCCAGTAGCGCTGTCCTATAGCTCTGAGAAAATGTTCTGTATCACTTCTTCGGCATCTCCCCTCACTGGCCCTTCTAAAAATGTCACCCCTCCTTTGCTCGCACTCTGCTATTCTGTCCTTGAACTGGTTGAATGTAGCTTCTCCCATCATCTAGTTTTCTTGTTTTTGTTTTTCCTCTTTCATTTCCTTTCTATTAATTTTTTAAATCTACTTCTTGGCATCTTTCATTACTCATTTAGCCATTATTTTAAATATTCCAACATCTCTTTCTTTCTTCTTGGATTATTAATTTTAAAAATCATACACTAAGAGTAGAGCATCAGGAAATATTTGATAAAACTAGCAAAAATTAATCAGGTTTATATTACAGTTAATAAAAACACTCTACTTCTCCTGATGCTATGGAGGCGATTCCCTTCCGTCCATCATTTCCTGTGTGCAGACATGCTGGCTGGGGAGTCTGATGACCACTGGCTGGGTTGGCTGCTGTGTCTGTAGGGTGGGCATTATTGATGTGACACATCCTCTCTGATCTATTGCTTGGTTCTGTGCAACAGCCACTCAGCGACAGGGCTGGTGAGCACTGGGGAGGGCTTGCAGTGAAAACACTGAACCACGCTTTGAGCAAGAATAGATTAAAATTGTGAGTTGATGTGAGTCACTAAAGCCAGTTGAAAGGGAAGTATTGATTTCTACCAGTACTGATGGAATACAGACAAGAAAACACACACAGAAGTATAGCCACATGTTAAGTGGCTCTTTTATTAAAGCAAGCTGAAGATTTCAGCAGCCTTCAGTGAGGAGAGGGATTGGAGTTAAGCTCAGCACTGCACATCTTAGAGCCTTAAACAGGTTAGCCACAAGAAATGAACTGGATGGTTAGTTGTGCACAAACCATTCTATACTAGAAATTGATCATTTCCTAAGAACTGTACAACATTTAATTAATATCTACTTTTTATTGAATTTTATCTAAGAAACTGTGCTGTGTACATTAAATAAATATTATTACATTAAATATACATGTGTATATACATGTACACAGATTATATTCTACACACACACACACACACACACACACACACACACACAAACACAATTGGAAAATCTGACTCTTGTTAGTCCAGTGTGCTGAGCTGCAGGCTGAGGGCACCCTGGCAGTGGGAGATGGGGCTCTGTGGGGAGGTGGGAGCCTAATAGCCCTCTGCTCCCACATAAGTGAGGGCAGCAGCAGAACACCCCCACAGAATGTACTCAGGGCACACCCCTCAGGTTTTCATGTTTTGAGTTCTGTCTCTCTCTCTCTCTTTGGAAAAGCCCAGGAGGTTGGAGATTCTTGTGTCTTAGGTCAAGGTGATGAGAGACAAGCTCATCAGGCTTGCTCCGGATTGTTCCTGACGGGATGGTGGTAGGAAGTATGCTGTCCCTCAGCACAGGCCTCTCCAGTTTGGTAGTGTCGGTGAGAAGACACGCTGAAGAGAGAGCCAGGAACCCTGGGTCCAGTACAGAGCCTTGCACGGGTGGAGCCTGTGTGCCACTGGACAGTTGCTAGTGAGCTGACAGCCTCAGTCACACTACACTGAATGTGATGGGCCTGGCAGGTGCACTGTGAGGGAGTTCATTTTGGGTGTTCCTGATAGAGCTGTATCCATGTGTACCAAGTGGCAGCTAGAGGCAGGTAGATTCTGGTATCATTCAGCTCAGCAGACGGCTGTGGTCAACAGTGCTGTTGTGGGAGAGAGGACTCTGAACATTTTCACTGTTAGGAAATGACACCAGAGAAGGTAGATATACTAACATGTCCTACCTTGAGTGGTTTACAGTTGTGATGTGTCAACGTTAACCTAAAATAAAAGGTAACATGAAATTCAACATTGTGGGTTACATGGAATAAACATAAATGACAAAGTAAAGTAACCAAACAGCTCCAGAGCAGATATTCAAAGTTGAAGGGTGCTGCTATGATTTAGATACGAGTCCCTGAAGGCCAACACTTGGACTAGGCTCTGGCACTATTGAGAGGTATTGGGACCTTTAGGAATGGGCCCAATAGATGAAAGGAAGGCTATCAGGCACATCATTGAAAGGTTTACTGGACATTCATCTTTCTTCTTTCTCCCTTTGCTCCATGAGGCCACAATGAGCAGCTTATTTCACAGAGTACCCAGCACCATGATGTCTTTCCTCTCCACAGGCCCAAAGGCAAGGTGACCAGTCTATCGTGGACTGAAACCTCTGAAACCACAGGGAAAAGAAACCTTTCTTCCTTGGAAGTTACTTATCTTAGGTGGTGTTGTCACGGTAATGGACAGTTAACAAATATGGATGTTAGGATTTTTTATATGATGGTAATGGTACAGAATGGATGAGAGGGAGAAAAAACGACAAGGGAGGAGATTGGGAGAGAGAAAGAGCACAGGGGGGAAACCTGGAGGAGATTGGCTCGTGGATCCGGAGAGATGGTGCAGTGGCTAAGGCGCCTGCTGCTCTTGCAGAGGACCCCTTTCCATTCCCAGCACCTATACTGAGTGGCTTTACAACCACCTATAACTCCAGCTCCCAGGGATCCTGCACCCTCTCCTAGCCTCTGTGGGTCTCTGTGTGCACATGCACACATACACGGACGTAGACACAGACACGTAAGTAAAGGTTAAAAATAAGTATTTTGAAAAGGAAGAAAAAAGGCTAGGTTTCTAAGAAGGGAAACAAAGATGGCGGAGGGGGAAGCGAACAAAAGAGATGCCAGAGCGGTGTGCACTAACTCACCCCTCTCCCCTCCCTGAGAAAGGACTCTGTGGTCCTCCGCCCCAGAACCCTGCTGCTTCATCTCACCGTTCTTAGCAGCTCTCCGGCTATTTGAACTGCAAAAGACAACATCTGACCTCAAGATGTCCCTGTAAAATATAGCTGACAGAAAGAAGCCCCATGGTGGACCTAAATATTCTCTCCTTGGCATGGGGCTGCGAGAACAGAGGGAGGAGAGACAGATGGGGTCACGTGGTGAGTCTGTGGCTACCAGCTCAGGAGATGCCCGGATGCGAACACACGATTTCAGTGGATGGAAAGAAGCAGAGGGGAGCGGATGTACCGTCAGCCAAGCCGCAATCCCCAGTGACCGCTGTTCTTAAACGGAATCCCCTTTCTTCACACTTCACGGACCTTCAGTGACCAAGATACGTGACATCATCGTCTTTCTTTAATATCTGCTCTAGACAAACCTGAGAAGGGGAAATTACCATCAAAATTCAAGCCTATATGACTGCTTCCAGCTCTGAACACACCTGAACCGAGGGCTGGGGTGACGGGCTCATCTGTGGACAGGAGCAGCCACAGTGCCGGGATTCATGGAGGTGCTTTTGTAACTGGGCCCCAGGTTCAGGGTAGGCCTGTGTCATGACCCCTCTTGGTCATGGCTAGGTGTGGTGGTAATCTAATTGTACTGAATTATTATTTTGATTGTATGTTAATAAATAAAGTTGTCTGGGAGTCAGAGCTATTAGAGCCATAGCAAGAGTGTGGCGGTGGTGGCACACGCCTTTAATCCCATAAGATCTCTGTGTGTTCAGGGATACAGTTAGCATTGGAGACATATGCCTTTAAGACCTAGGGGGCTGTACATTCAGACAGTGACGAGGCAGTCATGTGTTTGGGTTTACAACCAATGAGAAGGCAGAACAACATACTATAAAAAAACGAACCGACAGGAAGTAGGTCTCTTTTCGCGAAGCTGGGACAGCAGGAGGAAGGGTGAGATTTTAGCTCTGAGCTCTGACTTCTCGGCTTTCTCTTTTACATTGTTTCTGTGTTTCTTATTTAATAAGACGGTTGGTTACATCTACAGCTAGGTTCTTTCCAAACGGGTCTGAGTAGTCATCACTATTTGCCTGGTCACTTCCTGGTATCAGGGACTCCTCAAGAGCTCCTTTGGGGTGGGATTGCTTATCCCCCTCTGAGGCCCATGACTGCCTTTCTCTGACTTCAAGGATTGTTTGTGTCCCCAACTCAGCAAATTCCGGTGGCCACTGTCTGTGAGAGGGGAATTGGCTCAGGGACTGAACAGGCTGAAGTTCAGTAATGCCCAGTCCTGTCACAGGGCAAGTGGAGGCCATGGGCACACACAAACGCTCCAAACAGATGAGAAGTGGGCATCATGCTCTGTTCGATTAGGAGACCCGACTAGACAGACAGGGGTGAGAATCAGCAAGGTCACCTGCCAAGCCACGGGAGGTTCAGGTGGAGGGCCAGTCACATTACCCACAGAGAGGATACAGATAGCAAGCAGGTGGGGCACAGGCTTGCCCTCAGAGCCCTGGCCACTGGAGAAACAGATGGGCTAGCCTCTTTCCCTGGGGGCTGCTCTGTCCACACTCAGGGGTCAGCTGTCACCCTCCGAGGCTCTTTCCCCTTCCCAAGGTGAGGCAGAGCCTCAGGGGAGAGGAGACTCCAGTCACCCCACTCCAAACAGGTCTGCTTCTTCCGGAAAATGAGCAGAGGCAGGCACTCTTGTCCTTGCAGGGTATCTGGAAGGCCTGGTAGAAAGTCCCATGACAGAAACCTTCACTGTGTCAGAGTCCAGCGCGCACGTGAGATGTTCACTCCAGAGGCATCCAGGTCTCTCTTCTCATTTTCTGCCTTGGCTGCCTCGGCCCTGATGACACAGTCTCTGTAGGTTGGTACTGGTGGTTGGCAGCTGCAGTGAGGTTGAAGGAGGCTTGGGAAGGACTCGTGCCTGCAGCTGGAGTGGTAACATCACTCCGTGGGCCTCTCTGGCTCTATAGTCCTGTTTTCACTCCAGGGTGCACAGGCTCTTAGCATTAATAGACCCTTGATGAACAGTCCAAGACCTGGAGGCTGAAAACATATCCAAGCAGGGCTGTACTCTAAAAACTAAGTGTTGGAGGGAGGCTTGCACATCTGTGTACATGTGTGCTTAGAAGCTTCCTGAGATGGCTTGAGGTCTGGCTTGGTGGCATACTGGGTGTGTCCAGCCTAGCATTCCCGAGGATGGATCCAGTTCCCAGCACAGAAAAGAAAACAGAAATCTCCCCAGGAACTGACAGGGTTATACCTATGCCTGGAGATGGAGAAACACAGCCTGTTTCACAGGCCCAGGGCAGCCAGCCTAATAGCCTAATGCACAATCCTCAGATCCAGGTAAGCAATATTGGATCCAGGTAAGCAATATAAATGTGTCAGAGGAAAAACAACAACAACAACAAACAAGGATGAATAGATTGGCAATAAATTATCCCTTGAAATCAGAGCTGTGCATCTACTCTTCATGCCAGAGATGCTCCAGACCAAGTTGTGCTCAGGGTGCTGGGGCTGCAGATGGTCTCCATCATGCATAGAGAATGTGTGAGCTGGGGTGAGCTTGGGAACCTTCATAACAGCCCTTGGTCAAGCAGATAACCCCAAGGTCAGGTTGGCCTTAGGGATCAGAGACCCACGTAGCAGGATAAGAAACAGGCAGAGGCTCAGAGGAAAGAGTTATGTGTGGGGGAGGGGCTCATGCACAGATCCTATGCAGCCACCTGTTGGCACATCCTGGATCTTTTCATCACTGGAAATTTCTAATCAAGCAGTATAGAGATCTGTGGAGTCACGTTCACTGAAATGATTTCATAATGACCAGTGGTCAGCATGACCTTCACTGTGTGGACATAGGACTGACAACTTCTGAGCCAAAAAACAAAACAAAACAAAACAAAAATCCCCCTGAAGAGCCAAAATACATGCTCTTCGCATTCAAGACAGTTAGCAACTGGCTGTGACCTCTTCGTGGACTCCACAACTCCTTACAAGGACGGAATGGACACAGGATCATATGACATTCCAATCAAAAGACAGCCAAGCATCACAGGTTTAGAAATGAGGAGAAAGAGGGGCAGAGTCGTACTGAATGTGGCCCTGGTATGTGCAGGGAGAAGCCCCTTAGAGCGGCAGAGCAGCCTCTGGGCTCCCAGCTGGGGCAAGCTATCCTGTGATGTCTTGACTACCTACCAGTGCTGCTCAAGCTGAATGCTGACAAAGTTGTTAGCATTTCCTCACTCTCCTCACGGTAAAATGAGTGTTGGAGCAGTCTTCCTCATAGGCTTTTGTGAAGTGAAGGTTTCCTGTGTGAGAAGCGCCGGCCCTTTATTGGATGCTGGCAACTATTTCAGAGCCAGGAGAGAGGCTCCAAGGTCCTTATGTGGACTTCCGCCTAAGTGGGTTAAAAAAACCAAAACAAACAAACAAACAAAAAACAATAACTACAACAGCCTGGTGACTTTGGTAACAGTTGCTGTCAGCTCTGTGGGAAAACTCTCCTCATGGGTGTTGAATCCTTCCAGACTTCTTTGCCATAATCCTACTTGGTTTACTTCAAGTAACATGTTGTGTCTGTGTGGCTACACACTAACTTTGAGCCATTTTTCAGGCGCCCATTCATTTGAAGGAGACAAGTTAGCAACAGAATAAGGAATGCTTTCTCTTACTTTAAGTAGGTAGCAAGATAACATCCCAGTAATCACACTTAAAGTGGTGTCTGGGGCCTGGAAATCGTCATGTGAGACACAGCAGCTGTACATGGTCTCTTGAGGTCAGCGGTACCTGTGAACTTAGCCCCGGCCGCCAGCAGATCTGTCAATTTCAGGTTGAGTGGTTGATCGCCATGAGGAGCGGGATTCTCCAGGAGGGACCAAGGAAAGGATAGGGCTGAGAGTGCTTTAGAAAGTATCAGGAGACTTGCTTGGGAAATCCTGACTTCCATCATGTGCAAAAATTTCACAGCCCTGGAACTAAAATTCTCCATCTTGGCCAAATTAAAATCTTCAAAGTAAGCCTTTAAAAATAAACATTAAAAGATCGTCTTTATATAGCACACACTATGGTTAGAACATCCACTGCTCTCTCTGCCTGCTGAATTCACTCAGGACTGTAATCACACACCCCCATCACCCCGCCCTGGCCAGATGTTGATCGTCATATAGCAAGAGGATAACAACTCAAGCCCACTATAGTGAGCGACAGAGCCATGGCGAAGTGATTCATTTTAGATGGGACCATTAGGATGGAGTCCACCTGTTGGCTTCATAAGTAAGAAAGACAAGTGCTTATAGACACACTCTGCTCTTGCCCAGAGATGCTTTGTGTCACCCCAGGACTCCTGCCAGCAAGATGATCACTATCAGAATGGAGATAACGCCAGCTCATTTCATGCTCTGAAATGTTCAAAATGATAAGTACAACAAACCTCTTTTCTTTATACCGTTAGCCTGCCTCTGGTATTTCATTATACTAATGAAAATCAGAGCAGCTGCACAAGAACCAAATTATCTGAAGCGTGCCCAGATAGGTGACATTTGAGAAGGATACCAGAGCACATTGCCTCTTAATTCTTCTACTTACCAAGTGCTCTCATGCACTCATGTACTTCTAGCTATTTAGGAGGTTGAAAAAAGAGGATATCCCGAGTCCAGGACTTTGAGACCAGCTAAAATCATGGACTGACACCCTGCTCCAAACAAGCCACCAGCCAAAGTTTCCGAATCAACGGTGTGGCTAGGGTGATGAGTATACAACCTATATATACTTCAGACACAGGACCTGGAGGCCCCTAAGCTGGAATTGACTTCACTGTTCCCTCCCTGAAGACTAGTTTTCATGGCGCCATAAAGTACCATGCCAGCTTCCCAGGGATGATGCCCATGAACCACAATAATGACCAAGTGACCAGTATGACACCATAACACCAAGGGTGCTGTATTGGCACACATACCTTGGCAATAACCAACAGCCCTCTCATTGGGCATAATACCAGCTCAACAAGAGGGAAACCATGTCTGGTAATGGAAACCTAGCCACCTACCCAATGCTATTGGAGTATGGATAGTAAAGGAGAACTCTGCATAATCCCTAACAACAATCTAAATATTTGTCCTCATATCCATAGATAAGTGTAGTCCTCACCCCAATCAAGGAAATGTCTTTCCTTACAAAAGATGGAGAACACTACAGAAAACCACAACCAATCAAAAGACAGAGTTGTGGAGCTCAGTCCCAATGAGTACACTTACAAAAATACGCCTGCGACTCAGGGGGCATTGCAGAAGAGGGTGTGCAAAGATTCTACGAGCCAGAGAATCAGGAAGTTTTATGTGAGACTGTGTCTCTTCCTAATGTCAGAAGCTATACCCATTAAGTCTCACCATCATGACTGGCCAAATGTGAGATGAACAAGGTTGACGCTAGTAGACATGCTGAAGTGGACAAGGAAGAGCCCATGAGGACTCAACCTTACACAAAGAACTACTAAGGAATGTTGAGAGTAAGAGACATAGATCAGTCCTGAAAACATTCATCCAAGTAACGTTATATAGGCTGAGCAGGTTCTATTTAGGGATATATATGTATACATGTACACATATATGCATGTGATAGTAATCAATGAAAAAAGAGGTCATGAATTTGAAAGAGAGTGAGGAAGGGTATATGGGAGGGTTGAAAAGAAAGGGAAAATGTAATTATATTGTAATCTAAAAAATTAAAAAAATGTTTTATTTTCATTTTAATTATGTTCATATGTATGGGAAGTGGATAGGGTTGGGGGAGTATGTACAGATGAACACAGTGCCTGCAAAGGCCAGAGGGGGTGTTTTATTCCATGGAGCTTGAACTACAAGGGGTTGTGAGAAGCCTGACATGGGTGCTGGGAATGGAACTTATGACCTCTGGACCAGCAGCATCCACCCTTGACTGTGAAGGGAATGGAACATGTGACCTCTGGACCAGCAGCATCCATCCTTGATTGTGGAGGGAATGGAACATATGACCTCTGGACCAGCAGCATCCACCCTTGACTGTGAAGGGAATGGAACATATGACCTCTGGACCAACAGCATCTACCCCTGATTGTAGAGGGAATGGAACATGTGACCTCTGGACCAGCAGCATCCATCCTTGACTGCTGAGGGAATGGAACTTACAACCTCTGGACCAGCAGCATCCACCCTTGACTGCTGAGGGAATGGAACTTACAACCTCTGGACCAGCAGGGTCCACCCCTGATTGTGGAGGGAATGGGACTTAGGACCTCTGGACCAATAGGATCCACCCTTGGTTGTGGAGGGAATGGAACTTACGACCTCTGGAACAGCAGGGTCCACTCTTGACTGCTGAGGGAATGGGACTTACGACCTCTGGAACAGCAGGATCTACTCTTGACTGCAGAGCTCTCTCTTTATCTGACTGCTTGAAATTTCCAAGATTTATTTAACAGCTTTAAAATAATGTCTCTAATACTTGCAACTATGAAATGACTATCCTCCTGAAGAGAGATTTAAGTTGTAATTTATCAGTGTCTGCCCCAAGACATCAATACTTTATATTCCTTGGCTTGGTTGTCCAAATTTCAACAATTTATCCCCAGGAAATATTTAAAAGAGGGGACAACTCAGAAGCATCGTGATGTTCATTACGGAATTTTACAGTAGAAAAAAAAACAAGACAACTATTTATAGTGGAGGCTGGGCTGGGACAAATTTTCTCCCCATCTCCCATTTGTTTGAGTAAATAAAGCTTTATTGGAACATGGTTGCTCTCATTCATTTACACTTCGACTCTGTCTGCTTTTGTACTATAAAGAGACACAGATCACATGGCTCACAAAGCTGCAAGACACCATCTGGCTTGTTCTGTAGAACTGACTTTAAAACCTCTGCCTAGTCACCAAGTTACTCTCGGTATATCTTCTATAAATCCTGAGTTTAACGGCCCATAGTATTTTATACCTTTTTTTTTTTTTAAACTATTGTGAGTGGAATCCTTTCAGAAAATGTTCTTTTTGTTGATAGTGATGGATATGGGAAAATCCTTTATCTTCCAAATATTTACATAGCAACCAACTCTGAATTCTCTTACTTGTGTGGCCAATTAATCTTGACTTGATCTTGTTAAAGTTTTTTAAGGCAGGTGTAGTATATTATCTAGAAGTATTAAAGTAATAGTTTTTAAAGTTTATTTATTTTATTTTTTATGTGCATGAGTGTTTTGCTTGCATGTATGTGTGTGCATTGTGTATGTGCCTGGTGCCTGAAGAGACCAGAAGAGGTTATCAGATCCCCTGGGTCTGAAGTTACAGATGGTTGTGGGTGGTGAGATCTGAACTGCAGTCCTCTGGAAAAGCAGTAAATTTTCATAACTACCAAACCATCTCTCCAGCCCTCTAAAATGGTATTTTTATGGTTTCTAATATCTGCCTTTCTTGACAAACTGAATCAGTCGGTGTTTCTGGGAAATCCTTAGAGATTGCTATTCTCTGAGAACAATTCTCTTTGTTCTGAAATAGCCTTGACCTAATTACTCAGAGTGAGGAACCTTCTACTGGTCCTAAAACTTGAATCTCATAGAGTTTTGGCTTTCCCTGATTAATTAGCATAATAACCCTGTAAGGTAAAAAAACTCAGAACAGCTCCAGGGCCCCCAAATAAGCCTGTGTGTCTATGATCAACTTATTGTAACTGGACTGGAGAGAATAAATATTCTCTATATCAGCAAGGAGATGCAGAGAGGAGGAGAAATATGCAAAAGAATGACATTCTAATCACCCCTTACACTATACACACCTGACTCAAAATGGTTTGTAGACCTATGAGTGGCATTAACATCATGATTTCTAGAACAAAACTCAGGGCTTAATCTCCATGAAACTATATTTGGCAGTGACTTCCTCAATACGATGTAAAAGCCAAAAGCAACCAAAGAAAAATAGATATGTTTCATTAGAATTAAATACTTTTAAAAAGATTTATTTTTCATGTGTGTGAGTGTTTTGCCTGCATGAATATGTGTGCACTGTGGGTGTGCCTGGTGCCCTTAGAGGTTAGAAGAGGGACTTGGATCCCCTGGAAATGGAGTTGCAGATGACTGTGAGCTACCATGTAGGTTCTGGGAACTGAACCTGGTCTTTTACAAGAGTAATAGGGGCTTTTAACTGTGAGCCATCTCTCCAGGCCTCCTAAAATTAAATAGTTTTGTGCACCAAGGGGATAGCTCAAGATAACCTAAGGAATGGGGGAAAAAGTTTGTAACACATCTCTATCTATATGCATCAGATAAGGCTCTGATGTCCAGAACATTCAAGCAACTCTTGTGATTGGTCCAAAAAATAGAACTGGAAAAGAGGCAAAGGACTTGAATGGGCATTTTCTCCAAAAAATATGCAAATGAGCACATGAAAAGATACCCATTGAAAAGCTACATCCTCAGACATATGGTAAATACAGAGGAAATTGTAATAAATGCCATTTTCATCTCTTCTTGACTATGATCATAGTGATATGCCATAACAAGCTCTGGAAGACACACACACACACACACACACACACACACACACACACACACACACCACACCTACATGCACACATGCAAACATATACCACACATTTGCACATACATGCATGCATATATACCATAGACATGTGCACATACATGCACATGTCACACACGTACATATATGCATATGTCACAGAAATGTGCACATATAGGCATACATCACACATGCATGTGCACATACACACATTATACATATATATACACACATATACATGCATACACCACACACACACATACACAAATTAAAAAAACAAAACAAAACAACCAAGTGCTGGTGAGGATGAAGAAGAGCCTTCTTCCACTGTCGATGGGAATATCCAAGGTGTAATCTGGTGGCCAGTACCCTGGCAGTCCTTAAAAATGTTCAACATATAATGACCACATCACCTAGTGATTCCTTTCCTAACTACATATAAAAATAAATTTAAAGCATGTTCACACAAAAGCTTTTATATGAAGATTTTGGGCAACATTATTCCTGATAGCAAAAAGGTTGAAATAATTTAAGAATGCCCCTCAGCGATGGGAACACGTCATGTCTGTGTGACAGGATGCTATTCAACCACAAAGAAAAGTGAAGTACTGACACTCATCTCCACAGGAGTGAGCCTTTGAAACATGCTGAGTGAGTGAGCTACATTTGACATGATTCCATTTACAGTAATTGTCCTGAACAGGCTCATTCATAATGGCAGAAAGTAGACTAATCCATTGTGGCAAGAAGTTGGAATGGGGTGAAAACGCAAAGGGGCATGGAGTTCCTTTTGGGTGATGAGAACATTCTGCTGCTGGACCATGGTGATGGTGGCTTTGCCTTGTGGATTAACTACATCCTGCCGCATTGTACCTGGTAGTGGCACATTTTATCTAGACAAGTAACCTTGACTAAGAACACTACCAATGCTTGGAAACCATGGAGCAACTCAGACGTGTTTGCTGTTGTGCCTACACGACTGTGACACTGTCACTAGCTCCAAGCTCCACATGGACAGCAGTCTTGGGGGACTGGGTGCCCAGGCTAGGAACACAGGGCTGACTCACAGCCTCTCAGACTCGGAAGTGAGCCTTTGGAACCATCTTCTCTCTCAATATTCTGCCTCACACCCAGTGACCTCCCAGCTAGAAGGAGAGGATGTAATACTGTGAGCTGAGATCTGTCTGATGGAACTAGGATCCCTGCTATACATTTGTAGTCAAAAATTTCCTCTGACTATTGCATCCTGTCTTCATGGAGTTCGGTGTGGCTGCTCTGCTAAGAATGCAGTTGTGGGAATCCGTGAGTGCTCTACTCCAAGACAGGATGTCTATGATGTCCAACTCCAAACAGTGTGTCTGTCTATGGTCTGGTTCCAAAGGATCCACCAGGTGGGCACTGCAGTTGTAGAAGGGGGAATGAGAAGATGGGGAGGTTCTAGGCACATTAAACTGCTCTGTAATACTAAGACTCAGCAGTAGTCATAATTACTCAGTCTTACAAGATGAAAAGATTCTGGAGACTGATGGTGACACTAGTTGCACAGTTACATGAACACATTAAATGCCACTGAAATGTTCTGTGGAATTAATTAAAAATAGTGAGAATAGTAAATTGTGTGCAATTTGTAGTTTATTGTTTGTTGTTGTTGTTGAAAGAAGGAAATGTAGAAGTTGTACCTTTCCATCCCTTGAGCCCTCAGACCATTGGCCATGGTCCAGCCCTCAGACTGATGACCACAGTCCCTGAAGATCCTTAGACTGATGGTCATTGTCCCTGAGATCCTCGGCAGCTGAATCCTCTCTCCCAGCTGCAAGGCTATTCTCTGATTGCCATAGATTCTCTCAAGGCCTGTGACGAAGCCTTGAACTTGCTACGAACTTTCTGGAGTTACCCTGCTATCCTCTGGCCAGGCTGCTATAAATAATAATGACGATAATGAAAAGGACTGCTTAGGATGCAGCAGGAGGCTTTGCAGACTCCCAGGCGCGCTGGGGAATGAGAAATGTCATGTCCAGGGACTGCTTCATTGACCCGGTGCTAATAAATCATAATAATTAAATACAAGTCCTCATTGTTTGAAATTCATTTCTTTCATTCCTTGTAGCATGGCAGGAAGATGAAGGAAATGGCAGATTGTCCTCAATCGTGATGTCCTCCAAGGGCTAAGGGCTAGTCCTGGGCTTACCGGCTGTTTCATCTGTGGCTCTCAGTTACTGGGAGACTTGCCTATCTTTAAGGCATGTTTCATTGTTTTCTTTCCTGTGTATAGATGGTGAAGGTGAGCCTTGGGTGTAGACAGCACAGAGCCTGTAGATAGGGTATAGGGTAACAGTCCCTCGCTCTGTTCTTGCCAGACTGAGTCAATCACATTCGTGCCTATGTAACTGCACAGGATGGCTGCTGGGCACATCGGGATGCTGAAGCTGAGGGAGCAGCCTAGAAAGTTGGCTTAAGTCATCTTCAGTATGTGTGTTGCCCAAAGGAAACCAAGCACTGTTATACTAACATCTCCCAGACCTTTGTGTCTTTTCACTCTCAGAGTTTACCTCTCACCCTGGCAAAATCCTCCAAGGGCTGGTGCCTGAGCTGAACAGCTGTTCCCTGTGCAAGTGTCTGGTGTGTGGCGTCTTTTTCTGTGCTCCACCATTCCCTTTGCCTTCATGGGTGGGGAAATGCAAAGAGATCATTTTTACACTTCTTACCATGTGCTTACACTTTTGCCCAGAAATGATTGATACACACACACACACACACACACACACACACACACACACACACACACACACACACACTTCCTCTCCCAGCTGCTCACCCAGACCAGCCCTACCTCCCTCCAGAGGTGACGGGGTACAGAGTTTCTCACTCCTCAGTGAGGAGAGCTGGGAACGAATGAGGTCTGATGACACTGATGGCTGCATTTCTTTGCCCTGGCACAGAATCTTTGGGTCTGGTTGTTTTTCTGCCGCAGAGACTGTCCTTGAGCAGAAACTGTGCATTGGCTCCTTTGGCTTCTGTGCAGTAGATGTGGGTAGCACTAACCAGGAGCAACACCCCCAAAGTCTCTAGACATTGTCAAATGTCCCATTCGGGCAAAATCCTCTCCAGTTGAGAACCTCTGGTCTAGCTCATCCCTAGTCTGTGTTGAAGTTCTCCTGTGCCCTGGATAACTTTGTTGGTTTGGGGGTGGAGCCCTCACTGCCTCTTGGCCAAGGTGTGGCTCAACTGTCTTTGCCTAGTGTGTTTTGGTTCCCATTGTTACAGTGGTGTTGAAGGTCAATTAAGGGAAAGCTGTCACCTTCTAGCCAAAATAATAGAATCTCTCTCTAGGTGGAGGTGTGCCACTGTTTGCTCTCTTCATGGTTAATCCAGTTGGCCCAGCCAACCACCTAGCCAAAGGACCATCCCTCGGGAAGGTAGATATATCTTTAGCCATGTTGGAGAGATGGAAAGAATAATTAGCTCTTTAATGAGACCATATACCTTTCCTTCCCAGAATTTCTGCCCCCTAGCACTTCCACTTCTGATCTGCCATAAAATTCTGTTGAGTCACTCATCTTTCTGCATCCCGACACAGAGAGGTATGACTTTTCCTTCTTCGTTCTTTTTTTTTTTTGGTTTTTCGAGACAGGGTTTCTCTGTGTAGCTTTGCGCCTTTCCTGGGACTCACTTGGTAGTCCAGGCTGGCCTCGAACTCACAGAGATCCACCTGCCTCTGCCTCCCGAGTGCTGGGATTAAAGGCATGCACCACCACTGCCCGGCCCCTTCTTCATTCTTGAGAAGTAGGAAGGATGCTGTGTCCTGGTACTGTAGGAAGAGGAGGGGCTGAGGAATCAGACTATGTTGGCAATTCCTTTGACTTCATTTCCCCCAATTTCAACGTAATGACTGTATCTGCCGTAGTGTGCTGGCCAGCTTGGACTGCTGGAGCAAAGTACCCACACACCAGGGAATCCAACAGCAGACATTTATTCTGCCACAGTTCTGGGATCTGGATGTCTGAGAGTACGTGTGGGCAAGGTTGGTTTCTGTGAGACCTTGATCTTTGGTTAGTAGATACTATCTTCTACTGTGCTTTCACATCTCCTTTCCCTCTGTGTGTGTTCATGTCCTTATCTCATTTTCTATAAGTATAGAGTCACAGTGAGATCCACCCTAATGTATAAGTATAGAATGGCAGTGAGATCCACCCTAATGGTTCTATCCTATTTTAATTTGCTCTTTAAAGACTTTGTTACCAAATACAACCCCATCTAAGGTCCTAATGTTAGGTCTTCAACACAAGAGAGAAGAGAGGAAAGATTAATCCCATAACACCTAGCATTTGGCATGAAAATTAAGCAAAACAATAAAGGAGTGAATCCAGCCATGCACTTCGTGCGTGCTTCTACCCCTTGTCATTAATTTAACCCGTACTTGCTATCTGACTCTCCAGATTTCATCTCTAAAACCTCACCTTCTACCATCTTCCCAGTGATCAACTAGTCTGAGGAATTAAAACCTCCCAGCCTCAAATTCAATTTCGTATTTTCCCCAATTCTCATTTATCCCATGCTAGCAGTACAGAAGTGGTCCATGATTGCTCATATATAGCAATGCATAGTCAGTTACTTGTGGGGGATTACAAAGCATGGTGGCATCATGTCTGTGTGGTTACTGAACTGTGTCAAGAGACTCAGACAGGAGGGGCATAATGAGCAAGGTTCCTGAGAGATGCTGTGATAGAGTGATGGGTCCCCTTGGTTTTGTGGAGGAGCAGAGCCCAAGATAACAGCATGGCACATGGATGAACTGTGTGACCCCTGACCACATAGCACAGCTGTGAATGAAGATGGCTCACATCTGGCAAAGGCTGAGGATGTTATGACATAGCTTCTGAGTTTGTAGTTGGTCTAAGTTTCCCCAAAAAGTTTGAGTTCACTTCTGTTATCTCTGTGGTCACCTTAGGTTCAGGTCTAAGAGGAGAATCCTGATCCCAAGTTACAGCTTAACATGATCAGATCCATTTTGTTTGTGACCACCACTGCTTACTGGGTAATCATCTCAAGCATCCAAGTTCTGGTTATTATTAATATTATTTTTGGGAGATCAGGACTATTATTATTATTAAGATTGTCAAGATCACTAGCCGTTAGCTGAGCACCCATTGGTTATCCGTATTGTTTCCTCCTGACCTTGAATGTTAATGGTTTTATAAGTGTCCCTGTAGACTCGAGCTGGGTGGAGTCCATCACAACCCCTTCCTCCTGCCATAGGGCCTGGCTACTGCTTCAGACATTCTTCAGTTTCAAAGTCTCTGATGATTTGTATTCTGTGTGATCTGAGATCTGTCTTTTTCTTCCATTTCTTAGCCCCTTCTGTCTTGGTGGAAGACTCTTATTCCCCCCAACCACTACCACCACTACACAAGTCACTACACTGGGATCTGGGTGCAGTGATGACCCAGGGTGGGCAGTACTGTCTGTGTGATGGGAAATGTCTTGATGAAGGTGAAGGCTGTGTGAATGTTGTCAGACTCTTAGGGAAGTGGTAGGTGGATCACATTCCTGTTTTCCTGGCTCCACCTTCCTGGCTTTGCTGCTGTCTCCTAGTGGCATCTGTGACCCACCGATGCTATCTGCCTATCTGCTCCGGGAGTCAGAGAGGGGAAGGGATCCCAGACAGATGGGAAAGAGTGGGGAGGGTGCATAATCAGGAGTGATGAGAAATTTCTCATGTCCACTGACAGAACCACCCATGTCCAGGCTGCACTAATCTCCACCACCTTGTGCAGCAGGTAAAGCCCAACGTAGAAACCCACAGAGCTTTGTTTAAAAGGCCTGCAAGTCCTTGCCTGACAACAGGACAAGAGGAAACCTTTGAAGAATGCTATTCAAAATATTTGATGATAACGTCATCAGGATTCTTTTAATACTGCTTAGATTTCAGGTAACTGAGATTTTCCCCCCGAGCAGATCTTCCCTCTCCCCTCTCCTTTGATCTTGAGACAATGAGTGAGTTTTGAAGCTGTGGGATTCGGGCTCCAGGCCTACTCAGGCTTTGCTCTGGAATTCCCAGTGGTGAGGATGAGCAGGAGTACGTGGTTGCAGTGTGAAAATGTACAGTCTTATGAGTGACAGGTCAGAGGAGAGTATGAGGTACCCATCAGGGTGCAGGGTGGATAGTCTGCATCCTCTATCCAAGTGATTCTGATGTCTTCTGGACCTTGAGGTCCTGATGTTTGGGTGGTATGGAGTGTAGGAAGGTGAGCAACCTGACCCTCTAGGCAGGCAGGAGTGCCCCCCTGTAGTTATGATAATGAGAGTACCTTATGCATTTATGCTAATGGGCTGGGGGTTCCCTAGCAAGAGACAGTCTCAACCCAGCAGGGTGGCTACTTCTCTGCCAATCCCTATAGATGTCCATACATCATCTGTGGGAAGCTCAGAAACTTCACAAGAAACTTCTATGAGCAGGGTCACCTTTGCAGAAGCTCCCAAAGTCTGACTAGCTCTCAAGGCCTGACCCATCAATTTCAAAGTGGGGTTCATTTGTGCTTCTTATCAGCTAGACATTCAGCTGATGGTATGTTAAGTGCCTCATCTCCAGGGCCTCCATGTGCAGGTGTGCCCCCTGGCTTGCTGTGCAGACAGAGGGAAGCTCTCTACCTGCCAGCTTCCCGTCTCTCATGAGACATCTTCTCTGCACCTCCTTGATGGCACATCTGCAGTCAAGTCTTCCCTCAGCAGAACAGAACATATAGGCTGAATGTGGTTCAAGAATAGCCAGGTCACATTCTGCCCGGTTTCCATCACGTGTTCTACTTACCGTTTTACTGGGAACATGAAGAAGTTTGAATGGAAGAACACATGTAGGCTGCCCTTGGATCAGTGGATTTCAAGGGCATTGTTTAACGATCCCAGCCCTAAGATTGCAGTAAGATTCTTTTCTTTAACCTACTGCAATGAACATGGGAATTGGGCTAATGGTAAGCATTGAAAATGATGATGATGATGATGATGATGATGATGATGAAGAGTTAAAATGTAGTGCTGCTTAGTGGTCAGCTGGACAGACTTAGATAGTAAAAAAACCCTCCATTGTCCTCTGTAACATTACTTACTGCCCATCTGCTCCTCATCTGCAGTGAGGCTGTCGCCCTTCCTACTTTGGAAGAGAGAATAGATGATCAGGTGAGGTGGGAAAGGTAAAACCCCTTGCCCCTTAGAACTGGGCACAATGTTCACGAACACCCTTCTGTACAGGGGGTAGGGATGTCAGAGACCCCACTGTGGTACATGAGGCAGTGGAGGCAGGACTAAGTGCCATCCGCCCAAGCTGACTGGCTTTCACCAACCAAACTGTTGCCCAGTTGTTTTCTTAAACTCCACCCAAAAGCCTGTCCAGTCTCCGACTTGGGCTTTGTTCCTTGGACAATTTAACATCCAGCCTGGTGCATCTGCAGCTGCACCAGTTGGAGGCACTCTGGCCAGATGGTGCAGGATAAGCCGATTACTCTGGACAGTGCTGTTCTGGTTTGGGAAGATGTAACGATCTCCATTAATGTGTCAGTCTGTAGGGAGCATGATTTGAGTCACGATTGACAGCCTGACTGGTTCTGAACCCTCTATAACCTGGTGAATTCATAAATGTCCCTATTAGGAGGAAATTAAAATTAAAGCTCTGCTGGATGGGTTATAGACTAACAGGAGGAAATCTCATTAGGAAAGTGTAAGGAGATCACATTTCCCCAGTATTCGGAACAACAACCAGGCAGCATCAACTTCTTATTTGACATTAAGCACTGAAACCAGACTTTTATTGGGATCATAATGGACTTGTTTTTCTGTTCCCACAGCAGTAAACAGTGCTCATTCTGCATATGGTGGGCTGTGACTTGCCATGAAGGTCCTGAGATGGGGCAAGCACACGGGGGATGACGATGAGCAGAAACCTTGGAGCTCCTATGCCAAATCCTATATCTGTCTTGTTCTCTCTGTTTCTCTGAATGTCTACTTGCTTATCTTTCTAGACATGTCATTTGTTATAGTGTGTGTGTGTGTGTGTGTGTGTGTGTGTGTGTGTGTGTGTGTGTGCCCATTTTAGCTGAGGAACTATTGTGAGGCCCCAGGTTACTTCCCGAGCATTTACTTGCCCTCCAAGTCTCCCAGGAGAGGTAGTGGAAATCCACTCTTGGCAACAGAAGGGAAGAGAGAGAGCGCAGAAGCAGGACTCCGGTAGTAGTCAGAGCACAGCTGTTGTTCCATATGTAAGCGGCACACACAAGAAGGACATCTTCCTATCTGGATGTAGTGCAGGTCTCACAGCTCTCCTTCCACGAAGAAGCAGTTCCAATTCTTGTCTCCATCACAGACACAAGAGCGGCAGATGGCACTTCCTTCTCTGATTGGGGGAGACACGAGTGCTAGATCTTTGGTTACAGCCTTAGAGGATTCTGAAGCTGCTTTTTCTGTTGTTCAGGTGGGTAACCCCTGTGCCTCTGTCTTCAAGTTCAGGAATTCTTTCTTTTCCATTCTTTCATTGAACACACCCAAACAATCCCACATTTCAGCTAGCCCACCTTTCAGTTCTAAAATTTCTGGTCAGCCTGTCTTGTATCTTCTGTTTTCCTGTGGGCCTTTGTACTTCGCTGTTTTTCATTTTCTTCCAAGTGTATTTGTAATTATTCCTATTAGCATTCATGTAA
Source organism: Peromyscus maniculatus bairdii (assembly GCF_049852395.1). Taxonomy (NCBI): domain Eukaryota; kingdom Metazoa; phylum Chordata; class Mammalia; order Rodentia; family Cricetidae; genus Peromyscus; species Peromyscus maniculatus. Next base: position 12,106,414 of record NC_134861.1, read on the forward strand.
TGACTGCTTTAAAAATATTTGTTTTTGTTTCCTTCTCCTGTCTCTGTTTTATTATGCTCTGCATTTAGACTTTATTACACATTTGTGGTGATTTAGAAGAAAATGGCCCCCAAAGGGAGTGGCACTATTTGGAGGTGTGGCCTTGTTGAAGTAGGTGTGGCCTTGTTGGAGGAAGTGTGTCACTGTGGGAGTGGGCTTTGAGTTGTCTTTTGCTCAAGCTTCCCTCAGTGTGACACCCAGTCCACTTCCTGTTGCCTTCTGATGAAGATGTAGCCAACATGTTTACCTGCCCATGCCATGCTCTCTGACTTGATATAACAGACTGAACCTTTGAAAATGTAAGCTGCCCCCTCAATGAAATATTTTCCTTTATAAGAGTTGCCGTAGTCATGATGTCTCTTCCCAGCAAGAGAAACCCTAACTAAGACAACATTGGTTAGGAAGGATTTTCTTTTGATGCTGATGAGTCTTTAGTTTGGAATTCTAGGTTCTTCAGCTTTTAGTGCTCTCCCGGGAGTATTTTTGATGGGGATGATGAAGAAGAATGTAAGCTCAGCACAGTCCCCACAGTCCATCTTTTCCTTTCTGAGTAATAGGCCAAAAAAAGACTGATTATGCACAATGTAACTAGAAAAACACCGCTGGCATTTCCTGTGACATTCTCATGTAAGTCATATGGGGCAGGGGCAAGAACACTACCTTACCCGTGTCTACAAGCTACTACCCATGAATGGACCAAAGCAAGGCAGGGATATGGTTGAGAATGTCTCCTTGATCCTACTACTTTTTGAACAGTTTTTGTTTTTTATAAAAAATGTGGGTCATCTATGTACTCCTTTCTTTTTCTTTTAGGACCACAGATGTGTTTAGGGATGACTGTTTGGGACTAGGCAACCTATCATGGAGCTCATCCATGGAGAAAACTGAGTCTTCCTCCTTCAGTAGCCATTAATGGCGTTTAGTTCTTTACCCAGCACTGGGGCCTTGTGAAATTTCCCTATCCATGCTGGCCAGTCAACTGGTGTTGCCACTGCACAGGTCTTGTTTAGGTGACCATAATGTTGAAATTTTATGGGTGTAGCCTCTCTGTCATACCTAGAAGATACCATGGAGCAGCAGGCGTTCCTGGTCCTCCCTCCGGGCTCTTACAATCTGTGTTCCTCTCTCTTCTGTTATGTTACACGAGCCTCAAGTGTAGGATTTGTGTGCAGCTATAACAATAGGGGCAGAGTGGTCTTCACTTATTCTCTGCATTTTGACCAGCTGTGTGTGATAACTGTGATAACTGTAACAGTCTCCATCTTTTGCAAAAAGAAGCCTTTTTTTTTTTTTTTTTTAAATGAGGGTAAGAACCTATCTGGGGCTATAAGGATAAGTATTTCAAATACATTAAGAAATTAGTTTAGGAAAACAGCAGTAGTAGATTCTCCTCGAGGGCCTATGACCTCTCCAGCCATGGTAGTTGGTTAGATTTACAGCACCAGGCATGAACTCCATTCTATTGAGCAAGTCCAATTAGACAGATGCTGGTTATTCTCGAGATAAAAGTGCCACTATTGCACTTTGAGGATGTTTGGCCTGGCCAGCCATTTTTAGTTCATAGGCTTTACAGCTGGTTGTGATCATTGATTGCTTTTTTTCTCTTGACAGTGTACACGGAGCCTTTGGGTACTGTGAGAGCTATTTCTCCTGGAGGAGGTAAGCTCATTGATTCTTTCTGCTTCTTGGGAGATCGTACATAAGATTTCGAATCTCAGTTATTGTGTTTTTCAGTCCTAAACCTTACATTTGGTTATTTATATCTTCTACTTTCTCCTGTGGCTTTTTGTTTCTTATTTTCATTTCTCCTGAGTACACAGATAATTGCTTAAGAAAATATTTGGATGACAGGTAGCTGAAAGTCTCTGTTCCCTGTCTTGCTAATCAGCCTTGCCATCAGCCCTCGGTCTACAGAGAATAGCTCCTTTGGGTCATTTTTTTTCTTTCTGTGCCCAGGGCCTTCTCCATCCCCCTGTCTGGAATATAGTAGGCAAGAAGAAATTCCAAGGAATTCACCTTGGCGACCCAGGATCTTACTTTAGCCAGTTTATCTTCTTTCCATTTCAGGGTCCTATTATGTTTTATCTAAAGTGGTTAGACTTCTTGGTTACACTTGGCAGAAGGAACAAGGAAGTAACTCCATTATAATTTTCCATAACAAGAAGTGTGGAGTGGGGTGGGGTGGATGGAGGTGGAGGCATGTCTCCAGTGGGTGGAACCACGAAGAGCACATCCCAGTGGGCATGTGAAGCACAGTGCATAACCACATACAGTAAGCATAATAAAATCTGGCCAAAGATTTCTTAAGAAGTTGTGTTCTTGCTTCAGACCAGGGAGCTGAGGCTAATAAGGTCTTATTCAACAATTGCGCCACAGAAAAATAAATAATAAAAATTAAGCAAAAAGAATATTAAAAGAAAGAACTCTGGTATAAGAGATTTTTGTTCATGGAAGGGACATAAGTAATGGGCGTGAGATCAAAGGAGCATCGCTTTGACTGTGAGGCTAGGAAGATGGCTGCTCTCTTTTTATTAAAGCCTTAGATACCTACCTGAGTCACACCTAGAACACATGGAGAGTTAGCACACAGGATGCAGAAATCCTGCATTCACACAGGAAGTAGGGAGGGGCTTTTGTGCAGAAAGAACAAAACAGTATATGCAAATTGAACACTGGTTGAGGAAATACAATTAGAAACCCTTGGAACTTTCCATTACCATGTGAAAATCAGGCAAGTTGATTGTGCCTGGATAGCCCTGAAGGGAGAACTCAGGAGTCTTGGAAGACTGCACTAACTCCTTCTCTCAATTGTCCTTCTCTCCATTGTTCTTGGAATCTCCTGTCTCCACCCCTCCTCACCTTCCCCCACCCCATGTATAACTCCATACACCTGAGCCGACTGTGAACACACACAAGCCATGCTAGATGGTGAGGTATTGAGAAGTCAGTAAAGAGAACAAGAGTCACAAAATAAATATCTAGATACATGGAGAATTGCTAATTCAACATCTTCTCTCCAAATGTTAAAGTCAACAAAGGGATCCAGTTCCTTTCTCAGGGAATAAAGACGCTTAAAAGGCAACTTTAAAAAGGAACTGCTTCACGATGAAAAGGTCCAGATGTGCTGATGTTTTAAAAATATTTTTAAGTAAAAATATGACCGCTGCAATGAAGGTCTCACAGTTCTCTGTTTAATGTGGCTATCGTTTAGAAGGGAATAAGACTATTTATAAGCTAGGAGCATTTTAATTCTTTAAGTTAGGAGTAGATTCCAAGTTTTACAGACGAAGCTTTTGAATTTTGAGACTGTGTTAGAGCAGGCGACTTTGTCAGCTTTAAAAAGCATAATTGCAGTACAAACAAATCTCCCGCTGTAGTTCCAGGCATCTTGGCAACAAGGTCCTTGGCTTTAAAGTTTAAAGCCTAGTTTAAGAACTGAAATTTAGAGCCATGCATGGTGGTGCACATCTGCAATTTCAGAGCTTGGAAGGCATCAACAAGAGGATTACCACATTAGAGGTCGGCCTGGGCTACATAGTGAGTTCAAGGCCAGTCTGTGCTACATAGCGATATCCTGTCTCGAAACAACAAGAGCAAATCAAATAAAAGGAATTGAATTTCAGTAGCTAAATAGATGTGTGGCAGTCATGCACGCATTGTTTATAAGCAGTTTGTGATTGCGTCTACAGAAGCATTAACTTTGGGGTCCAGATGTCAATATCATGTGCTCTGCCGGAGCTGCTTTCTGCTTTCTTGCCTGTGAAGTTTCTAAGATGGGGATTACATATTAATCTTTGATATGTAGGCCTTTGATCAGGCTTTTAGGGCTGACCTCACAGTGGTGAGGTTTGTCCATGTGGTTTCATGTTGTGCTGCTCACTCCTCCTCACTCGGCACGGCCTTCTACTGGGTGAACACAGACATCTGTGGGTCATTTTATTCCTTGTAGTTTTCACTACTCATGCCACCATTAGAATTCTTACGGGATGTTTTTCATGTAGATGGCCTGCATCCTTGTTACCTTGCACGTCTGCATCTGTGCATGGTTTCCAGGTCCTTAGTTGCAATTTCAGGGTTTGTAGCTGCTACTCATCAGTGCAAAACGATGGGAGGCAACATTGGCAGGTTGAAGCCAAGGGGCCCTAAAAAGTCATGCCACACGACAGAACTCACAGGGAGAACTTATTGGGGGAGGGGAAGAAAGGGATGCACAGTGTGCTTCTGGAGATATAGTGCTGAGGACAGAGGAGGAAGAAGAGAGGAAGCGAGAGGAAGAGACCGAAAAGGGGGAAATCAAGGATATACAGATGTGGCTTCATAGGAAGAGAGACGTGAAGCAGTTTGCCTTTAATAAGGGGATTTGGCGCATGCACATAGAGACTACACAGCCATGCAGCGCATGCACACAGACTACGTAATGACGCGGCTGTAGGACCTTGGGGCTGGCTAGGTGATGCCCAAAATGCTAACAGTGAGTCTCTTGAAGGGTTGTGCCAATTTTCACTAGGGTTGCACTTGAGTTCAGATGATTTCCCTTTCTTTCTGTGTTCTTCATGTCCCACTGGGTCATGGCGACTAATTTCTCAGTAAAAGCTTGGAGATAAAGAGAATGCAGAGAAAGACAAATTCATGTTCCTTGAGAGCGTACAGTAGTGTAGCCATTGTGGAAATCAGTGCTGAAATTACTAAAAAACCTGAAAGAGAACTACTATATAGCTCAGCATGGCGCTGAGTATCATCTAAGTGAGTGTAAATTTACATGTTATAGAGATGCTTACACACTCGTATTTAGAGTCCTGTTATTCTTAACAGTCAGGAAATGGAGCCAGCTTGTGTTGCATACATAGAATAGAATTTGCCACAGCTGTAAAGGAAACTGAAGTTGTGACAGTTTTCTGGAATCTGGGGAAATGAACATAAGTTGAAATCATGTTAAGCTAAATAAGCCAGCCTCAGACAGACAAATTTCATATTAATTACCTAGATTTAAACACTATGTGTTTGCAGGTTAAAAAAAAAAATCTATAAAGGGGATTACAAGATGGAAGGAATAGGTCTTCAGGGAGGTGGGAAATAAAGGGGTAATGGAATACACGTAAGAGGAAAGTGGGAAGGGGGACTAAATTGGGGGAAGGAAGGGAACCAGCTGCAGGTAGGGCATGTGTGGAGGAGGCAGTGGTAGAGTAGAACCAATAAGCGCCATGCACAATGGCACATGTGTATGGCATGTCATGATCAAACATACTTTGTATGTTAACCAAAAGAATTAATAATAATTTTAAAAAGGACTACAACAAAACAGATTTTATTAATAGGCGGTCTAGCTGGAGCCAATCCTCACCAAAAAATTGGTATCTCTGCCCATACAGTGATCCTTCAGTACTACATGAAAATGCCTACCCTGGATCTTCAGTGCCTGTGGGCTGGTCCTCACCTGCTGTGTCTTTGTGATCAGTGAAACACATGCGCTTCTCACCTCTTCAAATACATTTATTCAATTCCTTTGGCATGTATTCAGCATCCCTTATTTTATAGTCTCTTCTACTCATAACTCACAGTGATTTCACCTAATTATCTCTAAGAGCAGCGTGTTAACTTAACTCAGGGCTGTTTGTTTTCTTGAGTGAGACCAGTGTCCACACTAGCTGGGCTCTAAGCAAGGCAGGCCTTGGCCATGATCTTCTGGACAATGTTTTCTCCAAAGATAAGCTTTGTAAGAATTCCTGAGAACTGATGGTGTTAGTCTGTGTTACTGTAAAAATACACAAAGTGGGGCAGTTAGAGAGATTTCCATGGCTCATGATACTGGTGACTGAAACCTGGAGACACCATGGCACTGGTGTCCTGATGAGGGCCCCTGGGTACGTTTCAGCATGGCAGCTGGTACCAAATGGCAGGAGTATATTTGTGAGAGCTCATATGGAGACTGAAGAGGCAAGCCAGCATGGTGGTGGAAGCTGGACTTTCTCTGTTATAATAAGCACCCACTCTTGTAGGAACTAACTGGTCTTTTGAGAAATACGTTAATCCCTTCTGAGAGTGGTGCCCCTACCATCTAGTCAACACATTACACTGGGGTTCAGCTTCTAGTATGTGAATCTTTGGCAGACACACTCAATCTGCACACAGTATCCCTGTCCACTCAGGGCACACAGTATCCCTGTCCACTAAGAGCACACAGTGTCCCTGTCCACTAAGAGCACACAGTGTCCATGTCCACTCAAGGGACACAGTGTCCCTGACTGTTTGGAGACACTGTGTCCCCGTCTACTCAGTGTAAAGCCAGAGTCCCTCAATCAAATGAGTCCCTCTCCATCTCCCCTGGCTCATTTACCTTCTCCTGGTTGTTGATGGGTTCCCAGAGCCTCATACATCTCAGACTCCTGTCCTGTCCACAGCCCCCACACATCCCTCCTCCTAAGGTCTTTCCTAAGATGGCTACTGTCTCTAGCAGCCTCTCATTGAATTATGCAGCTGGCTTTTCACAACTCTCTTCTGCGTCCTCTATGCTACTCAGATTATTCCAATATTTTCATAGTATTTCTCCATCTCTAGATTTAGTGCCTTGTTACTGATCTTTGCACCAAACTGGAGCCATAGCTCCAAGGATGTGATTCTTGTGCCTTTCTGCCCACAAATACTTTCTGGCATCTGGCACAGAGCATACATTGGCTATTTCCTGCTCGGGGTGTGTGTGTGGGGGGGTGTGTGAGAAGGAATCAGTAATTCATTCATTTAACTTCTAGGAGAAAGGCACCACGAGAAGCCTCCACAGCCCTGGAGCTGTGGGAGAATACCCGAGGGTATCACAGTGGCTGCAGTGACAGTGGTGTTCCTGACTTAGAGATGACACTGAGAGTATCCACCCATAGAATGAGAGCAGGTGTATGTGGCCAGGGACAGTGGATGGGTACACTGTCTCAGAGAAGTCTCCCCATCATGGGCTGAGCTTCCCATGTCTGCACCAGTCTTCCCTGGGCATCCACAGACCCAATGTGTCAGTAAGGTTTCCCATGTGAATTTCCCTGTGGAATGCATCTAGGCAGGAGCAACTGGCTGTGGGAATGTCACTTCAGTTATTCCTGCCTGCTGCCTGTTTGGTTGTGTCCTAACTTAAGATATCTCAACAGAGTCGGCGCTTATGGAATCCTGACGAGTGGTATTGGCATGGTGATCAATTGATACACAAATGCTGATGTCCTCTTGGGGACAGGAAGTGGCACTTTACTCTGAGTGACAAATGTAAGGAGTTCCTTACCCAGAGGTCATGTTGGTCAGGTATACCAACAGGGTCAAGAGAGATTACAAGCCCCCAGCAAGTAATAAATGGCAGAGGGGTGATTTGGAAATACTGAGTCCATCCTTCTGCCTTCTGTGTTTATTTTTTTCCATTAAAAGTACACTTCCATTAAAAAAATTAGAAATGCCAAACAGGAAAGGCAAAAAAAATTAAATACATCTAAGAATAAGATATGATGGTGGCTGTTTTGTTCCAATTTCTTCAATCCTATTTTGATGACTGTACAATTAAACCTACTCTATCTAAACAATTCTATATCTTGTTTTACAATTTGACACAATACCATAAATATCTAACCAAGGCATTTGCAGTTCCTTGCAAGCATTTGCTAAATGATTTGAAATACCCAAGAATATTGGGTTATTTCTAAGCATCCTGTAATATATAACACTGTACATAGAATTTCAGTTAGAGTTTCTCCTTTTGGTTATTTTTTTTTCAATGTGCTAAGTTTTTGTTGTTGTTGTTGTTGTTTTGGTAAAATTTGTCCATGCAGATGACTGGATAAAGGATCTAAGCAGTGGGTTAAAAGCACGGATGCCTTGTACTCAGCACCCGTAGGAATCTGGCTTGACAGGACTGCAGCGCTCTGCACCATGATGCCCATTTAGCTTACCAGGTGACCTCTGCACTCATCCCACATCTTACAGGGCAAACACAATGGTTAAGACAGTCAGCCAAGCATTGTCCTGGCCACTGATGACACACTATTTCTCGACGGATACTTGACACGTTGACAGTTTTTGAGAGAGGGCAGTTGACTCTGGTGGGCCAAAGCCCATCTTTGTCAAGCTTGGCCCTGAAAGCCTTCCTCCTGTGTGGAGAGCAGAGATTCTTTTGTCTGCTGCTGTCCAGGACATGCTTCTGCCTGGAGTCCCTAAGAAATCACAGGCTGTGTAATCCTGGGTCTGTTTGCTTCTTTCTTTGGTATTTTGATCCCTTTTGACTTTCACAGGTGGTTCATGTTACCGGGACCTGGTTTGCTTCTCCTAAACAATGTACACTGCATTGCTGAAAGAATGGTTCCTATCAAAAAGACTGATGATAACAAGAGCTGGCGAGGATGTGGAATGCTGTGCACACTGTTGGAAGGAGCGTAAGTCAGCAAAGCTATTACAGAAAAGCAGTCCTCAAGAAGTTTAAAGTAGAACTGATGTAGCTACTCCATTACTGGGTATCCATCCAAAAGAAATGATTGTAGCATCTTGAAGAGACATCTGCACTCTCCTATTCATTACAGCCCTGTTCACAACAGACAAGAAACTGAAGTGACCTAGCTGCCCACTATCTGATGAATAAATGAAGTAAATGTGGTGCATGTACTAAATGGGCTCTCAGAAGAATGAACACCTGTCGTTGGTGACAACATGGATGGAGCTGGCGGTCATTGTATTAAGTGAAATAAACCAGGCACAAAAAGACAGGCACCAGGTACTTTCACTCACCTGTGGACTCTAAGAATTGCTGATCTCACAGAGGACAGGAGTAGAAAAGTGTTTACCAGAGGCTGAGGGAGAGCAAGGGCATGGGAGGGGAAGACTGATCGATGGGTATGAAGATACAGTCATGGACGATTAGGAAGCTGAGGGTGCTGACGGTGAACAGTGACCATAGACAACAGTTCGGTATTTCTGTTCTATGTATTCCTGTGTGTGTGTGTGTGTGTGTGTGTGTGTGTGTGTGTGTGTGTGTGTGTGTGTGTGTCCTGGGGCTCACGACATAAGTATATTATTTTGAATGCTTTGTTGCTTTCATAGGCAATGAAAGTATCTCACCTTTCAGTTTTCATCTCTTTTATCACTAGTGGAGTTAACCCCATACAGAGGCCCCATAATTATTTTCTCTTTTGTGGTAAATAATTATTCTTGTTATTGCTCAGCTATCTAACTACAGGGATCTTGTTGGATTTCATAATTTTTATTTTTTTATATATTTAAAAATGTAGTGTGTGTGTGTGTGTGTGTGTGTGTGTGTGTGTGTGTGTGTGTGTGTGCCCCCGAAGTAGTTTTTGGATCCCCAGGAGCTAGAGTTGCAGATGGTTGTGAGCCTGATGTTGGTGCTGGGAAGCTAACTTACGTCCTCTGTAAGATCAATAAACACTCTTAGCCCATGGCTATCTCTCCAGCCCCAATCTCTTTTCTTTTCTTTTCTTTTTTTTTTTTTTTGGTTGTTGTTTTAAGTGTGTGCGTTTGTGTGTGTATGTGTGTGTGTATGCATGTGAGCAGATTGTGCTTGTACATGTCTGCACATACATGTGGAGGACAGAAGTTGTCAGGTTCCTTCCTCTAATGTTCTCCATCTTGTGTTTTGAGACAGGGTGTCTCACTGGACCTCAGGTTGTCCAATCAGCTGTCCAATTCTGGCTGGCTAGCAAGTTCCAGGATCCTCCTGTCTCCTCCTCTCTAGGGCTGGGTTGATAGGCTCTCTCTGCCATGACCTACTTCGTGTGTGGTGCTGAGGACCACACTGGACTCTTTATGCTTATGTAGCAGACATATTATACACAGAGTGAGCCATCTCCTCAGACCCCTGTTCTCATCATTTCTATGGGCTACATGTGCTACATTACCCACATTCTGTGATGTGTCCTTGCCTAATGACAAGCATACTGCATCACTGACAGACTGATTTCCCTAAAAATGTATTCATTGTAGCTGCCTGGACCACTAGCCTGGCTGTGGAGAGATGATGCTTTGTGCTGTAGCTGCCTGGACCACTAGCCCAGCTGTGGAGAGATGCTTTGTGCTCCTCTCTTGCTCTTCCCTTCCTGGCGCCTCCAGCCTCAGACTCACGCTTTCTGATCTGGGTCATGTTTGTTTTACTTTTCACGACAATTTATTAAAATAAGTGAGTCTCTGTTTTTAGCTGCGGACCATTTCCTCTCTCCTCCCCCAAGAAAAACAGAGATAGTTGGCATTTCTAGTGCTGGAAAGAATGTCTCAGAGAACACTGACCCAAAGACCCTCCACAGCCTCATTAATCAAACCCAAATGGGATGCACCAGAGCTGGGCCCAGACCCTTTCTTATGGTGGGATCAGATTGCAAAGGCAAGGGAATTTAGACATGATGTATTGCCAGAGGCCTGAGTATAGGGATAGGCTGGCCTTGCCTCACAAGGGCTGCTGTTGGATGGAAGGCAGAGGAGAACACTGTGGCTATGGGATGTGGGATGATAGCCATGTTAGTCATTCCACATGTGACACCTGGCACATTAGGATCATCATGCATGTAAGGAAGCCGAATTACAGTGGGAGTCTTTGCTTACTATCTCAGAACTAGAGAGGAGCCAGGAATGGGCAGAAGAGGGACTGCTTCATGCACCTGTGAACATCTACTCTCTTGGGCTCAATGTTTGTGTTTCATTCTTATTTTATTTTTTCTTACTTATCCTTTGAGAATTCCATTCATGCATTAAAACGTGTTTCCATCATATTCACCCTCTACTCCTCCCTAACTTCTTCCAGAACCACCCCCTCTCCTTCCCAACACCATGTCCTATTTGTTACTATTATTATTATTATTATTATTATTATTATTATTATTATTATTACTATTGTTTAATAACCCACTTAGACCAATTAGTGCATGAGTGTGGACCCATCCAGTAGATCTTGGTCAACCTATCATGATGTTCCTTAAGACTTGGGGAGGAGGATTGTGATAGAGAAGTTGTGTTTACAGCTGAATACTTCATGACACTGAAGCTCTACACTTGGATCAGTTGAGTCTCTGGATTTGCTGCCATCTACTGCACAGAGAAGCATCTCTTATGAGAACCAACAGCTGCGCTAATCTACCAATACTGAGATAAGTGCATATTTTTCTCTAAATTTTAACATGCTCATCAGTTTATATGACAATTAAGACACAGACCCAGCTGGGCAGTGGTGGTACATGACTTTAATCTTAGCACTTGGGAGGCAGAGGCAGGTGGAGCTCTGTGAGTTTGAGGCCAGCCTAGTCACAAAGCAAGTTCCAGGATAGTCAGGGCTGTTACACAGAGAAAGCCTGTCTTGAAAAACCAAGGGGGAAAAAAAAAGACACAGACTCAATCCATCACTGTCCCTCACTCTGTCCCCACCCCAACCGTTGGCAACCATTGATCTTTTTTGTGTAATTTTGCCCTTTCCAGAAGGCTGTATTAAGGAGATCATGCATGCTAAAACTGAGTTCATTCACACAGGGGTAGGTCTTCCAGATTCATTCTGTGGTGTGGATCAACAGTTTATTCTTTTTTTTGTTGTTGTTCCTGATAGAATCCAATATCTGATGTACCCTGCCTCTCATGAAACTGTTGAAGGATTCTCTGAATTGTAGGAGTAACCTGTTTCTAAGAATGAACCTACTCTTTTGGGTTCCTACCAGCGATATGCTGAGAGATACTGCTGTCCCCAGCCTCCATCAGTCTTTGATATTAGTGATATACAACAGCACTGACCTTAAAGGCCTTTCCAATAGTTATATTATGACATTCCACTTTAATTCCTTTAGTGGCTAGTGTTGGTCGCCTTCTATGTGACCATATACCATTTGTATATTCTCTCTAGTGAAGTGCCCAGGTCTTTCCAATTTTTTTTTAATCTTAATTGGGTTCTACATTTCCTTCGTGTTGAGTTTTGAGAGTTCTTCATATACCTTGAAGTGCTTTGTCCAACCAAGACAAATGTGGGCAGACAGTCCCAGCCAGAGCTGGCAGCAGAAGAGCAGTCCAGCCAGGTACAGGTACAGACAGTGTCAGGAGCCCCAACGCTGGGCTGGATCTGTCAATCAAGCCCGCCACTGAGCAAGTAGGGGTTTAGCTTCACATGGACAGATCTCTCTCTCTCTCTCTCTCTCTCTCTCTCTCTCTCTCTCTCTCTCTCTCTCTCTCTCTCTCTGTGTGTGTGTGTGTGTGTAGTGTTAGGCAAAGCTTTCCAAAGAGGTGTTCCTGAGCCAGAGTCTACCCTACTCCCCCATCTGTATCCTATCATCATCTCACATCCCATTCCTTCCTTCCTTACTCTACCCCAGCTGGCCACACGGGTGCTGGTCCCCCTCCCGACCATCCACATCTCAACATCTAATGTCAGCTTCAAGCTGGGTGGACTTGCTTCCAGCAGTGCTCTGATGTCTGACTCTCTTGCCTATTGTACTTTCATCCCTTTCATGCTTTCCTGCAGCATGTTCTCCCCCAGCTTTCCTCTGGGGCTTTCCCCAGGGGCCACGGTCTAGGTCCCAGTCTCTAGGATTTATTGGCTCTGCCGGCCCTTCCACTGTATCTAATCCTACCATCTGAGCTCTGCTTGCACAGCATATCTCAGATGGAGTCACAGCCTTGCCCATATCTGTCTGTCATCTGGGCTATGGGAACGGTTGCCTGATTAACTTCCCTAGTCCTCTTCCCCCTCCTGGCCCAGTCTCCAGCTGAAAGCCAGAGACTCCACACAGTCTCATCTCTGTGCGTCACATTGTCCCTTGGCTTCTCACTACTTTGCAGGCCTTGCTGCCACTGACAAGGACATGCTCGCTCTGGCCCTGCTAGCCCTCCTTTCTGGTCATTTCCATTCTTCACCGCATCTCCTGGCCTTTAGCTAACAACTCTCATTATAAACTTTTCACTTAAGTACGTCTGTGTCCTTATGGCTTGCCTTCTTCAGAAGACCTCTGTCCACTACTCATTTTGCCTTCTTTATGAAATATACAATCTCCCAAATTGATGACTAGTTGGCTTATATTTCTCTTGTTTGTTTTTGTCTTCTAGAAGGTTCTTTCCATGTGGTAGAAGCTCTACTATGGTCCTGTTGCACTCCAGCATCAAGCACATAGTAGGTACCCATTCTGTACCTACTGTGAATGTTCACACCACACACACAGGGAGGGAAATGGTAACGCTAGCAGTTGATGCTGGTCAGTATGACAGCTTCCTGGAGCAATACAGAAGGAAGAGAGGACCATAACCGAGTGTGAACAGCTGGTAGGGTATGGAACTCTGATTTTCATTTCTTAAAACAAGGATGTGGATGCTGAGAGACTTGAAGGGGAAAACAAGGACACAATGAGGTGCGGGAAGAGAGACCAAGATGCTTGAACAGTCGAAGCAGACCTAGATATAAAGATGATATTTCCAGGGAGAAGCGAAGCAAGGTCGAGGCAGATGTGTACAGTGTTTACAGAAGAGACCCAGGGCTACGGGTGCCTCCTCTTTTCAGTTTCTTTGTGTTCAAGGCTCAGATTCTAGGCAGTGGATGTCCCCACCCGGGAGAGAGTAGAATTACGATTATGCCCACATGATTGAAGCCAGTGGCCGAGAAGTTACACTAGGTCTAGGAAATGTTTCAATCAGCATCAAATTCATAAGGAACGTTTATTTGAAATTTGCACAAGGTTTAGTCAGGGTGAGGGTCATTGTAGAGTATCTTGGAGAGAAGCGTTCACCCTTAAATGTTGATGGTAATTGTGGGATTTGGTGTTTGAAACTTTTCACTTACATGATAGTAATTGTGAAATAAAAACAGAAGTTTTGAAAAACATTGTTTTGAGCCCACTCCCAGGAATAAAGTTATCGGTAACATGCAGCTGATTGGCACACAGGCAGCTCATATTTTACAGCAGGGTCATGCACTCTTTGCCCCCAGCTCATCTTGGAGGCCACGTGGAGAGATAAATCACAGCCGTGGCAGGAAGCAGAGTGAACTGCTAGAAAAAGTGGAAGTGCACACTGCACCGCCCTGGAAGATGAGTCGTCTGCCCCATGCCTACCTGGGTTTTCCACAGACCTCCAGGTCACAGGAAGTTAGAGGCTCCTCGGACCCGTTGTCTAGGAGCCCATGCAGCTGAGGGTCTGGAGCAACAGCAGTCTCTCTAGCTGCAGACAAGCCCTGTTCTCTGGGGACATTTTTCAAGTAAAAGGTGGAAAGCATATTTCAATGCTGCCTTCTCCAGGTGCTGGGACAACAGGGGTAATCTGAGAGGAAGGGAGACTCCCGTGGCCATTGGCAACTGAATGGAGGAGGCTTCCTGAATCTTGGGTTCTCAGAGCTCACCAACTTATGTTTTCCACTCAACTGCCGTGGCATTAGGGAGCCGTTCAGAGCAGCTCTAGGGGGTCACCAGATGAGTGCAGCCTCTGGGCCAGTGGGGCAGCTGGGAGTGCAGCCATCGGGCCCCACCTCATTTCCTTCCTCAGGGAAGACTCTGACTTAATGTTGATTTTTATCTCAACTCTTTCATTTTAAAGCCTATAAAACAATGAAATATTAACACACTGAACCACCACAGCCATTCACCTGGATCCAGTTAGGGCTAACATTAATCTACATTTAATTTCTGTTTCTCTATGGCTCCCTGCCCTACACACACACACACACACACACACACACACACACACACACACACACACACACTTTTATAAAACTATTTATACAGACAGACATCCTGATTCTTCTTGAGTACACATTCTCCTGCGTAGTTATGGGCCTATTATCATGCCTAAGAAATTTAGTATTGACCCAAATGTTTTCCTTTCTCCACAAAATATCTTTCATATATATTCTAATAAAACCCAAGATCCGGTCTAAAACCCCACGTTGCAGTTGAATGTCATAACTCTTTAATCTCCTTTCATCTAGAGCAACCTCCTCTACATCTTTATTCCTCATGACTGTAGTTTTTAAAACTTGAGCCAGTGCGACCTATGTGCTTATCAAGAAGTTGACTGTGTGCCAGGAGTGTTTGATCTCACACTTTAATGGTCTATCTTGAGATGGACTGTGCAGTTGCCTCCCTCACTTCGGATGAGAACCGTCACAGTAAGAGCTTTATCCTGGAGTCGACCCCAAACCCAGTCCCTCACCCCTCAACACTGTCTAGAAGGCAGAGAGAAGGTCTTCTTGTGGGGATGACTTCCCTGGGTTCCTCTGGATGGTTTTCTACTGTCTGATGTTCAACTCCAATAGGAGAAGTTCAGCACCAGCTCTGTCCAAATCACTCACAACTGGTGAAAAGGAGACTTGGATGAGGATCTGCACAGTCGACCCTCCTGCATCCCAGAGGTAGCTTGTCCTCTTAGTACTGTAGTGTCTCAGTAAGGAGATTAAATGGTCGAACTATCTCCTCTCAGAAAGCTATTGAGCTCCTGATGTTCTGAGAGGCCAAATAATCAGGCTTTGGGGCAGGCTTAGGTAAAGCCCTGTGACTATCAAGGGGACATGTTCAAAGCCTGGTCTCCTGGCCTGGCTCTAGTGTGTGCTATTCATGGCCTTTCATTACAAATATCTACATAGTGTCAGCAAGCAGTGTGATATCCATGGCACAGCTGCACACTCACTCCATCACTGAGATGGAGAGCTACGGGACACTAGAGCAGAAGGCAGCTAGGCAAGGCAGGATACCACAGTTACATTAGAATGGAGCTCAATGAAGTTCACAGTTTCTCACACATTTCCAAAAACTCGGAGCCAACACATTTGCCTTCCTTTAGATATCAGGGGTTCCAACCCAGGAGGCAAACGCAAGTATCATTTCAGCTCCACACCATAGCAGGCGGCTTTATGAAACACGTAGTGGCACCTGGCATGTAGCCTGTGCATCCTGACTTCGTCCCTCTCCTCTGTCCCCTAAGCCCCAGACCCAGCAGCTCCCTGCCCAGGGAGCTGAGAGGAAAGTTTTCCTCTTCTGCCCAGGTATCTCACCAGCACCTCATCAAGACATCTCATCTGTCCAGGACAGTGTAACGCTTTACTGGCTGTCACACTGGCCACTGAGCTGTCATGCTTCATGAGCATGTCAGCTGTCATGAACCAAAGTGCTGCTGGGAACACAGGATGGAAGACAGCATTTTCAAACTTGTTCAGGAAATAGTCAAATTCTTTTCTTTCCACCCTGTCCCACCCCTTTTCTCCCTCCCCTCTCCTTTGCTTCATGGGAGCACATAGCCAGCTCTCCATTGCGTTTTGACATGGGATGCTGGGCTGTGGAGACAACAGCTGACTACAGAAGCTCATCTTCTGCCTCTTTCGTTTTCAGCCCAAGTTTCTCTGGGAATGGTGAAGGTGGTGGACAAGACAGACCGTTACCACCTTTGGGAAGGATGATGGACTGGGGAGAAATCTATCCTCCTGAATCTGTGAATTTGAGGAATGTGTCTAAGAGGAGACACAGATGGGTAGACACAGAAATGGAGGCAGACAGAAGTGCCCTTGAGTAGAACTCTAGGGACATAATGAGACCTCCAGGAACCTCGGGTGCTGCTGATTGGCCAATAAATCAAGAGCTCCCTCCCTCGGGTCCGATCCTGGTTGGTTGCCTGCTGTGGAGGTGCCCACCCCAGCACTGTATTGCTCAGCTACCTGCTCCTCTATGGTGGGTGGCAGTTCTAGCTCATCAGGGCTCAGGTCACAGGGAAATCATTGCTGAAGAGCCCAGGAAGTGCCCAGTGCCTGGCTGGGTATAGCCATAGGCACATCAAGCCTCATGTACGTAGGCATTGGAAAAATTGCGATGAAGCCAGGCTTTGTTTAGAAAGGAAAGTCTCGCCACTTCAGAACTGAACTATGGCAATTTGAAATAATGTGTTACACTGGAGTAAATTCTTATGGAATATCTTGTTCTGTAAGTTGATCTTGCTTTGCTTTGAAGAAAGACCTCGCAGTTCATGACTGAACCATCAGTTGTTTTTGAGAAGTGGATGTGATGATGTATGTGTATCCAGCCTTGCCTCCTTGGTCCATATAGGTTCCCAGCTGATCATACCTTCTCAGGGGTGTGGGTACCACCTTAACACTTCATTGGAAGGGATTGCACAACCGTCCTTTGCTTCCTTAAGGTGAGCCCACAGAACCCGTATTCCCGCTGGTTATCTATCACTGCTTAATCATGCTCATTAAAATAAAGCAATGATTCAATTGTTTTCCTAAGAGCTTCATTAGAAAGAGAAAAAATTAAATTTACTAAGGAAAGGAGGAAACGATTGAATAAAAAATAAGACAAGTAATTGAATTGTAGGCCCGTGGCTGATTCGATTCTGACACATGGAACTAGTAATGAGATGACAGAGTGCTCTGCCTCCACACAGCACCCGCTAATCCACGCAAATCCCCATCATCTGGTTCCCGTCATGGTGTACAGTCTGGTTTTCCCAGGATCCCTAGGACCCATAGGCATCACCAGAAAATCTGCAGCACACCAAGTGGGATATGTTAACATCCATTTTGCTCCTCAAACAAAACAAAACAAAAAGATGAAGAGGGAAGTTGAGCTCTTGCCCATGTTATCTATTGCACAAAGTCTCCGGGAGGCTGGTGAGCCACACATGAAGGAAATGACAGTGCTGGGCCTCAGACCCCTGTGCTCTTGCTTGTGAATGTACGTCACCCCACCTGCTCATGACACCCTCCTCTAGGAAGATGTGCACAGTGGGCTGGAAAGTGACCTTGCCAGGTGTGGCTCTAGCTGGTCCAGATCTAGACTGTGCATTCTCTTTGACATCTTCATCAATTCCAGCTGATCCAGGGGTGAGTCATTAGTAAGTTCAGGAGGACAAATCCTAATATAATTCTTATATAGCTAATTTACTTAAGAATGGATTTTTTTAGTTAAAAAAGTCCATAAGCAAAAAAAGATAATGGTTAATGTTTTCAAAGGGCACTTCATTGTGGGAAAATTTAGATGAATCCTTGCCTGGGATACAGGGCTGTCAAGACGGCCAATCATGGGTTCTGAATTCACTAGTTAAGAGCACTTGCTATTCTGCAAAGGACCCAGGTTTGTTTCTCAGCAGTCACATGGGGGCTCACCCCCTCCTCAGGTACCAGGCACACATGTGGTACACTTGTATACATGCAAAAAAACATTCATATGCACAAAATAATGAAATAAATCTAAAAAAATTCATTTTTAAAAAAAAGAAGGCTTATTCCCCCCTCTCCGCCCCCCCCCCCCCCGAGACAGGGTTTCTCTGTGTAGCCTTGGCTGTCCTAGAACTTGCTCTGTGGACCAGGCTAGTCTCGAATGCCTTTGCAACACTAAAGAGTTTTGGAAAATGTGATGGTTGAACTGTGTTGTAAAGTCTTGTCCTCAAAATATGACCTCCTTTAGGAAGAGGGTCTTAGCAGATTCGATCAAGAAAAGAGGAGGTCTGACTGGAGGAGATGGACCCTATCCAGGATGCCAGGTATCCTAGTAAAATGAGCAACTTTGGACACAGACATACAGAGGGGAGAGAAGCAGGGATGAGGCTCCTGTTCAGCATCTTAGCAGGGAGTAACCCTGAAGACATCTAGATCTTGGACCTTCCAGGTCCAGGACATCCAGAACCATGACAGAATTGTCTGTTGTTCTGGTCTCCTAGGTTGTGGCACTACATTAGGGGCCTCCTGGCAAACAGTTTTGTAGCCGTAAGTTTTCTTTGGTCCTACCTGGTCCCATTGTCCCTCGTTTCTCCAGTCCTGCCTGACACCACAGTCCCATGGCCACTTATAATCATTCAGAAGCTTATATTAATTACCAACTATATGGCCTATGACAGGCTTCTTGCTAGCTATCTCTTATAACTTAACTCATTACTTCTATTAATCTGTATGTTGCCATGTGGCCATGGCATTACCAGTCTGCTAGCATCTTATTACTCCTTTAGCCGTATCTCTCTCTCCCTCCCCTCCTTTCTTCTCCCCATATATCTGCTTAGATTTCCCTCCTGCCTCTAAGCTGCCTTCCCAGAGGCCAATGTAGCTTTATTTATCAACTAATCAGAGCAATATATATTCACAGTGTACAGAAAGACATTTCCCAGCACTTCTCCTTTTCTTTCTAATGAAAAAGGAAGGTTTTAGCTTTAATATAGTAAAATTATACATAGCGAACAGTTCTCAAGCAAGAATTAGTTACAATATCTAGTCTGTTTGTATTTGGCAAAATTAAAGAAAATATTCAATCTATCCTAAATTTGTGAGTCTAAGGTTTTATATCTAGTTTATCTTTTATCATAACCAAAGAAAATTATAACTATTTAGTCTTCAACTACATCAAGGATCCCAGAATGATATAATATTATCTAAGTAAACAGGAAGTGAATTGCAAGCAACTTCCATTATTCTAGAAATGACAGAGACATCCCGCTGCCTGGACAGTCATCCAAAGTTCCTCTGCAATGTTGGGGCATCCATCTTCAGCCTATAGGTCTAGAGTCGCTGGCAAATTTTTAGTGAAGCAGGAAATTTGAAGGATTGTCTTGTCTATTGGCAAAGTTCATCAGTCACTTCTCCCTGTGTCCTACAGAATGTCTGGCAGTCTCCTCTGTGAAGCAAGAACCTAAAGGATCATCTCATCTTGCAAAGTTCAGTGGTTACCTTCCTATGGGTCCTGAATGCCCAGTTAATAAAACATATTGTCAAGCAGTCCAGGCAAGAGCAGTTTCTTATCCACATGGCTAAAAAGCCATAAAGAAAGCAAACCCTATATGGAGTTTCTTTGATGCCCATAATCTTCTCTGAAGTAGATTGGTGCTGCCAGGAGCAGACATGTCTCAATGTCCAGAAAAGTCAAAGTTCTTAAAACATTTTAAATACCATATTCTGTAGGTCTTTGAAGTGTTTGAAGATTACCTACCTAATTGAAATATATCTATGTATATGTAGAAAACTTAACTAGCATGACTATAAGTTTGATTTTCATGGATGACTAATATTAATCTGTATTTCTTAATTATACATTACAATTTTAAATGAGTTGCATAGACATAATACCTTAAACAAGAGTAGAAATACATATACAATATAACAAAATTAACTTTAAATTTGTATCAATAAACTAAAATCCATAGCAATATAAAAGATTTTAAACAAGTTGGTGATTTTTAAAAGTAGATTCAATAATCTACTCTTTCACCCTATCACATCTATAATATCCACTTTTCTTCTTTAGAAAGAGATTGCATTTATAATCAACCTGCTTTAAATAAAAATAAACATTTATGTAACATGAATTGCTAAATGGTCTTATTAACAGAAAAACCTGGGGCCAGATATTGGGGTGAAAGCTGAAAGATCAGAGAAACAGAACAAGCCAGCTACATTCTTACCTTTACGAAATCCTCAACCTCAAGAGGAGAGTTCCTGTTTCCTCATGCCTTATATACCATTTTGTGTCCTGCCATATTACTTCCTGGAATTAAAGGCGTGTGTCCTTTTTAAGCAAAGACATGAGATCTCAAGTGCTGGGATTAAAGGTGTGTGCTACCATGCCTGGCTCTGTTCTCAGTGTGGCCTTGAACACACGGAGATCCAGATGGATCTCTGCCTCATGAGTGATAGAATTAAAGGTATGTGCCACCACTGCCTGATCTCTATGTCTAATTCTAGTGGCTGGCTTTGTCCTCTGATTCCCCAGATAAGCTTTATTGGGGTACACAATATAGCACCACATTTCCCCTTTATTTGTCTAACATAATAAAAGATTATAACTAATATAAGAAGAATTATATACATTAAGTACAATAAATATATATAATATATATAGTCAAGAATTACATTAACAATGTCCAGTCCATAAACATTTGACAAATTCAGAGAAAATATGCCATTATTTATCCTATTTTGGTGAGTCCAAAATGTACCTAATTCACTTTCTATCCTAACTTGTATTACCAACGAAAAATATCTTTTGATGTCTTTCAAACTTAAACACTTTACACATTTTAGTGAGTTTCTTTTCTGAATTTGTTAACAAGGAAAACTATAACTATCTAATCTTCAACTCCCTCAGAGACTCGAGAAGGAAGTAATATTAACCGAGCAAGCAGGAAGTACAAACAGGCAACTTCCAAAAAATGTGGGAAATGACAGAAACAGTTGGCTGTCTGGACAGTCACCCAAGTTTCCTCTGCAATGTTGGGGCATCCATCTTCAGCCTACAGGCCTAGCATATCTGACAGACTCATTAGTGAAGCAGGATTTTCTAAAGGGCCTTCATACTTCGTCTTGGCAAGGATCGGTAGTTCTTTCTTTTGTGTCCTACTTGTCCATTTGGGAAAGCATACTGTCAGCAATTGATGTAAGGGCACTTTCTTGCCCAGTGGCTAACTTTTGCCACAAAGAAAGTAAACTCCATATGGAGTTTCTTCAGTGCCCATTATCTTCTCTGAAGTTGATTGGTGCTGCCAGGAGCAGACATGTCTCATAGTCATAAAAAAGAAAAAGAAATTTATGTTATTAAAACATCTTAAATGCCATATTCTGTAGACCTCTAAAGTGTATATGTCAGGACACAGAAAGGCATGAGGAAACAGGAACTCTCCTCTTGAGGCTGAGGATTTTGTAGAGGTAAAAATGTGGCTGGCTTGTTCTGTTTCTCTGATCTTTCAGCATTCAACACAGCATCTGGCTCCTGTTTTTTTCTATTAATAAGACCATTTAGCAATTCGTGTTACACATTTATAAACAATATTTTGGGAATTTGGGCGTAGCTTCTCATACTACTCAGTGTAAACATGTATTTTGAGATGCTTATCATGGAGGCACTGGGCCATTCTTGCCTGTGACCATTGTTTAGGAAATGGCATATGCTGGCAGAGTTGCTGGCAAAAGTACATTTAGCTGGATTTCCCTTCAATGTGCAGT
This sequence comes from Peromyscus maniculatus bairdii, assembly GCF_049852395.1. NCBI lineage: Eukaryota > Metazoa > Chordata > Mammalia > Rodentia > Cricetidae > Peromyscus > Peromyscus maniculatus. The sequence continues at coordinate 12,128,345 of NC_134861.1, forward strand.
AAGACAACTGAGAAGTTCCCCCAAGCCCTGGCTCATGTCCCAGTGTTCTCTAGCTTGAGAATTGGCCTCAGTAAACAGCTTGTCTCTCCTCCCCCTCTCTTGTCCCCTACCAGTGAAGCCATCTGTAACCACACTGGCAGGAGTGAAGGTATTCTAAAGAGACACCTGTGGGCCTCCCTTTGCCTATCAGTCTATTAAAACAGTGGTTTCCCCCCCCCCCAATTAGAATTTCCTCAGGATCTCTTGCTGGGAGAAGGAAAAGATGAAGCCTAATGCCAACAGAGGAGACACTTGAATGGGATTTCACATAGTTCTAGCAACTTGTGAGATCACCATGTAGAAGAGACTGGAGCCTGAGTCAATGATGGTCAGTGCTGGGCAGGACCGCATCTGGCTGGCCGGGACTACTTATACTTATTGTCTGCTGTTTAGATCTAAACCTCACGTTGGAATCCTGAGGATGAACTAGGGGTGGGAGGATGTCACTGAACCTCTTTATTTGTCCCTCTTCCTATTGAAGACACATTAAATTTCTCTCTCTCTCTCTCTCTCTCTCTCTCTCTCTCTCTCTCTCTCTCTCTCTCTCTCTCTCTTTCTCTCTCTCTCCTCCCCCCCCTCTCTCTGGACATGAACATGCCATGGCACTCATGTACTTCGTGGAGTCAGTTCTACGTTTGTATGAGTTCAGGGGATCGAACTCAGGTTGTCCGGCTTGTGCTGCAAGCGCCTTTTTCTGATGAGCCATTTCACTGTCCTCCCATCCCCAGCCCCTTATATTTCAGGACACAGTTTCCCACCAGTGAACCTGGAGCTCACTGTTTCAGCTCGATGGCTGGCAAGAGAGCACCTTCACACCCCAGGCTGTACTTATAGGTGCCTGGCATTCAGATGGGATCTGCACTCAGAGCCTCATGCGTGTACAGTGAGCTCTTCATCCTCTGAGCCTTCTCCCCGCCCTCCCTTTTAATGGACTCATTAAAGAGGGGTGGCCAAGCCTAGTGTGTTAGGGCTACCAAGTCCCAGGCTCCGACCCTAACAACTCTGACCCTAACAGAGGCTGCTGGAGGTGCCTAGGCCACCCTCAGCTTCAGGAAGTGATGCTTCATTTTGTTGGACATCACCACCCTTGGGCACAGCTGGTGTTGAGGATTGGATGGAGCCTTGGGCAGAAGAATGAGGTCAGAATTAGGGTATGAAATAGTCCAGACTGGGAGCTCTTCTCTACTGAGGTCGACATACAACAAAACTTGCAGAAGAAGGGTGAGCTCTTCTAATGTCCCAGTGCCAAGCGTGGGTGCCAGTGGGTCTCTCACCCTTCTCCAGCCCTGGTCCTCTTCCGCCTCCAGAAGTGCCTGTAGTGGACTGTTTCTTCCTCTCTTACTATTCACAGCTCCCTGTACAAATCCTGTTCAAGGACACAAGAACCCTTGGAAATCTCAGTGCCACCCATGGAACCACAATCCCTGCCTGCAGCCATGGCGGCAGAGGCGATATCATTGTCACAGTCCTGGAGGACACCACTTCCCACAGCCAATCGTTAGTTGGACTGAGCTGTGTGCCCAGCTCCCTGATGCTCCCTCTGATGACAATGTCCATGCTTCAAGCCACAGGTTGGCCAATGTGTCCAGTCTCAGCACAGACCTCAGGTAAGGGCCAGAAGTCTTTATCCTGCCCCTGGCATGGGTATTCATGTGAAACGAGCCATCCTATGTCCATTTCACAGCTGACCAGCTGTCCACCCTTAGCCTTTCCCGAGGTGAGACGCATCCCTTGGCAATGATGGCATGGGAAACCCTGCCGCTTGTAGCAGACAGCCCCGGAGACAGCTTCTTGTGTTTCCTGATCTGTAACTGCTGGAATTGCCCCATGACAAAGGGGCAGGACACACACAGAGGACCCCACCAGCACTCAGCGCTGGGGTGACCCCTTTGCCTTGGAAAGTTAGAGTGAAAAGAATTCTGATTTTAAACAGCCTCTCATTGTGTGGCCCCATTGGAGCAGCCCTGTTGACCTCTGACCTTTAGCCCACTCACCAAAACAAGGTGAGTATTTCTGAGACCCCCCTCCCCTTGGCTTAGAGAGGACCAGAGACTAAATCTGAACCTATTTACATTCCTTTCCCTGAAGGTGATGAATGGTTTCCCCTCTCGGAGCCAGGCCCCTCCCGGCCTCTTTTGTTTGCTGCTCCCATTTCAAGAGATGGGGAATGCACTGAGCATCTTTTAACTGTTTACCAGCAGAAGGGCAAAGATCAGATTACCAGCTTGGGGGCGATTCATCTTTCCTCCCAAATCAAAGCCATGTGGACACAGAGTCTGTGTACATATCAGTCCACTTTGTGCATTCAGCTGGGTCAGGAGAGGCCAGCGAGGACCAAGCCCAGGAGGAAGAAAGAAGTACTAATTAGGCCTGAGTGGGGAGCCAAGGGGGCCCCTGCTCCGTCTTCACATTAGAATTTTTTTTTTTTAAGGAAAGTGTCTCCCATTTCCTTGCTTTTAGCCTAAATAAAAATGCTTTTCCCAGGCTTCCTTCTGGTCTGAGGGATGTTTTAACCTGAAAGATGTTTCCATATGTAAAAATATATTTCTGACTTTGCCAACATTTATGGCTGTGTGTGTGTGTGTGTGTGTGTGTGTGTGTGTGTGTGTGTGTGTGTGTGTTTAGGCCAGAGGTTGACAGTCTTTCTATCTTACTTTTCTGATTGGCTGGACTGACTGTCTAGCAAGCACCTTGGAGCTGCACCTGGCTTTTGTTGTGGGTCCTGGGTGTCTAAACTCAAGTCTTTATGCTTGTGTGACCATAACTTCACCGACTGAGCCATCCCACCAGCACCAGAAGTATTTATGTCCTAACTATGAGAGCCCAGGTTCATACCTGTAAGAAAATACACGTTCATTCTAAGAGTCTAAGACAAATGGATGGTCAAAAGTTGGGAGAACCAGTCCGCTGACATTCTGAAATACACAGAACAGTATGGAATATAACACCGGAATGCCCAGGCACAACCTACAAGATTCTCATGTCTTGCCACATGTGTGTGTTTGTTTTCTAGTAGTTACTAAATAATAAAACACAGAGACCATGGAACCCCCTCCACCCACCCCTTCCCCCCACCCCTCGCCCACAGGTGCGCAATTGGGTCCTTGTTTTTTAATGGAAGTTTCTGATTCTCAGAGGGGACTATATTGTTTCAGATGAATGTATCCAATCTTCAGTGACTGTTCAGTAACTATGCCATTCTGTAGTGAGTTTGTATCTATTGAAGACTGTGATCCTGCAGTCCCAGTTAGCAGCATACAGTATTTTATTTCCTGCACAGCACAGAGGCCAGCTATGGTAATGGTAATATGTAGATTCCTGCTGCCAAGGCTATGGCGGCTGTGAGATTTCACCCCCTACCGCTTCACAAGGCAGGCTACTCCAGCTTCAAGGGTGATGGCAGAAGATACAAGATTCCTGTGCCAGAGACAGGAGGCATCATGACTTACTTGAATGAAACAGCTCTCACTACAAAGGAAAAGAAGAGATAAGTTTATTCTGGAGCCACATGTGAATAACCACGATCAGTGAACACAGATTCAGATCTCTCTAAAGACCATGTTCCAATGGCATCAATTTCATGAATTTTTTTTTATAGTGACAGAGCAAGCAAAGTGATAAATCAACCTCCTTTTCAAATACACCGGTGGGTACATCAGGAAGGCAGGCTACAGCTAAAGCAAGGGAGACTCTGGTATAGGACTTTGATGCTCTCTAACAGTGGTCTTAGCACTTTGGGCAGTAGAAACAGGGATCTATTCACACATCCCAAATGATTTATCCAATTGTAACAATTTATGCTACATCACATACAAAGGAAAGCAATGAATGGCTGCTAGGGGAGCTAAAGATACCCCAAGATAATTTGGCTCTGGACTTGCAACATTCCAACTTTTCCACTTTGATGTGGTTGTAGTCATTGTCTTTAGAGACACAGCTTCCTTCCAGGACTTTTTCACAGTCACAGACAAAGCTGTGGGAGTGTTGACGTAAATAAGCTGGTTCTCTGAGGTTCAGTAGCCACAGGGTGACCTGGAGGCCCCAGAGACACTAGCATGAACAGCAAGTCAAGTGACAGAAGAGGTCCCGAGTCTGGGAATCCTGAGGATTTTTAGTAGGTAGCAGGACACCATAGTCCCTGTTTTCCCCTGGAGTAAGACACAGCCTCATTCTGATTGGCCTCCCCAGGAAAGAGCAGGCAAGGCCCGGCTGTCTCCAGCAGGAAGCTGGTAGGAGAGCCAGATCTCTTGGTGCACAGCCACCTGCCATTTGTCCCCTCCCTGCATGGATATGATAAGTGGATTTGTGATACATCCAGTTGTTCTCCTCAGCAATCCCAGCTCCGAATCACCCTGCCACATCTGGGAGTCTTCCCCGCTTCTTCATTTCCCGGCTGCTCTTGTGTTGGAGACCCTTTAATTTGGGCTAAGCCGCCGGGTGTTGAGTGACGGTGCGGCCATTTACTAAGTGTGTCCTTGATCATCCACAGCTGCGGCAGGCTTGTCCTGAGCAGGACTGGCTAGTCTTTCCGCCTCTTTCTGCCCTTTGTCTTTTCACATCATTTATCTGGCTACAGATGTGCTCGCTTCTGATTGGCTGGGGGCGGTTCTTTGTAGGTCTAGTACACAAACTCTTCCACAGTTGCCTGGGGTAATTCCATCTCCTGTCTCCTGGGTGCTTGTCTTCTCGATTTGCTCATGAGTTCTTGTTTCAGAGGAAAGTTTTATTCAATTTTTAATTTTAAATTTAGTCTTGAATTAAAATCTATCATTTCCTCTCTCTCTCCTTCATAAACATTTTTATTTATTTATTCTCACTGAAATTCAATTACAGCATTCCCCCTCCTTTTTCCCCCTTCATCCCCTCTCATATCCCCCTCCCCTGCTCCCTTTCAAATTCATGACCTCTTATTCTTTAACTATTATTGTTACATATATGCAAATAAATATATGAACCCGATTAGGTAGATTTAATGTTGCTTAGATGTATATATTCTTAAGGCTGACCACTTGCTATTGGATAATTGTTTAGGGTGTTCATCTCTGGAGAAGACTACAATGCTCTCAGCAAGTTTTAATTGCCTATAGCTCTTCATCTAGGGGGAGGGAGGAGCTGTGAGGTTTCCCCATTCACGTTGGCATGTCAACTGGTGTTGTCATTGGTCAGGTCTTGTTTTAGCAGCCATATTGTTATGATATCATGGATGCAACCTTCCTGTTGTATCTACAAGTTTGGATCTTGCAGCAGACTTCCTGGTCTTCTGGCTCTTGCAATCTTTCTTTGCCCTGTTCCTTGAGGTTTTCTGAGCTTTAGGTAGGTATAAGGGTTGTGTTGTAGACTTATCAACTGGGTACCCCACAGTCAGTGTTCTCTATATTTTGGCTAGTTGTCTTTCTGGAGGGGTCTCCATCAGCTGGTGTGAAAGGAAGCTTCTTTGGTAAAGGGTGACAGTTACACTTACCAGTGGGTGTGAGAATAAGTATTCAGAATGCAGTTAAGGATTATACTCATTTAGGAAATTCCCTCTTTGGGGGAAAATTTTAAATAGTAAAATCATTTTTTTTAAACATTTGAGCGATTTTGTTTTTTTCTGAATTAGGAAATTGGTTCCTACCTTTAAATAATTCCCAAACAATAATTGTTTCCTAGTTTTCTTTGAAAAATGTCAGATCAGTCTTACTTTTTTTTATAAAAATTTGAACACTCTAGGAGCTTGAGGCCCCATAGACTGAGGTGTGATTCTGATTTATTTTGACATGGGACATGTCTCAACACCTTTTAGTAGGTGCCCCTTCTTTCCCCTTAGTCACATAAAAGATCCCTTTGGTCCTGCACAAATCACTTCCCCAGCTGCTTAGGTTACAAATGCTCAGAGTTTCTGGACACTGGTCCCTGACATGATATCCTGGAGCACACCCAGGCTGCTCTGCGTTCACATAGAGCTTCCCAAGTGAGAGTGTCCACCTCATCCCAGGTGATGTCGGGCTTTCTCACCACCTCTCCTCCATCTCCTACCCCACTACAGTTTCCTGGCTACACTCCAGTGGTGCCAGGTCTTTACAGATTCATTTGGTGTGTCCTTCAGGGTGTATCGTTACAATGACATTCATAACCGATGTCCACAAGATCACCCAGGGCTGCTGGCTGCTTTGCCCACCCATTTCCTCCTGATGCCTAGATTCTTGCTCTCTGTGCTTCAGAAACACTTGCCATTCCTCCCATTCTGACTGTGTTTCCATCCCTGGTCCTTTGCGTCCCCTGTTCCTTCTTCCTGCCACTTCTCTTACCCGGGAAAGCTGTGTAGCTCCTCTGAACCCCATTCAAGCTTCCCTTTACCAAAGGGCGCCTTCTCCTCTCACCTCTTCTGAAATACAACTCCTCCTGCTCCTGTGATTTTTCTTCCTGACAGTTGGCTTCCTGATACCTATCCACTATTGCAGTATGTTTTCCTTGTTATCTCATGTCCCACCCACTACCAACGTTCTATTGGTTTCCTTCACTGATTAGTTCTCAAAGTTGATAGCAGAGCTCGCCACAGAACAGAATTAGAAACATGTGTGTATACATGAGCAGCATGAATGAAGGCATGGAGTTTCCAATTGAGAAAAAGTTACATTTTTTGGCAACCGTCTACCGAGTTGAGCTTCAAGCTCTTCCATTTGTTTCCTTCGCAAACATTGTTTCTCAGCTATTCCTAGGCCCTGGGCTTCTTGGCTTGAAGTTTGAGGAATGTACCAAATTTCAGAGACTCACTGGTATTTCAGTTAGAAACACACTGATTGACTTAGCACACTCACTTGATGGGAATACGTTATGTAAACATGGAATCTCAATTGGTCAGTCAATTCAAAAAGTAAATAGAAGCCGGGCGGTGGTGGCGCACGCCTTTAATCCCAGCACTCAGGAGGCAGAGGCGGGCGGATCTCTGTGAGTTCGAGGCCAGCCTGGACTACCAAGTGAGTCCCAGGAAAGGCGCAAAGCTACACAGAGAAACCCTGTCTCGAAAAACCAAAAAAAAAAAAAAAAGTAAATAGCATGCACATCTCCTAGGTTTACCAGGGTAGGGCGGTTGTTGGCTGCACCCCATAATGACCGCAGTTTGAACTTTTGCAGTTCCCAATTGCTGGGGGAGAGCATCAGTCATTTTGGGTGTGTTGGTCTTCTAAGGTATTTTGTCAGTTGTCTGTTGTGATCTGGGGAGGAGAACGAGCAACCATGTCTCCTGTGGTTGAGCACCATTTGAGTTACTGGTCTCCTCTGCTCATCCCTCTAGTTGATTGCTGTCATTATCTTACAGCATTCGTTTTCTACTCATAGGACAGAGGCAGGGAGCACCCACATCCGTTTTCATGCTTCTAAGACTGTGTGGTCAGCTATGATGTTTATTATTGGCTTAGCGTAGGCATCCCATTTCCCTCATAACTAGCATGCATGATTTCATTATGAATTTTATAGATTGCCTTTTTTTTTCTTCATGTACAATGTAATAGATCACATTATTCTATTTTCCTCCAAGGAACCATGGTTCCATTTCCAGGATAAACTCACTTTTCATGTCATCATTACGGCCAGCTGAATTGTGTTAGTATTTTCCCTCAGATTTTTGAAATGCTGAGCATTAACTAGGAAGATCATCTTTGTTGTTTGCAGTGCTGGAGACAAAATCCAGGGCTTCGTATGAGCTGACCAGGTGCTCTATCCCGACAGTCCATCAGTCCAGTAAGATTGTTCTTGCATTTTCATTTCCTGTAAGGTACTCAACCATTTTCATTGAGAGAGTCAAGATTGTTCTAGTTTCACGGAACAAGCTTTTTGTATTTCCCTCCTATTTTAATATTCTGGAAGAGTTTGTAAATTATAAACATTTCTGTATCAGCAGGCCACTGCTTCCTGAACGTCTGGTACAGATGTGGGTATAACTCGCATTGAGTACCGCTGGATTCCCGATTTTATCTCTTTAATGTTTATGATTTTGATTTCCTGTTTGCCTTGAAAAACTGATTGCATGTTTCTAGAAAATGTGTGATTTACTCATCTTTTCATAAGTGTTGTGTTCAAGATGGTAGCACTAGTTTATTATTCTTTCACCTTTGCTGGTGAGTAAATATGTTTTTGTTTGTCTTGCTTCTTAATTGACTTGAGATATTTCTGTCTCTCTATTAACACTGCTATAGACTTCCACGCCTTGGCATTCTTTTCAAAATCCCATCTTTGCTGTTGTCTTTCCACTGGTCCACTGGTTTCTACTCAATTAGCTTCGGTGCCTATCTTTGTAAAGTCTATATTCCTATGTTCTTTAAGGCTATTTTATATATTTCCCTTTAGGTTTTGTGGTTCAATATTAAACTTCTTTAATTTCAAACTTTCTTGATTTGTAGTAAACATCTTTCAAAACACAAAATTTGTTATAAATACTATTCGAGATTCATGATATAAATTGGCATTATAATTCCCCTGTAAACCAAAAGTTCTTTCAGTATATTTTAAGTTTGTTGTTGGCAAAACATCTACCGTTGTGCTTTTGTTTGGCCAGAGAATGAATTCCTGATAATACTACATGGTCCATCTGCCTCCAGCAGCACACACACTAACCCAGGCCTTTCAAAGCTAGTTAGTAGGCAAGGATATGGGCTTGTCATCCAAATTTAATAATCTCCTTAGCAAATTCGGATCTGAGAATGTGGACTTTAAAAAACGAGTTCAAACTCAGTAGCCTAGCTAACTTCAAAGCTGAGTGCGAGTAACCATTTTATATTGAATTAGTCAAGCCAAGAGAGAGAGGGAGGGAGAGAGAAAGAGAGAGGGGGGGAGAGAGAGCTATTAACTTAACAGCATTCAATTGTTCGCTTTACAAAATAGAACTTTATTTCAGAAGTCTTATATAAATAGATTCTGTTCTGGTCTTGTTCAGTGCATTATTAGATCTAGATGATAACTTGCAGAAACAGACTCAGCAGAGAGAACAAAGCCTATAAAGCAAGATCTCAGGCTTTCCATGTTAGGCAGAGTCAGAAAAACAATCAGGAATACAGCCACGCTCAGCTCAAGTGCCACTGGCAAACACAACGCTTAGGAAAGGCCACACCATGATCTGTGACCACGGGTCACGGACTGATGTCACATGAACTAGATTTACACCTCGGCTTCCTGTTCACTTTCGAGGACTGGACAATTAGCAGCTCTCTGAATCTTAGCTCATTCTGTAAATGAGATGGCAGGCAAAAGTGTACAGTGGTGTTGGCTGTGTGCGTCAACACTTGGTTCTCAGCCGGTGACACCGTTTGGTGTTGGTGGCGCCTGCCTGGCCAAGATGGGTAGTGAAGTGCAGGCCTTGGAAGGCCGAGCCAAGTGCTGTTTTCAAGATTATTTTTCTTGGCTTGAAAGTATCGGCCATTGCAAGTCAATGCTGCTCTGAATGCCTTCTCTAGGGTGGACAAAATCCCCTAGAACTATGAGCCAAATAAATCCGTTGCCTCCTAAGTTGTGCTGCCCTATATTACATCACAGCAATGCCAAAATTAACTAATATGTAAGTGTAAACTGTCTGGAGGTAGATCCCCACCCCTACAAAGGTACCAGAGAGCCTGGTGGTTAACAACTGTATCCCTGAGCCAATGGGCCTTGGCATTGTCCAGAAATGTTCCTAGTTTGTGGCCCAGGCCTTGCTTTTCTCAGTCTTAAGAGGTGATAATATACAACCTACTTCACCAGGCTTTTGTAAAGATTAATTAAGATCTCAAAGAACTTAGAAAATGTTTGGCTTCTAGCAAGCAATTATGCACAGAGAGAGTGAGATCAAGAGCAAGAGAGCTAATATAAGCTGTCAAAACAAAACTGTCTCCATAAAAGTTTATATTCTCATTTTTAAAAGAATCTTACAAATCAGGCAGGTCTGGGGGGGAAGAGATGGCTCAGAGGTTAAGAGCACTGGCTGCTCTTCCAGAGGTCCTGAGTTTAATTCCCAGCACCCACATGTGGCTCACAACCATCTGTAATGACATCTGGTGCCCTCTTCTGCCGTGCAAGGATACATGCAGGCAGAACACTTACATAATAAATATTTCTTTAAAAGGGGGGGGCAGTTCTGCTGTTTCATGGGGGTGGAGGTGTGTGCAGAGTCCCAAGGAGAACACAGGTACCATTTTACTCACCATTCATCCCACAGCAGTGGCATTCTGGGAAAGCAGGTGCATTCTGGGAAAGCAGGGGCCTTCTGGGAAAGCAGGGGCATTCTGGGAAAGCAGGGGCACTCTGGGAAAGCAGGGGCACTCTGGGAAAGCAGGGGCATTCTGGGAAAGCAGGGGCACTCTGGGAAAGCAGTGGATGCGGAAGGGCTTGAGGCCCAGGGTGGTGTCTTTGCTTGTGAAGGAGAACTGATTCGTTGCCTGGAGATGAAGGCTGAGGACCGCTGCTGTCTAAGCTGCCTTACTCCACCATGCAACAGGAAGTAGAGTCACACTGGGCCTGCCAGGGCCCAGTCCACCTGGAGGCAGCCCGTGTCAAAGGTTCTCTGGCATGTGTTGTAGACCAATTCAAGCATCATCGTGTCACTAAGAAACGGTCCTAACCCAGAGCCATCACCTTTCAACACTCCAGACTCCTCTCTTTTGACCTGGTCCTGGAGCTAAAAAACTAATTCCTATAGCAACATGACCCCTCGGACTAGAGTCTTAAACAAACAAGTAAACACAGAAACATCAGACCAAAGGTGCACATTTCAATCGATAAATAGGGTAAGCATGTGAACAGTCAATTCACTTTTAGAAAAAGTGGTCAAGCGATCAGCAAGCATACACAAACGTTCAACTTCAGTGATCGCCCGAGTGTACATTTCAGTAGTAGTCTGGGTGGGTTGTCACAAACTGACCAGGACGTGAAAGAAACTTCAGTGCGGGTCACCGACTGCCGGAGGAGAAACTGTCTCCCAAGAGGCTGAGGAAACCAGGAGAAAATGATCCAGGAGACAATTCAGCTAATAACCATCACCTTCCGGGGGCCAAGTGTAGTCAGTCTGCCTCATTCACAGGTTCGCACGCAGGCTTCTCCTGAGCCAGCAGCTCTGATGATATAGGACCAGGCCTGAAGGTCTCCGCAGCCGCATCCATCCTCTGCTCTGCTCCACAGGTATGTGGGTCACTGGCCTGTGCTGCCAGGCCTGGCAGGATCATTACACTTCAATAACATAAAACTACATGAAAACTGGAGCAGCAGACATCCGATTTACCTTCCTGCTCAAATTGGGGAAGAAGAAGGGGGAGGGGAAAGGGGAGGGGGAGGAGGAGAAGGAAGATGGAGAAGGAGAAGGAAAGCCTAAAGCAGCTGGGATTGCAGGTCAGGCCAGTTTTTGTTTATTTTGCTCTTTGCTGACTCTGCAGTAAACAACATAAAAAGTCTCACACGAGCATCATTGTGCTTTGTTCTCCCTTCTCCTGCCATCTTCTCCCATCTCCCTTGTCCCATTCTTTTCTAGTTCCTTCTCTAGTCTTTCCTTCTGCTCCATGTCATGGAACGTTCTCTTTTTCCTCATACCCTACTCCCTTAAGATTGTTTCCACCTCATGGTTCCCTTTCTATTTTCCTGACACCCCTCATCACACACACACACACACACACACACACACACACACACACACACAGTCATCTGCATATGAGAGGCAGAAACGTAGTATCCAATTCTGGCTTACTTTGATGAACATAATGATATCCCTGTGTTATTATGTCATACAGAGTGCCATGATTTTATATTTTTATGGCTGAAAAAATTCTACCATGCATGTACTCCGCAGTTTATCTATTCACCCGGCGATGGCGGGTTCTATTTCTAGTTACTGTGCCTAGTGCCGCAGTAAACACGGGCATGCAAGTACCTCTGTGGTAAATTGGCTCGGAGTCCTCAACTGAGCGTGGCTGGATCACATGGTTTTAGATGTTTGAGGAACTTCCACACCGGCTTCCACACTGGCTGCACAAGTTTCTGTTCCCACCAGCCGTGTATAATGGTTTCTTGTGCCCATATCCTTGTCAGCATCTCTTGTCCATGTTTGTTTGATGCCAGCCACTGTGAAGGGATCTCGAAGCAGCTTTCACTTGCCTGTTCTGATGGCTAAGGCTGGAGGTCACTTTTCCACACGTCTGCTTTCATGCCGGTCCCATACAACTGTTGTTACTGTGGCCCTTAGTAAAAAGCACTCTTAGCTATTGTGACACATACAGCGGTGTACTTTCTGATCAGGTTTGTGTCCGGGGATTTCTGCGCTTCAATACTCATCTTAGGATTGTCATTTTCTAGTTCTGTGAAGAGTGCTCTTGGATTTTGACAGGGATTTCCCTGAATCTATAAAAAAACACTTTACGTCATATAGCTGTTTTTACAACATTAATTTATGTCTAATTTTACTTGGAACTTCTCATTCCATTGGTCAGTTTATTTGGCATTCATCAGTCTTGTTCATGTTTTCAAAGAACCAGGATTGTGTTTAATTGATCCTTTGTGTTATTCTTGTATAATTTATTTAGTCTGCTTTGTCCTGACAGTCATAATTATTGCCCCTTCTCTTTTAAAGAATTGAAATTAGCATACAAGTTAGAGAATATTAAGACATTTTTGACCAAAGTGTGTTTTAGTGATTCTGCTTGCTCCCCTCCCTCATCCCTTGCCCCCATCTCCTCCTGCAGTCCCCTCTCCCTCATCCCTTGCCCCACCTGATCTCCTCCTGCAGTCCCCTCTCCCTCATCCCTTGTCCCACCTGATCTCCTCCTGCAGTCCCCCTCACCCTAGTTTCTTTTCCTCTTCAAGCCCCACCATTCCCCATCCTCCTTCTTCATCTCGTGGTCTCCTCTCCATGTTTTAGGTTTCCCTCACACTTATCGATATGTCCACACATATACATTACAGGCTAGGATCTGGACGTGAGGGAGAACTCGCGTGTTTTGTACTTTGAGTTTGGGTCATCTTGTTTAACGTTGTCCTTTCCGGATCCATCCATTTGAAGATTCCCTAAGTGTTGCTCACTCTGCTGAAGAAATGCTGCGTGCTCGCACCTTACAGCAGTCAAGGGCAGTTGGTGGCTCTACAACTCGATCCACTTGAGGCTTAGGGCTGCCAAAATCCAGGGTTATCTCAGTGGCCACTGAGAGCGGGGTCTGCGCTGCATCGTCTGAACACAGCTTCCTGCAACCTGCTGCTTGAGCATTCTAGTTCCTTCCTGTTATCTCTGTCCTCACGACCTGGGGCTGTGGCAGGCTGAACTCAGTTGTTTTCTGTCCCTAGTCCTCCGGGTAGGAGCTCTCTCTCGACTCAGGGCCGGTTGATGCCCTCGAGACACAGAGTGACACAGCCAGCCCTGCTCTTCACTGCTGACTCATTTACCTGAGGAATCACTCTCACCGGAGCCTGCAGCTGCATGTGAGGCTTGTGAAGGCTCTGGCTTACGCCCTCTGGGATGGGGCTCATGTTTCCCCACCTCTGCCTGGTAGCCACGCAGCTGGAGCTGTGTCTGGCTGACTCACTCACCGTGTCACCTGGAGTTTTCCTGTGGCTTTTCACTTGTTGGTGTCTGTTGTCACCTTTGTGGATTCCAAAGCTCTTAATCTTCTCCTTTTTCCGGTATGGTCTGCTCTTCCTTAGAACTGATTCTTCCCTTTGACCAGGTCATGTGGAAGTAGTTTATAATCCACCAGCCTACATGGAAGGCTTCTGTCTTGTGTTTTTAAAAATGCTTTTGTTTTTTTCATTTTTATTCCCTTTCTTATATTTATCTGATGTTGTTTACATTTATGTTTTCATTCTTGGGCAGCGTTTTTCCTCCTCCTTCTCCTCCCCTCCTTCCATTCCTTCCTTTAAAATCTCCTTGTCTTTCCTCTTCATAACATTCTTCTCTTTCTTTTTAGCTTTCTTTTACACAACTTTATTTTCTCCTTTCCCTGTCCTTTCCTTTATTTCACTCATGTAATATCTCTGCATTCACCCTTCATAGCTTCCAACTCCACATCATGCTCTACATTATCTTCTCCAGTATGTGTTCTTGGTCAATAGTGGTGTATTAGTGGGATTTAATTTATTCCTACTCTGCCTTCCCTGAAACGTTCATCCTCACTCCTATATGATTATGAATGTATTTGTATATCTTGTTTGGCTTGCTGTTATTCTTTTCTCCTCCTTGAATGGTATTGGGAATAGAACTTTTTAATATCGGTCAGCTCCATAAGATCCCCAGGTAGAACGAGACGATGGAATCAGACCAGCAGATGAGCAAATCACAACACAAAAATAAAGAAAAAAATCAACAACAGATAAGAAGCAAGGCAACACACCCTAACTCAACTACTGAATTCAGCGTTTGCGCCATGGATAGAGTGTTGAATGAAGAATTAAAATGTTCTAAAGATGACAATGACATCGATGAGATACGAACAAGCAGATGAATGGAGTAAGGAAGTCAGTTCAAGATATGGAACAGAAAGTCAGAAACATGGATAAGAAAGTCAGTAAGGAAATCAAGATTTTTGGGGAAAAAAGAACCCCAATAGAAATACTGGAAATGAAATGCTCTTCAACTAATTAAAAAACAAACAAAAACAAAAACAAAACCACCTCCCCAACAGACTGGATCCTGCAGAAGAAAGTGATAAAGGAAAAAAAAGGGGGGGGGACACTCTGACATTCAAACATCAAGACAGAAGAGTTTGACTATAGTAGCCGTGAATTATGGGGTACAACCAGAGGCAAACTTAAGAGCTCACAGAACTGAGGGAGCAGAGGTAGAAATGGAAGGCATAGAAAATCTGTTTAGTGACCATGTAGCAGGAACCTCCTAAATCCAGGGAAAGAAACGGACATCTAAGTAGAAGAAGCATTTAGAACCTCAAATGGGCCTGCCAGAGAAGAATCCCTCTTCTACATTATAGTCGAGATGCCAAAACTACAGAGAGAGAGAGAGAGAGAGAGAGAGAGAGAGAGAGAGAGAGAGAGAGAGAGAATATTAAAATCAGTAAAGAAAAATGCCAACTATCAAAGGCAAGTGCATGAGAATACTTCCCATCAGTTCTCTCAGCAACCCTAGGAGCCAGGAAATAGTTCAAGTGCTGAATGTAAACAGCTGTCCACCCAGATTGCTATACTCAGCAAAGCTGTCTCTTAAAATTGATGGAGAAATCAGGATAGTTCAAGAGAAGCACAGACTAAATCAGTTTGTGACTGCCAGACCAGCTCTGCAGACAGTGCTTAAAGGAACCACACACACGGTGGACAGCATGCTCGGTGGACAGCACGCTCGGTGGACAGCATGCTCAGTGGACAGCATGCTCAGTGGACAGCATATGTGGTGGACAGCATGCTCAGTGGACAGCATGCTCGGTGGACAGCATGCTCAGTGGACAGCACGCTCGGTGGACAGCACACTCGGTGGACAGCACGTTCGGTAGACAGCACGCTGGGTGGACACAGCACGCTCGGTGGACAGCATGCTCGGTGGACAGCATGCTCAGTGGACAGCATGCTCAGTGGACAGCATGTGGACAGCACTCTCGGTGGACAGCACGCTTGGTGGACAGCACGCTCGGTGGACAGCATGCTCAGTGGACAGCATGCTCAGTGGACAGCATGCTCAGTGGACAGCATGCTCAGTGGACAGCATGCTTAGTGCACAGCATGCTCAGTGGACAGCATGCTCAGTTAACAGCATACATAGTGGAGGAAGGAAGATAGCCTTGCCATGAGATTATAAAACAGACTAAACTTCATGAGGGGAACAGATAAATACAGGAGAATCAAGAAAGAATCCAATGCAGTAAACCAGCCAATCCCTGATATAGGAAAGAAAAAAAAATCCAACCAAGCAGAAAATAATCAACAAGACACAAGAATTAATGAACCCTTCTCAATAATATTCCTAAGTGTAAATGGTCTTGACTCTCTGGTTATATTTATATGTAATTATATCAAGAATTTCATCAGAAATGTAAACCTTTAACTTGTAGATCTATATAAATTCTAAAACCTCATAAATCATGTCTTAAAGAACTATGTCCAATTTTAAAGCGTGTACTGTAGGAAATAGTAATAATGTATTTAATGTGTCTATTTTCT
The DNA here is from genome assembly GCF_049852395.1 of Peromyscus maniculatus bairdii. Taxonomy (NCBI): domain Eukaryota; kingdom Metazoa; phylum Chordata; class Mammalia; order Rodentia; family Cricetidae; genus Peromyscus; species Peromyscus maniculatus. The sequence continues at coordinate 12,144,470 of NC_134861.1, forward strand.
TCACTTGAAAAATTAAAGAAGAACTGATTTGTGGCAAGAATGTGGAAGAGTTTGGAGCTGCAGATTAGAAAAGACATAGGATGACTGGAGGAAAAAAAATGTCACTTTAATGATGCCTAAAGATATTCTGCTATACTCATGCATTGGTGCCTAGCTCAATTGTCATCAGAGAGGTTCATCCAGCAACTGATGGAAACAGATGCAGAGACCCAGCCAAACATTAGTCAGAGCTCGGGGAATCCTGCAGAAGAGGAGGAGAAAGGATTGGGAGAGCCAGAGGGGTCACGGACACCACAAGAAAACTCACAAAATCAACTAACCTTGGCTCATAGGAGCTCACAGAGACTGAATTGACACCAGGGAGCCTGCATGGGACTGACCTAGGCACTCTGCATATATGTTACAGTTGTGTAGCTTGGTTCTCTTGTGAGACTCCTAACAGTGGGAACAGGGCCTGTCTCTGACTCTTACTGGCTTTTGGGACCCTACTCCTCATACTGGATACCTTGCCCAGCCTTAATACAAGGGGAGGTGCTTAGTCTTACTGCAAATTGATATGCCACGCTTTGTTGATATCCATGGGAGACCTGCCCTTTCCTGAACAGAAATGGAGGAGGAGTGCATTGAGGGTGAGACAGAGTTGGGTGGGTGTGGCCGGGATGTAAAATAAATAAAATAAAATAAAAGACATAGAATGTTGTAAGCAGAGACTAATTGGCCATTTGGTGAGAGTGAGGAATACCACAATCATGATAGCATTGTGGAAGTCAAGGCCAGACTCATGGGGCTCCTGAGGAAAGCAAGGACTCTATTGGAAATCAAGAGAGAGGCCACTGCGTTACACTCTGGCAAAGAATCTGGCTACATACTGCTTGTGTCCTGACATTTGAGTGAAGGTGAATTCAAAAGGAATTTATGGAGGAAATTCAAAACAGCATAGTATATAAATATAGCTCAACGTGTTTAATCTGAGTGAGAGTGAGAATTCAAAGCAAAAAGCAGAGCAGAAAGATGTGAGTGATATGCAGTTTGTCTAGGAAAAAAGTGTGAATGTATTTAAGGATCAGAAGGGTGCTGACAAAGACCATGTAATTATTAGAGAGGATAGTCCCATTGAAGAGAAACAGTTCACTTTGCACTGGGACAATAACAAAGGATCCCTGACGGCAGATCTCACACTTGGGAGACTCCAGGTGTAAAACTAGAAACCTAATCTAAATACTTTTGTTTAAAGAGAGTTCCTGATGCCTCCAGAGGTTGTTTTATTGTACAGGATTCTTTTGGCTATCCTGGGTTTTTTGTTTTTCCATATGAAGTTGAGTATTATTCTTTCCAGGTCTGTGAAGAATTGTGTTGGTATTTTGGTGGGGATTGCATTGAATCTGTAGATTGCTTTTGGCAAAATTGCCATTTTTACAATGTTGGCCCTGCCTATCCATGAGCATGGGAGATCTTTCCATTTTCTGACATCTTCAATTTCTTTTTTTAGGGACTTAAAGTTCTTGTCATATAGGTCCTTCACTTGCTTGGTTAGTGTTACCCCAAGGTATTTTATGTCATTTGTTGCTATTGTAAAGGGTGATGTATCTCTGATTTCCTTCTTAGCTTCTTTGTCCATTGTATATAAGAGGGCTACTGATTTTTTTGAGTTGATCCCTGACTTCAAGCTCTACTATAGAGCTACAGTAATAAAAACAGCTTGGTATTGGCATAAAAACTGACATGTGGACCAATGGAATCGAATTGAAGACCCTGACATTAATCCACACACCTATGAACATATAATTTTTGACAAAGAAGCCAAAAGGGTACAATGGAAAAAAGAAAGCATCTTCAACAAATGGTGCTGGCATAACTGGATATCAACATGTAGAAGGCTGCAAATAGATCCATATCTGTCACCGTGCACAAAACTTAAGTCCAAGTGGATCAAGGACCTCAACATAAATCCAGCTACTCTGAACCTGCTAGAAGAGAAAGTAGGAAGGAGTCTTGAATGCATTGGCATAGGAGACCACTTCCCAAATAACACCAGTAGCACAGACACTGAGAGAAACAATCAATCAATGGGACCTCTTGAAACTGAGAAGCTTTTGTAGAGCAAAGGATGTGATCAACAAGGCAAAGCGACAGTCTACAGAATGGGAAAAGGTCTTCACCAACCCCACATCTGACAGAGGACTGATATCCAGAATATATAAGGAACTCAAGAAATTAGACATCAAAATGACCAACAGTCCAATTAAGAAATGGGCTATAGAACTAAACAGAGAATTCTTAACAGAGGAAACTCAAATGGCTGAAAGACATTTAAGGAATTGCTCAACAACCCTAATCATCAGGGAAATGCAAATCAAAACAACTCTGAGATACCACCTTATGCCTGTCAGAATGGCTAAAATCAAAAACACTGAAGACACCTTATGCTGGAGAGGATGTGGAATTAGGGGAACTCTCCTCCACTGTTGGTGGGAATGCAAGCTTGTACAACCACTTTAGAAATCAATATGGCGCTTTCTTAGAAAACTGGGAATCAATCTCCCCCAAGATCCAGCTATACCACTCTTGGGCATATACCCAAGAAATGCTCAATCATACCACAAGAGCACTTGCTCAGCTATGTTCATATCAGCATTGTTTGTAATAGCCAAAACCTGTAAACAATCTAGATGCCCTTCAACTGAAGAATGGATAAATAAATTGTGGCACATTTACACAATGGAATACTACTTAGCAGAGAAAAACATCATGAGGTTTGCAGGCAAATGGATGGATCTAGAAAAAATCATCCTGAGTGAGGTAACCCAGACTCAGAAAGACAAATATGGTATGCACTCACTCATAGGAGGATACTAGATGTGGAACAAGGATGACTGGACTGCTACTCACATCACCAGGGAGGCTACCTGGAAAACAGGACCCCAAGAAAGACACGGGGATTGCCCAATGACGGAGAAATGAATGAGATCTACATGAACAGCCTGGACATGAGTGGGGGTAATGAAGGGCGAGGGTTCAGGGAAAGAGAGCTTGGGGGAGCAGGAGATCCCAGCTGGATCAAGAACAGAGAGGGAGAACCAGGAATAGGAGACCATGGTAAATGAAGACCACATGAGAAAAGGAAGAAACAAAGTGCTAGAGCAGCCCACAGAATCCACAAAGATACCCCCACAACAGACTGCTGGCAATGGTCGAGAGACAGCCCAAACTGACCTACTCTGGTGATGGGATAGCCAAACACCCTAACAGAACCCCATCCAATGACTGAGGAATCTGGATGCAGAGATCCATGGCTAAGCCCCAGGTGGAGCTCCGGGAGTCTAATTAGTGAGAAAGAGGAGGGTTTATATGAGCGAAACCAAGGTTGGATAAAGCACAGGGACAAATAGCCAAATGAATGGAAACACATTAACTATGAACCAAAGGCTGAGGGGCCCCCAACTGGATCAGGCCCTCTGAATAGGTGAGACAGTCGATTGGCTTGATCTGTTTGGGAGGCATCTAGGCAGTGGTACCAGGTCCTGGGCTAGCTGCATGAATTGGCTGTTTGAAACCTGGGACTTATGCAGGGACGCTTGGCTCAGTCTGGGAGGAGGGGACTGGACCTGCCTGGACTGAGTCTACCAGGTTGATCTCAGTCCTCAAGGGGAGGCTTTGCCCTGGAGGAGGTGAGAATGGGGGGTGGGCTGGAGGGAAGGGGAGGGGGGCAGGAGGGGGGAGAACAAGGGAATCTGTGGCTGATATGTAGAACTGAATGGTATTGTAAAATAAAATAAAAGGAAAAAAAAGAGAGAGTTCCTGAGAGATAGAGCCTTCAGCCACGCCAGCTTAAATAGGACCTCCTGAGGAAGTACTTTCCCTGACCAAGCAGGCAGCTCAATGGCTGCTGTAGCTGTGGCCCCAGGGCACCAGGGCATTTCTCAAGCCAGAAGCACAACCTGGCATTGTTGGCATGGTGCTGGCTTTGGAGGTATGCAGAATGTAGGAGTTACAGGGTCGCGCAGACTTGTGATGAGGCTTCAGGAAAAGCCGGCAAGGCCAGGCGATGTACAGCAAGGTCAGAGTTCCCACAGAGATGTCAAGAGAGGTCACCGTGTGAAGCTGTAAAGGTGAAGCCCACATTGCAATGTGTATCCCAGGATGTTGGGGATGTCAGAATCATGGGGCACTGTCAAGACACCAAGCAGATCCAGTCCAAGGAAGAGCCCATGGGTGCTGCCGGAAGAGAGACGTAGGTGCAGGCCTGTTGGAAGCCAGATAATGCCCATCACAAATGCTAGGTGCTGAGTGAAGCTATAAGGCTTGGTGTTTGTCTTGCTTTGGTCCTGTCTGTCTTCTGTTGTGTCCTCGTTCCTCCCTGGAGTGGGAATGCTTACTTTGTGCCATTGAAGGACTTTGTGGTTTGTTTTCTACTTTGAGCAGCTAGAGCCCAAGATTTATCTGTGCTCAGTGTGTGACTGTCTGCAAGAGAGACAGGCAACCACATTGCTGATTTGTAGATCTACGTCTTCTGAGAATTTCACTTTCAGGATTGGCCCCTGTGTTGTAAAGGTGGCCTCCGACCCTGTGGGACTTACAGAACTCGGTCCTTCCCCTGACTTTCAAGGCCCTTGTCTTCTTGAAGCAGATCAACTCTGAATGCAAGGCAAGGCTTAAGGTTGGGGAAAGAATTTTACCAAAGAACAATCATGACCTCATTTTAACAACAATAACAACAACAACATCAGTAACAAAAGCTGTTGAATGAACAAGTTCTTCTCAAGTGATGAAATCAGGACTTCTTGTCCTGTGGAGAGAATCTCGAGTCATTGAAAACATATTCTTTCCTAGCCTTAGGTCCATGAAGAACCCAAGAGAACTCAAAATAGACCATGGTCTCGCCCCAGCACAAATGTTTCCATTTATTTTTGGGCTCATTGGCAAATGTGCTTCCAGAAGGAATGGGAACTAGACTTTGTTGACAGCAAACATTTTGCCAATGTTTTCCTAGCAAGGCAGATGGGGTACATGTTCTGTCCAGGAGCGCCCATCACGTCAAATCATAATGGCAGTGTGTGCTGGTAACACAGTTCTCTGGCTGGCCGAGTTTCCTATGCCAATGTATCTATGGGATACAGACTACCTAAACACTGCTGAGGGTTTCATGGCAAAAAATATGCTGAAATGCATATTGTGCTTTTAAGGAGCACATTGTTGGCTCACTCAACCATAACATCACTCAAAATGGCTTACAGTTCAAGCAGCTTGTGTCTCTGTGTCTGGGTCAGCTTGTCCTCCCATATCTGCTTATGGATACAGACACATTCCTGTAATCTCATAGAATTCAGGGTTCTGAAGCTTCCAAAATGACACCAACTTACAGAATCTGAAAGGGCAAAACTCTACCTTCCCTCCTTTACCCAAGAGCTTAATAGCATGGAAACACGTGTTTCAGGGCCACAGGTGAGGCTGGAATCTTACGAAGTGGGAATGAGAGCAGCTGCTGGGGCTCCCGCAGGTATCTTGTGTGGAGTGTTCACCTTACAAACACAGCTGGGGAGAGGATCGCCAGGAGCTGGAGAAATCTGATGTCTAGTACAGTCTTGTCTTTACTGTCATTCTCCTGTGCACTGGGAAAATCACGAATATTTTAAATTAATTTCTCAGTTAATACAAAGCCCTCCCACCAATACTTCTTGATGGTCCTAGGCTGAGATGGTTTTGTTCAGCATCTACATGGCAGCTCAGAACCATTTGTTACTCCAGTTCTGGGGATCTGATGCCCTCTTCTGGCCTCTGTGGGTACTGCACACATACACACACACACACACACACACACACACACACACACACACACGCCCCACTCAGGCACACACATATGCACATAAAATAATAACAATTTAAAAGTATGTTGGCCACATTGTGTGTTTACTTCTGTACTTCTGGGCCTGCTCTGAGACCTGTGTCTGCCCCCTTCCCAATGTCACACAGTAAACACTACTGCAGTTATATGTAAAGTACAGCTCCTTCCTGTGCCAGGCACCAAATTCCTCCCTCTTGACTATGACTCAACATCTAAGGAACCAGCTACCTGTAAGAGTCACCACTGAGTCATCCAGAGATTTTAAAACAGGAGCCTTGGGCCCTGCAGGGCAAAGGGTGTTGATGTGTGTTTCAAAGGTCAGCACACATTCCTGAACTTCCTTCTTTCCTTTCTTTTTTTTCCCTTTTGGTTTTTCAAGACAGGGTTTCTCTGTGTAGCTTTGCGTCTATCCTGGAACTCACTTTGTAGCCCAGGCTGGCTTCGAACTCAGGTCCACTTGCCTCTGCCTCTGCTTCCAGAGTGCTGGGATTAAAGGTGTGCACCACCACCACCACCACCCACATTCCTGAACTTTCTAATCTAGTTTTCTTGCTCTTGTCAGAGGTCAGGACCAGGGTGATGGGGGAAAACACCACTAGTATTCATAAGGATACAAGAAGAGACTACACAAGAAAGAAGCCATGTGACCACAAATGTCTGGAAAACTACTCAACTCACACCTACTTAAAAAAAAAAAAAAGACTTTCTAAGGCCACAACTTGATCAAGGCCAAAGGCTAGTGTATTCATAATTTTCACTAGTTCTACTATAATGAAAACCTGTAGTAGTGAGAGAAGCTAATGAGACTGTCAGTGGCAATAGATTTGTACAACTTCATTCTACATTTTCCCAAATACTGAAAAGCAGGTAAAATAATCCCGGCATCATCACAGTGACTGGTGACATGTGTGGCTGTGGTACCCCCTCATACACTACCTGTAAGCTGGAGTCTCTGTCATCCATGTAAGACAAACCCACCGTGAGGATGGATGAGTGAGTATACATGACCCTGGGACTGGAGAAACCTTGCATCTGTTCCGATTTTCCTTTTCCTTGGTCTTACTTAAAACCAAATAGTCACCAAGCTGCCATGGGATAGCAAATCACTCTGGGCATGCCTGCTGCGGTGATATCAGCACAGAAGGCCTTGGGGTACTGCTTACCACCATGGACACTGGCTGCCAAACTGCTAGAGAAATGGAGTTGTTTTCCCAACAGTGCTGTGTGGGTGACCTGGCTGACTTGTGTCTTAGGGGTTTCCATGTGATTGACAAGGATCCTGGCCTCACAGGCCTCCACATACATCTCTGTGTTCTGTTACTTTTGAGGCCCTGTGAATACTCTTTGGCAACCATGTAGTGCTTAGAGAAAAGACCCCTCTATTCCTATTTAAAATTGTCACTTAAGTGGAAGAAATTAATGTTTGAGTATTGTCCAGTCTTATCCAGGGTAAAAAAAAAAAAAAACCAAAAAACTGAGAATCACTTCTCATATCATCAAGTACTAGGGCCCAAATAGCATTCTCTGTTTCAAAAAATATTATGTGTGAGTATATGTGTGTGAGTGTATGTGCGTGTGAGTGTGTGAACATATATGTGTGTGTGTGTGTGTGTGTGTGTGTGTGTGTGTGTGTGTGTGTGTATGATTGTGTTTATGGATATACGTGTGTATGTGCTGAATGCTCATGTACCATCTTAAATGTGGAGGTCAGTGGACAACTTGCAGAAATTGGTCCCCTCCTTGCAAACTCAGGGATTGAACTCAGGTTGCCTGGCTTAGTAGCGAGTGCTTTTACCAACCAAGATACCTTGCTGGTCCCAAGTATCACTTTTATAAAAGCTTTACAGACTAAAAGGAGAAAGGGAAAAAAATATTTGAGTGTTTTGTTTTCCTTTTATCAAATTAGTGGGATTCCTGGGAACACTGGAATCAGTGTGAAACTGTGTGACCTTTGTCTTTAGTGATCTACAGTTGCACAAGTGTTTGTGCTGAGCGATTTCCTCCCCAAAGGAAAACATTGAAGTGCTCATCTTCAATGTCCAGAAATTACGGCTTTGAAGGAAGTGAGATGCATTCATCGCAGTCTGTACAGAAAGAGAAAACCTGACCATGAAGAAACAAAGATGGGGAGAATGCCAATTAGAATTAGGTCACCCCAAGCCAGGGGATGCTGAGAAGCTAGGAAAACGGCCAGGCAAGGTCTTTCCTCCGGGGCCATGGACCTCAGGTCTCCAGACTGTGAGACATCATATTTCTGATTGTGGAATTTGTTACTGCACTCCAGTCAACTAATACAGCCCTTTTATGTAGTATTTGGGAACAATCATTATTGAAGGTTTTTTTTTTTTTTTTCTTTCTCAAAGCCGATGAAACAGAAACGGCTTCAAAAAGCAGCCGGCTCAAAGCACATTCCAATCCTGGAAAATTCAAAGATTCCAGTCCCGTGACCCACCCCCCACTAGAGAGAAGGCAGCTTTTGTAAATAAATTCCATGCTCCCAGTGACACAGAAGCTCTGGTCTATATCCAGTGTCACCAATGCTGGACTAGCACCCTTCCAAAGAAGGGGGCGTGCATACCAGTACTTCAATTTTGCTGGCACTTGTGTGCCAGAAAGGGGATAAATCAGGAGCTGCAGAACATTTCTCCCTGTGCAGCCACCTCAGCAGACCCAGTGTGGAAGCCGAGAATGCTTATCTCAGAAGGCTCTCTGCTTCAGCATCTATGGCTGCGTTTTACGTTTCTTGCACTCCTGATACACCCAGGAGTCGTAAATCACATCTAAGCCATTCTATTAAGTTTAACAAGCTTTTCTTGTGATGTCCATCCAAGAAAAAAAAGTATACCAAGATATACTTAAAAATATAGAAAAGCTTAAGGGGAAAAAAAATGTCTTCTAAGAACTATTAAAACTATTGTTCACCACAGTGACCCCGTCTTTGTGTGGTATCTGAGCTTGAGCAACACAAGAGACTCTTTCAAAAAGCTTTTCAGTGGGAAATCATTTCAAACTTTAAAAAAAAAGCTATAAGCACAACCCCAAAGTTCTTGCAAATCCTGCCCTTGAAGTTGCCCATCAACCTTTGCCCTGTTTGACTTAGCTTTGGGCTCTTGCCAGCCATAGGCACTGTCTATCACGTTCTGCTTGCTAATCAGTTTACAAAGCATGGACTGTGTGTGTCTGCAGAAGCACAGGAACAGAGAGCACAAGGATTGGGATGTAACCCTGTCAGCACGAGCAGGGCCAGGACAGGAATCCAGGTGGGAAGATCATTTTTACTGGAATCTGGGAACACAGTGGTCCCACATCTTGGGAAGGGTCGGGTGCATTCCTCCTAGACGCCACTCCGTTTCATTCCATGACTGCAATGTTAGCGGCCCCTTTCCGTTTCAGGGAAGAAGCACGTCATACCCAGATCTAAACAAGCACAAAAGCCGCCCAGATTATTGCTCATCTTTCCAAGATCCTTATTTTCTGGGATTGGGAATTACATCTTCCTGGTGGACACAGCTCATTTTCAGAGTTTCAGTGTTGCTCAGCATTGCCTCGTCAGTCCCCAGAGTGGTGACAGGCACACAATGAACCTCGTCGCTCCTTTTTAGTAGTCTACATTAAACCCATATAGAGAAAGAAGACTATGTCCATAGTCACTCCGTTTGCCTTGCTCAGCTGCACCATGGGGAGTGATGCAGTGCTCTTTGTCCTGGGGAGGACATGTGGTAGGAGGCTGCACTCTGTGCCCACAGTCCCCACTCTGTAGCGGAATGAATCACGGTCAACAGTGGCTCAGCGGCGGGACCTTGAGACTTCCACGCCTATGTCCAAGGAAGCGGGGCCATCCATGTTTTCCTCACGTGAGGGCTGGCATGGATTTACTTGAACCACAGCCTGCCTCACCCTCCAGGATTCCAGTTCAGTGTTGTTAAATTACCTTGTGCGCACCGTTAGGATAACACGGCATGACTGAAGGAGAACATTGTGGAAGCCAGCTGCCAGCACGAAGTCTCTCTAGCAGTGCTTCTCAATCTTCCTAGTCCCGAGACCCTTGAATGCAGCTCCTCATGTTGTGGTGCCCCCCCCAGCCATAAAATTATTTTGCTGCTGCTTCATAACTATAATCTTGCTGCTGTTATGAATCATAATGTAAGTCTCTGTTACGTGAGCCCCCTCTGGGGTTGTTGTGACCCACAGGTTGAGAAGCGTTGCTCTAGACAGAGGCTTGCTGTGAAGCTGGGTGCTCTCAATCATCCACGTGGTACCTACTTCACAAACTGGCAGAGTTAAGGGAAGATATGAACAGCGATCCTCAGAATTCAAGTTCATAGCGTGACCCTGCCTGAAAACAGAGCCATTGGCTTCTGTACAGGAGGCTTCTCTGTAAGCACAAGTGGCCTGTGCATCACCCCCCAGATGTGGAACATTAACCCAGATTTTCCACCTACAAAAACTTCTACTTCCATCCTAGCAGAAGGAGCTAAGTAATTACACTTAAAAAAAAAAAAAAATCTGTGTTAGGGACAGAAGCCAGGGTCTTATGGGTGCTCTATGGAGGAGCTGCACCCGACTTGAGCAGGTCAGCTGTGTCCTGAGATAAAGCGCCCCCGCCCCTCCCCGGCTGACTCATCGTGCCTTAACTGTATTCACCAAAGCAAGTCGAGAGTAAATTTTATGGGGCAAGGCCCCCACAGCATCTCCCAATTGCCCCTGCAGACTCAGGCCTGACTAGCTTCTGCAGAGAAGGGGCAAGCTGTGTGGTGAGGGGCCTGGGCCACAGCAAGAAATGGAGCAGGAACTTTTCTAAGACTGTGGGTGGAGGTAGCTAAGAGGCAAGGGCGAGCCAAGAATCACAGAATGAGCAATGAGCCAGGGGCGAGAGGAGGCGGTGGGCGGTGGGCCTGGCAGCCACAGCGTTCTGCTGCCGTGAGTCACTTAAGCACAAAGAACAATGCAATTTGCAGGTGGTTAGTGATAGCTCCAGGCAGCCATTCCTGCTGTTTTAGAGAGATACCAATCTTAATTATTATTGGTTAAGATGAAAAACAACTGCCCTGGAGTTAGGAAAATCAAATGGATCCTTTCCTTGGTCTCCATCACACAAAGGGGAGTCTGTTCTGCAAAACCCAGTTGGGCTTGGCCTGCTTGGGGGACCACTGACACCCAGCTCCTTCCCAGAAAGACAGCTGACTTGCGCTGCAGAATCTGGGTGCTGCAGGCGTTGGCAAACCCAGCTACGGTGGCCCTTTGTGTAATACGCTTTTGATAAATGTCTCATAAAGTGACTGTTCAGAAAACAATTGCATTTTCCAGTGGGAGGAAAGTAAAATTGATGATTGTGGTAGTGCCAAGTACTTCATGTCACACAAGAACAGCTTGTCCTTGGGGCACAGATTACAAGTATGAGCCTTTGCAGTCTCTGGCATGAACATTGCAGAGTGTTAGGAAACCGCCATGGCTTCTGAGGCAGAGAGAGTGTGGAGGGGCTCCCAGGAGCACACATTATGCACATGGAAACTGCTCCGACACACTTGCAGTTCTGGCCCTTAGAGTCATGACGTGGATGTCCACAAGTGTGCTTATAGGGGACTGTGGGAGGAGGCTTATATCTTAGAAATGCTTCGGTGGGAACTGGAGAAACAGCTCTGGCTAGAGTTCTTGCCTTAACTCTATCCACAAAAACAACGCAAGCGCACTGAACCACTGAAACCCAGAACCACTGAAAAATGTCTTTGTGGGATTTTTGAATGAACAATCTTTTGGTTTTTCTTAATCTTAGTGAAAGTGCCTCTGGTGTACCCCTAGTGATCTGTATACATGGAGATCTGATGTACCCCTAGTGGTCTGTATACATGATATCTGATGTGCCTCTAGTGGTCTGTATACATGGAGATCTGATGTACTCCTAGTGGAATGTATACATGGAGATCTGATGTACTCCTAGTGGTCTGTATACATGAGATCTGATATACCCCTAGTGGACTGTATACATGGAGATCTGATATACTTTTAGTGGACTGTATACATGGAGAGCTAATGTAATCCTAGTGGTCTATATATATGAGATCTGATATATCCCTAGTGGTCTGTATTACATGAGATCTGATGTACCCATAGTGGACTGTATACATGAGATCTGATGTACCCATAGTGGTCTGTATACATGAGATCTAATGTACCCCTGGTGGACTGTATACATGAGATCTGATGTATCCCTAGTGGACTGTACACATGAGATCTGATGTACCCCTAGTAGACTGTATACATGGAGATCTGATGTACTCCTAGTGGATTGTATACACGGAGATATCTTATTTAGGGTTGATCCCTTTTAAAAGAGTGCTTTAGACATTAGGAAGAGGCATTAGATTTCACTAAATACAACTGTGGGGAAAGTCAAATGATACTTTACTCTTGTTTTGGTAAAGGGCATTAATATTATTTTAATACTAAAAGTAGCCTTGATTTAAAACTCATTATCATGGAATATTATTATTTGAGTCTGCTGCTGGATCTTACATGCTAACATTTTATTTATTTTGGTGTCAAAATAAGTAGGACTGGTAGTTTTTGAAGTTTGGGATCTTTGTATAGTTTTTAATCAATGTATTTCTTGTTTCATGACAAGACATTTGCAAGATTTTCTTGTGTGTGTTGCAGAATAGTTTGCAGGCACTCTGGGCTTAGCTTTTTCAAAGGAGTATGAATTTCAGTTGCTCCACATCTGGCTGGTGGTTTCAGAGGGTGGCCATTCAAACTCTGCTTCCGTTTCTCTCTCTTCCGGTCAATTTAGCTGCGTTGGATTACAGACAGCCAGTTTGTCTTCCCAACGTTCTTATTGTCACCCAGTTTCCCAAATGTGTTTCCTACTTCCCCTTTGTATTTTATACATTGGCGTTCACTGTCACCAACGTATTCAGCTGTAGGACAGCTGGTGGCTTACAAGTTTGCCTCCACTGGATCACTTTATCTTGCTGTTGGCTTTGCTCAATTGTGCTTCATGTTTATGATTTCTGCCCTCCTGCTTTGCTGAGAGCATGTAAATCTTGCTGATGAATCAGGTGGAATATAGACTGTTTCTTCTTAGTTAGCTGCCTCTGTGAGTACTGCTTTTGTGTGTGTGTGGGGGGGGAGGTTTCGAGACAGGGTTTCTCTGTTTCTCTGTGTAGTTTTGGTGCCTGTCCTGGATCTCGCTCTGTAGACCAGGCTGGCCACAAACTCACAGAGATCCGCCTGCCTCTGCCTCCTGAGTGCTGGGATTAAAGGCGTGCGCCACTGCTGCCGCCTGGCATGAGTACTGATTTAATAGTACACACCAACCTTGGTTCTGCTCTCTCAGCCTCAGGTCTCCTGGCACAGACATTCACATGGTTCTCTTTCTTCCAAAACTCTGTTAGGAACTTATCAGTTTTTGCATGTCACAGAGGTTGTAGGAGCTACTTATTCTACACATGCGCCTTTTTGCTTTTTAAGTTTGTCATGCAATTGACCATAAGAATATTTCTTATTCTCAAAAATTATAGATAGATAGATAGATAGATAGATAGATTGATAGATAGATGATTGATAGATGATAGATCTTTTCAGAAATGATGGTGCATTCTGTAGAGACTATACTCAGAGTTGCCGATCCTGACTGGTCCAGTGGAACCTGGTCCTGTGCCATATGTTGCTAATTCTGCCATTCAGCAGTCCTGGTGAATCAAATGCCTTTCTGTGCCCCATATTTCAAGTTCCAGTGGGATTTTTAGGACATAGCCCCATTGTCAGTGGAGAAATATCTGTATAGACCTAGATCTTTATCCTCCCTCTGACTTACGTACAGCTCTCTTTCAGATTTCTCTGTCCATTAATATTCCTAAAATAATTCTAACTTTTTTCAAAATTCCTTTCACTGATTTCTCAGACCCTCATCCTTTGCTCATTTTCTTGCAAATCTATTCCTATTCTTCTCTTCACTGTGTATAGAAATGCATTTCTCTATATCTGCGGATTCCTCCATTGTCTACTTATTCTTTTCTTATTTCATCTTTGTGCTCTTTCTTCTTAGTTTTGTACTCCACTTTCAAAGAAGGGTTTTCTTCATTGAGTTATTTTTCATGAGAGAATACCTTGCTTGCCATCGTCACCCTTTTGTGGCAATTGTTTTTAGATGTGTGCCCCTTTGCCCTCTCCTTTGATTGGCACCTCCAGATGTGCTAATTTGGAGTCCTGTGCATGCTCTTGCATATGGCAGCATCCACATGCACATCTTTTCCTTCTCTGTTCTAATCCTCAGTGCACTCAGCAGGCTTCTTAGAATTGCCAGTCACATTCTATGCTAAAAGACATCCCTCATCTCCGGGAGATGCACTTTCCTTTTCTGTTGCTCAGGCTCTTTATTGATTACAATTATAATGGGAAATGATGGGGCAGATAGATATCCACGGCACTTGGAAACTTGGAGTCTTGCCATACATTTTAAATAATTTAAGCAATTCTGGCCAGAGCACATCTTTCCACTAATATTATTTTTAGAGGGTTTCTTATACAAATCCATCTCATGATTTCAAACCACCTTTGGAATATAAAAACTGCTGTGTAGAAAGTTAATGAAAATAATTTGCACAGTCTTACCCCAGAATCTTGTTACAATGAAATGCCAACTGAAGGACTATCCACTGCCATTGACTCCCCTGCCCTCTTCCAGTGTTTCTCTAGGATAGAAAGTTCTAGGCTGTCAGACAAACAGTCAATCTTCACCAGAAGTTCATCCAAGAGGCTGGAAAATTCATCCAGGTAATAATTCTGAAGGGAAGAAAACTAGATTAATAAATGCATACAAGAATGCGATGTTTTTCTTTTTCCCTCTTTATGTGAATTATTTAGTGATGTCAACTTAGGAAAATTTCACTATGCTATAAAATATCTTAGACATAGAAGTTAGAAGACCTGGGTGCTGGTCCTGTTTCTGTCTGTCTTGGTTCCTTCATTTCTGGTGTGCACACACTGCTTCATTCATAAGTGTTACAGCTACTAGTGCTTTGACAAAGAACCACTGAATGAATCTGAAGGCAATCATGGGCACATGACCGGCAGTAAGCCCTATCCAAACACAGTGCAGTGACTGCTTCTGTCGGCCTCAGGACTGCACAGAACGCTATATAAACAGCAGTCATGGATGACAGCTGAGAATTCACTGTGAAAATACCTAGGTTTGACTTGTTTGCTTTAGTGTCTGGAGTGCCCAACCCAAAGTGCCAACGACTCCATGGTTTGGGTAGAAGTTTAGGTCTGAGAGCAAGTGCCAGAAGCAAGCAAGTAACTCAAAGAACAACCGGAGACTCTGCCTTCTCAACTGTATAGGGTGATTATAGAGATGCAGAGAGCAGTGACGGAGACTGCCAACCCTGTGAGTTCTTTAGTGTTTCAAGGGAAGATTCTGTGAGATCCACCGGGGTTGAGAACTAATTTTGAGCCTTTGCTGTAATAGCTGGCACAGAATCACCATGGTGCTCTCATTGCAGAAAGCAAGCCTTCATGGTAGAGTCGCTGCTCCGAGGTCCCCCAGCTTACATGGTCCGCAGCCACCTCCGCCTCTTCCGGAGTTGTTGTTTCCAGCCCCAGAAGGGTGAGGACTTTGTGCCAGGCATAAACAGCAACATTGTTAAGCGTCACGAGAGATTTTCTGTGAAAAGACTTTCTTTTTCGGAAAA